>NC_140961.1:10676557-10701557 GCF_056783735.1 Eptatretus burgeri | reverse complement strand
ACCCGGGTTTGTGTGTCAAGAAATCTTCTAACGATGGCTCGCCGAGACAGATTTTATGTTAATCATGAAATCTCTTCGACGGTGCGTTGTTGACCTCCCAGAGTGATATGAAGCATGAACTGCAGGATTATTATTCTAAACTCTTCGCCATAACAACTGTGAATGAGGAGAACAGGAATGCGATGTTTGAACTGCTCTCTTCTCTGTCTGAAGATCGACAACAATTGCTTGAGCCTGACATTTCTCTTTGAGAAGTCACTGCTGCTCTTTAGGATAGTAAAGATGGTTAGACCCTGGACTTGACGGCCTCGCGGTTGAATTTCATGCTTTCTGAGACATTCTCGGCTCTACTTTTGTTGGGGTCTTTCAGGAGAGTGTTGAACAAAGTGAATTGCCACTTAGCTGCTGGAGGGCAGTTCTGTGTCTCCTTCCTTCGAGAGGAAACCTGCATGAGACTGCAAATTGGTGGCCCGTGTCACTCCTCAACATGTACTGTAAAATTTTGTCAAAAACGCTTGCAACCCGTCTGAAGGAAGTCATCTATTTCTTGATTGGCACTGATCAGTCATATTGTGTTCCAGAACGTTCCATGTATGATAATATATTTTTGGTGAGAGACTTGATCAGTCTCGGTCAAACTACATCTCCCGGTTTTGGTTTGTTATTTTTAGATCAAGAAAAGCTTTTGACGGTGTTTACCATTCTTTTTTTGTTTGATGTGTTTGGAGAAAAAAATTCTCTCTTGTGTTTAGTTTTTGTGCAAAAATGCATCTTGTCTGCTGAAGGTAAATAATAGTTTTTGTCACCCTTTTCCTTTCAGCGAGGAATCCTTCAGGGCTGTGCACTATCAGGCATGCTCTACAATCCATCGTTGAACCTTTATTAGCTCTGCTCCGCACCTCAGTGTTCGGAGTCTCTCTCTCAAAAAACTCCAAAGTCGTTATTTCAGCTTATGCTGATGATATTTGTGTTGCCATCTCAAATCAAAAAGATGTTTGTGAGGTCTCTCGTCTTTCCCAGCTTGAGCTCGCTTCTGCTGCAAGGGTTAATTGGAATAATAGTGTAGCCTTTTGGGTGGGCCTGAGACCGCCTTCCTTGTCCCTGCCTGTTTTACCAGGAAGAATGCAGTGGAGTCATGAGGGGTTTAAATATTTTGGCATGTTTTGAGGAAATGAAGTGTATGAAAAAAAAAATTGGGAGAACTTCCTGGAAAAAATTAAACTGAAACTGGCAAGGTGGGGCATTCCATGTCAAGTGTACACACCCTCCTGACACTAATACCTCATTTTCTCCCCATATGTTGGTCATTTATTCACTTGGGAGAAAAAACTCAAAATAACAATTTTTAACCTCCGCCATCGAAGATGGACGGAGGTTACTGTTTTCACCCCTGTTTGTTTGTTTGTTTGTTTGTTTGTGAACAGTATTACGGAAAAACTCCTGGACGGATTTCGACGAAACTTGGTGGAGGGATTAGGTATGGTCCAAGGATCATGCCATTAGATTTTGGACTTTGTCCAAAGTCCAATATGGCCCCTATGGCGGCCATTTTGAAAAAAATATTTGAATTTTTGTTTTTGCATTTCTACATGTTTTCAGTGATTTCCAACCAAAAAAAAAAATTTGTTTGAGAAAAAACAAACTAAATTTTGCAACTTTTTTTCCAAAAAATTTCGATTTTATTTGAAAAAGATTTGAATTTTTTTTTTTGCTTTTCTACATGTTTTAAGTGAATTCCAACTCCCCCCAAAAAAATTTCTTGGAGAAAAAAAACCCAGAAATTTTGCACCTTTTTTTTTCAAAAAAATTTCGATTTTATTTTTTGGGCATTTCTACATGCGCGTCGATCTAGTTTAGTTTATTCAATCGTGGTTCAGTAGAGTCTGATCCGTTTTGACCTTCAATGAATAGGTTATCAGGTTCACTGAAGTGACCCAGCAGTATTGGTGGCAGAGATTTTGCTCTCTACCGAGTGCTCCCCCTCTAGTTTTTTATGTTTTATTTTTTGTTTTATTAACCTCCGCCATAGAAGATCGGAGGTTACTGTTTTCACCCCTTTGTTTGTTTGTGAACAGTATTACGGAAAAACTCCTCGACGGATTTCGACGAAACTTCGTGGGGGGATTAGGTATGGTCCAAGGATCATGCCATTAGATTTTGGAATTGGTCCAAAATCCAATATGGCCGCTATGGCGGCCATTTTGAAAAAAAAATTGAATTTTTTTTTGCATTTCTACATGTTTTAAGTGATTTCCAACCCCCTGCCCAAAAAAAAATTTTGGAGAAAAAAAAAATTTTTTGCAACTTTTTTTTTCAACAAAATTTCGATTTTTTTTTTATAATATTTTTTTTGCATTTCTACATGTTATAAGTGATTTCTAACAAAAACATGCCAAAACTAGAGGGGGAGCACTCGGGAGAGTGCAAAACCTCCGCTGCCAATACTGCTGGGTAACTCAAGTGAACCTTATATCTTATTCATGAAATATGATGTCAACAGTGCTGACAGAGTTATAGTTCTTTTCTCCAACATTTTTTTGGGGGGGTGGTTGGAAATCACTTTAAACATGTAAAAATGCAAAGAAAATTCGAATTTTGTTGCAAAAAAAAGTTGCAAAATTTTTTTTTCTCTAACAATTTTTTTTGGGGGGGGGTGGTTGGAAATCACTTAAAACGTAGAAATGCAAAAAAATTTTTTTTCTGCTTTGGGGGCGGGGTAACAATTTTTTTTGAGGGGGTTGGAAATCACTTAAAACATGTAAAAATGCAAAAAAAAATTTCTCAAACTTTTTTTGTGGGGGGGGGTGGAAATCACTTAAAATTTGTAGAAATGCAAAAAAAATTTTTTTTTTCTCTAAATTTTTTTTGGGGGTTGGAAATCACTTAAAACATGTAGAAATGCAAAAAATATTTTTTTCTCTTTTTTGGGGGGGGGTAATTTTTTTGGGGGGGGGTTGGAAATAACTTGAAACATGTAGAAATGCAAAAAAAAAAAAAAATTTTCTCTAACAATTTTTTGGGGGGGGGGGCAAGTCCAAAATTTAATGGCATGATCCTTGGACCATACCTAACCCCCCCACCAAGTTTCGTCGAAATCCGTCGAGGAGTTTTTCCGTAATACTGTTCACAAACAAACAAACAAACAAACAAACAAACAGAAAGGGGTGAAAACAGTAACCTCCATCCATCTTCGAAGATGGCGGAGGTTAATTATAATTGTGGCTGATTTTGGAACTTCAGGTGGATATACCCACAAAATCCATTTCCGTCTCAAGGAATCGAGTTATGACGAATGGATTGAGTATGTAAAAGGGAAAGTTGCAAACTATAACTCTGTGAGCACTGTTGATATCAAATTGAATGAATAGGATATCAGGTTCACTTGAGTGACCTAGCAGTATTGGCGGCGGAGGTTTTGCACTCTACCGAGTGCTCCCCCTCGAGTTTCACAGCTGTGTTTCTTTTTTACTGATTGTGTAGGTTCTACCTGTAGCAGTTTTTGGTTTTATGGAAAGAAGTATATCAGAAATGTCTAAAATGCAGTGATCTTCAATGTCAGGAAAAAATAAACTATTTGCGGGCCCGTTTGGATGAACAAAATTCACTTTCACTTAATGAGTGTCCTGAAAGGCTTCCATGATGCAGGCAAGTCACCATTTTCCATCATCGTGCACTGTGACATAACCTGAGAGTTCCCCTTAAAAGTTGGTGTAGATTTTGATATAGCTGACTCGATACGGTGTTCCTCGCTAAGGCTGAATTTGCGTACTTGAAGAGCAGTTTCAGAAATAGGGATGAAAGCATGAAGTTTTTGAGTTCCAGCTATGGTTTTGGCCGTTTTTAACCTTCCAGATTTCATTCTTCCTCATCATACGCCTCGTGGATCCCGTTACCGAACTTCATTTCATTCAAACCATTTTCAGCAATGGCGAAAAGATCTTTTGGAGAAATAATTTGACTGTCGTAAGGTCTACACAGGCTCTCACGTGTTGATTCTCGTTTGACTGTACCTCCCACGCCATTTGAAGGGCCCTTGCCATGAATTGTGGCAAAAAAATGCCATTCTGCGTCAATACCATACTCTGATTTGTGACGACATAGGTTTATGAAGGCTTTGCAATTCTTATATTGGCCAGCACAACCGTCTGAGAAATAGTAGTTTCTTTACATTTCCAAAGCTAGATTTCAAGTGTTCAATGAGCATTCTTTGGAAGAGGTGGACTGAGACAACGTCATGAGTTTTGCATTCTGATATAATCGTGAACGAATCGTGGTTTAATTTGCCATCGTCCGACTTGAAATAGTAAACCCAGGGGTGAATTGTCCCTTGAGAGCAGTTCCAATGGAATCCTTGGGCCGCATCCTGTACGACAAACGAATAGTTCTCTGAGAAGTCTCCAATAATGACAAATTCTCCTTCACCAATTTCGTCTTTGTTATTTTTCAGAAACTGAGATTGGGCCTTGGCAATGAAGTCGTGTCTCACTAATTTCACCGTGCGTTCACAGAATTGATTAATGAATTCTTCCAAAGGCAGGACCATGGAGCTCAGTTCAGATCTGTTGGTGGATGTCCACCGTTTAAACTGAATTTAATCAATATCCTCAACTTCATAAGCACTCAGTAGCTCGGTTTTGAAGTCTTCAATTGATGGGCAACTTTCACAAGTTCTGAAATCACATGCCGGTTGTGCTGGGTTACAAACTATGCGTGCTATCACATGATGATAGCTAGGAAGTTCGGCTATCTGTGGCATTTTGGAACCAAACATGAGTTTCACATTTTGATGTATCGTACACACATACACTCTGTGTACCGCCTGAACCGGCCAGGACACACTCCGAGGGATGGAGCATGGCAAACTTCGCGAATCCAACTTTCAAGCCAGGGTTCTTCTCTTTGAATATCTGAAACAGTTCCTTGAGATTGTTTAGTACCAGGTGCTTTTGAATTTTGTCTTTTCCATGTTCATTCCTGACCACCACACAGTCCTTTTTTTTTTCCCAGCATTATTCGGCTGACTTCATCACTTCGGTAAAATTCGGTTATGGCGGATTTCACTTCGTCAGGCAATATTTTACCCTGTTTGGGATTTCGAGACGATAGCATACCATTTTCTTTCTCTAAAGTTTTGGCTTGCACAGCCATTCTTTGGGAGCAACTTAATTCACTCATCATCCCTCTGATGCTCATATTCCCAGCAAATATTGTCTGTATTCGACATGAACATACATCCTTGCTTGTATTGTGGTGGTTGAATTTATTTTTGCTGTGAAAAGTTTTTTGTTTGGATTTGTTTTTGTGGAGTGTGCTTTTCTCAGTCGATGTCTCTCATGGTGTCAGGTTCTCATCATCCTGATATGGGACAGAAGAGGGGAGGATGGCTCATCCTGATGGCTTTAGGAGCATATCTCAACAACTGCATGTGTATTTGGCTTCACAGTTCTGTTTATATCTGACCATTTTATTTCATAAATTACACATATTTACCTTGCAATCCACAGCAAACTTTACGACAGATTACAGCAGAGAATATTCCGGCAGAGTTTCGCAGTCTGCCCATGTGTAAATGTCGAGAAACTGCTTGCGGTGCTTTCTGGTTGTTTTTGGTTTTTACTCCTCAGCCCGAATTGGCGAAGGGGTATTGTCGTCATAGGTGTTGTCCGGGCGTCTGTCAACTTTTGGTTTCCGTCAATTTCGAGGAGAACGCCTTGTCCAATTAAATCCATTTTTGCAGTGTGTGTTGGGGCTGGGTAGAGGAAGGTTCCTTTCGATTATAATCAGTGCGATGCGATATCCAATATGGCGGCTAGAGCATCCATCTTGAATTTGGTTTCCGGACAATAACTTGAGAACGGCTTGACAGATTGATTTTATTTTCATGGGGGTGGTTAGAGGAAGGTTCCTTTCGATATACAGCACAATCCGATATCCAATATGGCGGCTAGGGCAGCCATCTTGGATTTGGTTTGCGGACAATAACTTGAACGGCTTGACTTATTGATTTCATTTTTGTGTGATATAATGGGGGTGTTTAGAAGAAGGTTCCTTTCGATATTCAGCGCAATCCGATATCCAATATGGCGGCTAGAGCAGCCATCTTGAATTTGGTTTCCGGACAATAACTTGATAACGGCTTCACACATTGATTTTATTCTGGCGAGGTATAATGGGGTTGAGTAGAGGAAGGTTCCTTTCCAACATGGGCATGCTGCGATTTTTCACTGTGGCCGCCACTGCAGCCATCTTGAAATTGGTTTCCGTCAATTTCGAGGAGAACTCCTTGTCCGATTAAATCCATTTTTGCTGGGTGTGTTGGGGTTGAGTAGAGGAAGGTTCCTTTCAAAAATGGGCATGCTGCGATTTTCAATATGGCCACCATCTTGAAATTTATTTGCGTCAAGGGGTTGAGGGGTTACGCCCGCTTTGCGGTGCTATTTTTTATTTTTGTTTTTATTTTTGTTTTGGTTTGTATGTACAACACCCTCGAGACAATGTCACTTCCTTACATTCGAATCATTGTGATCGTCTGTCTGAAGAACGAACAAGTACAATTTGGTATTTTACTGATGTCCTGTATCAGTCTTCTTTGTTCTGAAAACGCTCGAAAATATAAGGTTTGGCTTTGAAAGGCTTTTCATTTCATTCTCTTGTAGCTTTTCAGAGTTTATCATTTTGTGTACATTTGATGGGGCGAACATTCTTCTTTCTGTGTCATCCCTCCATATGGAGTCCGACAATAGTCTGATTTGAGGAAAGCTCATTACATTCCAGGGATGACACACTCACAATAGTTGAAGAACCTTCAAGGTTTTTATTTCATTTTTCCCCATTGCTCTGGTGCTCTTGTATCGTTGACTGGTCTGGAGGATTTCATGTGTTTTTTGCGTCTCTCCTCTGGTTTCGCTGATTGTGTTCTCTCGACCCTCTGACCCTCCCCAGCTCTTACATGATTTACGTGTTCTTCCAACTGAAACTCCCAAATTTCAGGTTCACTTCGCACTTCCACTCTTTTGTTCCTCTTTTCTCCCGTCTGTAGAATTGCCTTCCGGAAGAGGTTCATTGCACTCTTGTACCACCATTTCATGTCATCCCCCATCCTTACACCCATGATCTTTTCTGTCCCCATTAACCTTCCCGAACACAACTGTTTTTCTTGCAGGTTAGTTTTTCTTCCAGTCTTCGCTCTCCTCTTTTTTGTTCATTCATTCCCTTGCTTTTAGTCTAACTGTGTGTGTCACCACTGTCCGCTTGTTGGCCGATTCCCCTCGCTCTTCCAAGGGCCTCAATCTTGAATTTAAATAAAGTTTATTCTCCATTTTAAACTCTCTGATCACTTATAAACACAACTTCATGGAAGACTTGCCTGACTGACTAAATTGTGCAGATCGTGTTCTGTGGATTTTAATTGCTTTTATGTCATTTTTGGAAGGAAAGTAAACCAACGATGGAGGGAACCTAATGATGGAGACACCTCCGTTCCACAGTACATGTGCTTATCTTGATTGCCATCTCGGTTTTACCCAGAATGCTTTGACCAGCAGTGGTTGTTTCATACTTTTCTCAGGTTGGCCAATAATATTGAAGTTTCATGAGCCTGCGCGAACGAAGTGAAAAGCGGGGTTAATTGATTGGTCCTGTCCGTGCGTACCTGCGTGTCTGCATTTTTAAATTCCCTTTTCTGTGTAACCGCTTGTCAGATTGAGACAATTTTCATCCGAGGTGCAACTTCTCATGTCAATGTTATCACAATAATTATGACGTCATCGGTCACATGGTTCGGCAGCCATTTTTTAAAATATAAAGCCTTTCATAAATCTCAAACGGCTGAACAGATCAAAGAGAAACTTTACAGGTATGACCTCTTGTCCATGAGGAACAAAGATTTCTCCACCTATGATGTCATAGGTCACATGGTTTGGCCACTACATTTGATTTACCATCAAACATTTAAAGATCGTCTTCTCCAGAACAGCTGTGTCGGTCTGGGAAACTTCACACACTTGTTCCACAATCCTTGGGGATACCATCATGTTCATGGATCACATGGTTTGGCAGCCATATTTAATGAAGTCTCTCTCTTGAACTGCTGCATCAATAGATGTGAAACTTCAAAATTATGATCTCATCATGTGTACCCTCAGGAGAGCCAGAAAACAACATCTTTCAAATCTTAAGTCTGAACTCTCAAACCTGTCTCCCTCCTTCTACTCCTGAAAGCATAAAGTTTAGTCTGTTTCTGGTGTATGTTCCTCCATCCCTCCCTTACCTCAAATAGCCACACAGCTGCCACTGCACGTGAAAAGGCTGAATATTTAACTCCGTGTTTCCTCTTAAATATTGTGTCCTAAACCCGTTACTTTCTGTACCCACCTTACCCATTCACACCCATCTGTTCCTGGACCCTGTGTCCTTTTCTCCGGACAAGGTGGAGAGTTTGCTGTCAAACCTCGACTCGCATTCTGCAACCGATCACGACAGCATCAGTCCACGTGTCATAAAAACCTGCTCTGCTGCTCTTGCTCACCTTCTCACTGTTCTATTCACCCTCTCATTTGCTCGAGGTCATCTACCTTCTGCTTGGAAATTGGCTAACGTTACTGCCATGCATAAAAAAGGTGCAAAAACATATCCTTGCAACTACAGACCAATCAGCCTTCTTCAAAGCATCAGCAAGGTTATGGAATCCATCATTGCTTCAGACATTAAATCCTTCCTCTTCTCCAATGGCTTGATTTACAATCATCGATTTGGATTCAGACCAGGTCACTCTACCCTGGACTTACTGCTCCTGCTTTCCCAACAATGGATGGAAGTCCTCAATGCCAAACATGAGATCAGAGCCATATTCCTAGACATATCGCATGCTTTTGACACGGTCCGGCACCTTGCTCTGCTCACCAAACTCTCTTCCTCTGGTATCCAAGGCCATCTCCACTCATGGCTCACAGACTTTCTCTCCTTTCGAAGTCAACGCCTGGCTCTTAATGGCTCTCTCTCCCATCTCCTCTTCCTGTCCAGGCTGGAGTGTTTCAAGGCAGTGTTCTGGGCCCTGTTCTTTTTCTGGTTATTATCAATGATCTCTGTTACTCTCTGGAAAATCCTCTTTATCACTTTGCTGATGACTCCACCCTCTGCCGTACCATCTGTCATCCCTCAAATTGGTTGGCAGCAGCCTCTTCACTGTCTGCAAACCTGGATAAAATCACAAGCTGGTCCAACACTTAGAACATGTCTTTCACTCCTGACAAATCTCACACTCTCACCATGTCTCTCCAAAAGGACTGTCTGGAACCCCCCCTCCCCCCACCAATCTACTTTTTCAGCAATCCTATTGAAGTCCTTTCATTCAAGCTTTTGAGTCCCACTATCTGCCACGATATTTCCTGGGAAAGCCACATCTCCAAGCTGACCTCCAAAGGTAGTCGCCAACTGGGCATCTGTCGTGCATAGTCCTTCCTTGGCACACCTGAGCTTCTAACCACATACAAAGCTTTCTCCACAGTCTGATGGAGTATTGCTCTCCCTCCTGGGGTGGTGCTCCTGCCTCACACCAAGCTTGGCTTCACGCTGTGGAAACCAAGGCTTTGAGGATCATTGGTATCTCCAGCGATGAAGCTGAGTCTTTGGGTCGCTGACTCCCACTGCAGTAAGGTCGATGGTCTTTCTGTCTTCTGCTGTCTCTTCTCCAACCTCCCTCCCCGCCGCACTCTTTCTGTGCTCTGCCCTCCACTATATTTTTGCAGGGTGCTTGAGGTCCGTGAAAAACCCGCTTCTGGTAAAACTGCCAAAGTCAAGAATCGATCCTCTCCTTTACTCTTTCACTCCTCTTTTACTCCGCCTCTTCAATAAACTCTCACATTTTCTTGAATACCAGTCTTCCCGCCAGGTCTTCAAAACAGCTGTTTACGACCATCTCATATTCCCCCCCCCATCCAAATCCTCGATCTTTTCTACCCCCATAAATGCAGCCCAAACCCACCTCCTTCAAATTCCCTGTTTTTCTTCCTGAAAGTCCCTGTAATGTCGACCTTGTTTTACCCCATGTTCCCCACCCCATCCCTCTTCCTTCCACAGATCTCCGCATGTCTCTGTTCCCCACTATTTTGTGCTTCCCTCTCCCATCCCTCTTGTGACTCCAAAGACCCCTCAGACCACCAAGACCCTGAAAACCCCAAGACCTCCAATATCCCAAAGACTCGATGCCTAAGACCCCCATGACCCTCAAGATCCTTAAGACCCCCAAGACTCTCGAAGATGCTCAAGACCCCTAGTATGCATTTTACTTTTAAGACCCTTTCAACACTTTAGAAACATTTAGACCCCACAGACCCTTGAGACCTTTACACCCTTTCAGTCCCTTGACTCCCTTCAGACCCCCTTAATGCTTCGACCTGAATACCATTTAGACCCCTTACACCCTTCAGATCTGTTACAGCTTGGACCTTTGTAGATCCTTTCTACATGCTTTTGAGACCCGTTCGACCTAAACTACTATTGGAATGTATCCTTTAGATATTTAGACCATCTGGCACCTTTAAGGTGCACACCATGCAAACATCCATCGCCTTCTTGCAAAGACACAGACGATACTTTTTTCAGCAAGTATTGCGCAAACTCGACGCAGCCACAGTGGGTGGGTAGTCTGCTGGTATTCTGTAAAACAGAGATATACCCTCCTTTGACATTCCCTTACTTGTTCCATGACCCACCTCTGATTTGCGATTTAATCTCTCGTAGCTCTTCCTCTTCTGGATCATGCTGGATCAACGGGTATTTCTCGCTTCATGAAGTCTTCCATTCTGTGTTGAATGATCTTCAGAAAGATCTTGCCAGCATGTGAAATCAAGGCAATGGTTCGGTTATTTGAACATTCTCTTGGATCCCCTTTCTTTGGCAATGGTGTGGAGGGCTACTTCGACATCCGATCCTGGTCATTGCTAATTGAGGTTACACTCATTAAGAGATACCTTTATTATGAATAATGAACCCCTCGTTAACCCTCAAGTCATTTGCGTAACAACATCATCCCTTTCTCTCGATGCAATGCTGTCGTTTACCCGGATCGCTGCACCTCCTCCTATTTTCTCATTCCGATCATACCGATACATCTTGTGGCCTTGTCGTCTTGTCGTCCAATTACTCCCCTCATTAAACGAATTAATATAAATATCGTCCACATCATTTATGCATCAGTTCTATTATGATCCTCATGAGATGAACATCATATGTTTGTGCTTTTTCGGTGCAGACAATGCACATGGGATATTGTGCTGTGATAGTTTGGCCCCATTTTACTTTTTCTCAGTAACAGAGCTTTGCGTGAATACAAAGGTAAAAGTTTGTTCAGCAGTAATCCGGGCAGAGCACATTAGATAAGGGTGCATGGGGATTAAAGCGAATCGAGTCCAACCGAAACAAAAACCATCGCCCGAGAGACTCTGGCAGGAGGGAGCTTCAGGACTTCCATCGTTTTCTTTTCACATTCACACAAAAGTAAAGGCAAATATCCATTGATACTTTGGTACACCGAGGATAACGTGCAATTCGCCACCATTTGGTTTTCACAAGATCTGAGCTGTGATGTCAGGCTCAGAGCATTCCAGAGTTGGGTTTCATTTTCTCAGGAGCAAGCTTTAGTTTACTTTTTGTGGTTAAAGTAGTTTTACTTCAATTGCCATTACAAAAATGTCTATCAAGGTCTTGCTAGCCCAAAAAGGTAGGCTGATTAGAAGGGAATGTTTGTTACCTCCAACAGCGAAGGTGGAATGAGGTTATATATTCACGTCTCTGTCTGTCTGTCTGTCTGTCTGTCTGTCTGTCTGTCTGTCTGTCTGTCTGTCTGTGAGCAGGATATCTCAAAAGGTTGTGGACGGATTTGGACGAAAATTGGTGGACAGGTTGGGTGTGCGACAAGGACTAACTGATTCAATTTTGGTGAAGATCCCGATAGGAGACGAGAATCGAAAATTTTTTTTTAACTGATCCTTCACCATTTTGAGATGGGACCAAAAAACTAAACGGAGCATGATATTTCAAAAAGTTGTGGACGAGTTGTGCCAAAACTCGGTGGATGACTTGGGTCGCTGACAAGAACAAGCCGATTCGATTTTGGGAGGTCCGGATCCAGATCCTGCCCATCGGTGGACGCAAAACGTAGATTGTTCATCCTGGCGGAGGTATGCGCTCTCCCGAGTGCAGTTCCAGTTTCATGTACAATCCAACAGTGGACGAGTCTTTCATGAAGAGTGGACGAGTTATCACCGGCACCCTGAACAAGTTGCAAATTCCTGCCCAAATCACCTTCAGTCGAAAGTCGTGTAAGACTTGCACCAAAATCGGTTCCCGGCCGGACCCCACAGGAAGGTTCGAACAATTGGGACTGTTAAAATGGAAGAAGAATTCGAAAGAAACCATTAACTCGGTCTATTTTGATCCATTGAAGTACCAAGACCTTCATCAGGCATCGACTCATCTTTAGAGGTATTTGTCACACTTGCCGTGGGCGACTTTGACGAGAATGAGCAGCGATGGGATTCAGACCCACACCAGTCAGTGGAGAAAGAAACGAGTCATTAACAGCCTATGTTTCTTGAAATAATATTTTGGAAGACACTATGATTGTCAAATATTATCTTGATCTTCATTTTTCATAATAATTAGAGTTTTAATAATTGTATTGTTGAGCCACAATCTGATCATAATCATTATCAATCATCATGTGTCAGGTCCCTTTATGAGTATGTGGACGGAAAGCTCATAGCGCGTGTAAGTTTTTGGCCTAAGTTTTTCACGAACCGGCTGGCCAAGCCTGTTGGTCTGAAGGTGATTTGGGAAGGAATTTGTAATTTGTTTTGGGCACCCGGGATAGCTCACCCACTCTTCGTGATGGACACTGTAGGATCTTCGACCTCCAACAAGTAATGCTTGCAGACAGGAAACTAGTTTAACGTCCATCCAAACCAAGGTATGCTACAAAGAATGATGAATCGCCCCGGATACGAAACACCAGGATGGTAGTTTTACAGCTGGGTCACGATTCGAACCCAGGATAGATAGCTCGGAGGGCAATGCACATGGAGTACCTCTTTTTATTAATTTACAGGAGTGAGGCTCATGGAAGAGCAAGTGGGCCAAACATCCAGAGAATCAACAAATATGTGGAAACACTGAAACTAGGATGGTTAGGTTAGGAAAAGTTCATGGGAGTAATGAAGATCATGGGTGAGGACGGGTGGGGTGACTAGAGATGATGGAGCACTGCTTGCATGCTTCAAGCCCTGGAGGGAAGACTGGGACAGAACAGTTTCTGGAAGGCAGTTCCAAAATGGGAGTAGTGATGAGTAAAAGAGTTGAGGAGTGCAATGAGCCTGGATTTTGAAAGTATAACGAGGAGAGGGTTTGTGGACGAATGCATGCATCCTGGATTTGCTGGGGAGGGTCGGAGGACAGAGAGCAGAGGAAGCAGTTGAAGATTAGATGGTAAAAAACAGAGACCACCGACTTTCATGGGATGTGAAAGCATCAGATCCTGTGCTTCAACCCCATCAAGAGAGATTCCAATAATAATTCCACAGAATCCCAGAGAGATGGATGTGATGCTGGTGCTCCACTCCATGTCGGAGAGCAGTACTACATCGAGTGACATTATAGACTGAGTAGTATTGTACACTGAATAGCTCTGATATTACAAGGAAAGGTGGTGTAATGGTTAAAGCGACTGCTCTGAGTCTGGGAGGTCTGTGGTTTGAACCAGCCGGCCAAGTCAAACCAAAGACACATTAAATTGGGACATGCTGCTTCCTTGCTTGACGTTCAACATTTAAAAGGATAGAGCACTGACAGTCCCATCGGTTGGCATCCACGGGGAAGAGGAAATTCCAACTTAGGAAATACCCCACTGAGTGCAGTGGGAAAAGTGACACCATTGCTGGCATGTCACTGGTACTTCCTCCAAACTCAGTGGCTGTGCTTGTCTTGTCCAACAGTCGTGCGTGCGTGCTCCACAACAAGTCTTAGATCATGTAAAACAAAAAATACAAAGACGGATCGACGAAGGATGCCCATGGTCTACAGCTGGCTTCGAAGGCCAGCTTTGCTATGTGGTTGGCCCAGGAAATGTCATAGACCCTTAGCTGATGGTTCGACCTATCAGTTCAAGAGACTGAAGCTCTTCTCATGGATGACCAAGTAAGGAGATAGTTGGGTTCATTTGATGATCCATCTGGAGTGATACAATGAGACTGTGAGATTTTCCAGGATTGAAGGACATGTTCCATTTATCAGACCAGAGGCTATTAATTTCCAGGGAGAGGGAGAGGGAGACTATGCTGCTGCTGCTACTACTGCTGCCGCCGCCTGCCTAGTATCGGGATGTGCGTACTGTATGACACAATGTGGATTTGTCTGCAAAAAGGCATAGAGGGTTTTCCAAAGCATCAGAGAGGTTATCAACAAAGATGAGGAATAAGACTGGGCCAAAAACACTGCCTTGAGAAACTCCATCCTCCACTGGGAAAGGGGCGATTCATCACTGCGTGCGCCGTCCCTCGGATAGACGTTCAGCTGGGTGTCCCGTCCACCGGCAAAACTTGGTGCACATGAAGATCCCGGCACATTTATCTGGATCCTTTTCTCCTGTGATTTACTTGCATCCAATGAGGATCTCGGGCATATGTCGAAAACAGTAGCCCACTGTGTTGTGGTACCATGACCAAATTCGACATTCCTCCCGGCTCAGGTGAAGAGATTCTTGAGGTTATTGCATATATTGAAACTAAATAAAGCCACGAACACTCAAGAGATGCCCGGAATGTCAAACAATGTCAGAATTGGACAAATGAACACTTTTTTTAAAGCAGTTTTTGTCGGAACTGCTGCTGAGGTCAATTAAGAAGTTTAAATTTTGAAATTCGACTCAGGTTAGGAGATTCGAGAGCTTACCGTATTTGCGGAAATTAAATAAAGGCACGAACACTGGCGTCTCATGGCTTTTGCAATGTATACAGTGAGTCATAGATATGAAGATGAGGCATTTATTATGAGTAAAGAAAGTGGGGGGGGGGAACAACATTTTGAGTGTTTTATCATAAAGAAACCGTTGCGGCCTGTTCCACGTCAAGGCATTGTTTAGCAAGCTGAACAAAATGGCAAATGAAGACCCCAACAAGCTGAACTGAGGGCTGATTGAAGGGCTGATTCAGGATGATGCCTTGATGAAGGATAATTAAATAAGGCGGTTAATTATCTTCAAGAGAGGTGTTTAAATGAATCCAAACACCCAATTTTCATGAATGCACTACCTTGGAGGACCCTTTGTATATATGCAAAGTTTGGGGCTGCTAGGTTTCATGGTTTTGGAGTTATGGAGGAGACGGACTGACACACAATGACATTCATTATAATAAGATGCATTATATTGTTTTGCCACAAGATGGCACAGCTGGTTCGTTCGTAAACCTGATAAACCCTGAGAGCATTTTGGGTTGCAATAATTGATTGGATTTGCTTTTATTGTTGTTGGTACTGTACCTATGTGACAATTTTAAAATCAGGTGGAGTAACATGTTTCACACGTTTGGAGTTCATGTTATGTTAGAATGCACGTCACATGCTAAAAGAGCTTCCACTGCAGAGTTACCGAAATCCTATCCATGTGCTTACAGTGATTACCGTGTGAAGTGAATACAAGTGCAATCCTATCCATGTGGTTCTGGTCGTCACAGAGTGTGGCGAGTGTTGGTAAAATCCGATCCATGTGGTTATAGTAGTTACTGAGTTCTGTTCTTGTGTATGGCAGCTTGGCTGCTGGGGTGGCTATCATTTCTTGGAAGCATGGCTGTGCCACTGATGTGATGCCCCTGTACCAGGACACTGGTACTCATTTCACTGACCTCGGAAGGATGACAGGCTGAGTCGACCCCACCTGGTGTTAACTCAGCAGCCAACAGGACCCGAAGATCCTAAGCCAGCCACCCCAACCACTAAGCCAGCTCCAGGCTTGGTTACCAAGTGTGGTGAATACGAGTGCAATCCTGTCCATGTGGTCACCGATCTAGTGTGGTGAGTATTATTAAAATCCCATCCATGTGGATATAGTGGTTACTGAGTGTGGTGACTATTAGTACAATCCTGTTCATGTGGTAACCGTGTGCAGTGAGTGTGAGTACAATCCCTGCCATGTGGTTACTATGTGTGGTGTTTATGAAAAAAAATTATTGTTCATCTGGTTGTGGCGGTTATCGAGAGTGCTGTGTAAAATAGGAACCCAGAGGTTGTGGGTTCAAATCCTGATGAAGCAAAGCTGGTCACGAACGATCTTCATGGAGTGTGTAATCCACCTGCACCTGCCTGATTTGATATAAACGTGGTACCTGCACCTGCCTGGTTTGATCCACCTCCACACTTTGTGGTTAACTGTGAAATACCCTCAGTGCAGTTTGTGATAGACACCAAAATGTTCCATTTGAAGACAATTCTGCACAAAAATCTCTCAACAGATTCAAAACGAAATTAGGACAATTTGAAAAAGTGATGCATTGACAGAACGATCGTTTCAAACTGGTTTGGAAACAGAATTGCAGATTATTCTCGAGAAATTGGAGCGAACGAACCGTACGTGACCTCTGTATAAATGTTCATTTAAACTTAGCATAAAATTGCAGTTAAAGTTGAACAATTTCCATTTTTCATTCTTCCCAAACCTGAATTTTGCTTCTCTCTTAAAACTTTGAAAAGACATCACGTTTCCGTTACGTCGTATCCGACTTCTGGTGACATTGATGAGCAGATTTCTCGAAAACATCCCCGTCTTGCACTGCTTCTCGAAGCTCCGGCAGAGACATCTTTGTTGCAGCCTTAACGCCATCCATCCAGCATGCACAGTGCCTTCAGAAAGTATTCACACCCCTCAACTTTTGTCACATTTTGTTGTTGCAGCCTGAATTTCAAATGGATTAAATTTAAATTTTTTGTCACCGATCTACACAAAATACCCCATAATGACAAAGTGGAAACCTATTTTTTGAATTTTTTTAACTAATCATTTAAAAATTAAAAGCTGAAATGTCTTGCATCAATAAGTATTCAACTCCCTGAGTCAATGCATTGAAGAAGCTCCTTTGGCAGCGATTACAGCTTTGAGTCTTCTTGGGTATGTCTACATCAGCTTTGACATCTGGATTTGGGAATTTTCTCCCATTCTCCCTTGCAGATTTGCTCAAGCTCTGCAAAGTTGGATGGGAAGCATTGGTGAACTGCAATCTCCAAGTCTTTCCACAGATTCTCAATGGGATTCAAGTTTGGGTTTTGGCTGGGCCACTCGAGGACTTTCACGTTCTTGTTCTGAAGCCATTCCAGTGTTGCTTTTGCTGTATGCTTGGGGTCATTGTCCTGTTGAAACATAAATCTTCACCGCAGTCTGAGGTCTATTGCACTCTGAAGCAGGTTCTCCTCAAGGATTTGTCTGTATTTGGCTCCATTCATTATTCCCTCTATCCTTGCAAGTCTCCCAGTCCCTGCCGCTGAAAAGCATCCACACAGCATGATTCTGCCACCACCATGCTTCATGGAAGGGTTGTTGTTAATGGGTTATGAGCTCTGCTCAGTTTCCACCAGATGTAGCACTTTGCATTTAGGCCAAAGAGTTCAAGTTTCGACTCGTCAGACTACAGAATCTTTTCGCTCATGCTCCAAGTCTTTCACGTGCCTTTTTTACAAACTCCAGACGTGCTGTCATGTGCCTTGTTCTCAGGAGTGGCTTCCATCTATTCTAGCCACTCTCCCATAAAGCCTAGCTTTGTGAAGTGCGACAGGGATTGTTGTCCTTTCTGCAGGTTGTTCCATCTCAGCCAAGGAACTCTGTAGTTCTGTCAGAGTGGTCATTGGGTTCTTGGTCACCTCCCTGACCATGGTTCTTCTTGCTCAGTTTGGTCAGACGGCCAGCTTTAGGAAGAGTCTGGGTAGTTCCATATTCTTTCCATTTCCTAATGATGGAGCTCACTGTGCTCTTGGGGGTTTTCAACACTCTAGAAATTATTTTATACCCTTCCCCAGATCTATGCCTACTCACAATTATATCTCAGAGTTCTACGGTCAGTTCCTTGGACTTCATGGTAGAGTTTCTGCTCTGACATGCACTATCAACTGTGGGACCTTACATAGAAAGGTGTGTTTGTTTGTAAATCATATCCAGTCAATCGAATTATCTACAGATGAACTCCAATCAAGCTGTAGAGACATCTCAAGGATGATCAAATGTAATTGGCTGCACCTGAGCTAAATTTGGAGTCATTGTAAAGGGGTTGAATACTTATTGATACAAGACATGTAAACTTTTCATTTTTAATTAATTTGTAAAAAAATTCTCAAAACATGTTTTCACTCTGTCATTATGGGGTAATTTTTTGTTGATCGGTGACAAAAGATTTATATTTGATCCATTTTTAAATTCAGCCTGTAACACATAACAACAAAATGTGGAAAACGTCAAGGGGTGTGAATACTTTCTGAAGGCACTGTACTATTGTTTACGTATATCGTGTGTATATTCTGTTGTGTGTTGTGTTGTGTATATTGTTGTGTATGTTGAATATTTAGTGATTAGTGGATTTGAGAGGGCACCTGATTCCTCCTTCGCTTGTCTTACCGTTCTTTGTAACGTCTTAATCAACAGTTATTTTTCACATCTGATACCATATTTGACATTCGGAGCTCACCATCTCACCGATTATATGGGTAGAAATTTTAAATTGGTGGGCTTTTTATAAAGCATGATTTTACTCTCATGTTTGTTTCTGTGCGAGGCATGAAAAAAAAAATACAAGAGAGAAAAAAAGACGTCACTGCATGATGACATCATATGCAGTGACTTATTTCGTTGCATACTATTACTGTTTTTCAAAGAACACGATGCACACCTTCATCGATTGTCTACCAGAAGTTTATTCAGTATAGTAACTGGAGATGTTACTTGATGTGACATGACTTGATACAAAGTTCGCATGTGATTGACTGAAAAGACACAAATTAAAACGACAAAGAATCTTGATCATGAATATTCAAAACAGAAATCAAAACTATACCATGGTTAACGACACAATCTCTACTTTGGTACCAAAAACAACCTTTACAAACAGCGACTTGAGCACAAACAGCCCATACATACAGTATACCTCAACAGTCTATCGTTCATTAATCTGAATGTTTACAAAGATATATATATATATATATATATATATATATATATATATATATATATATATATATATATATATATATATTTTTTTAGTGTTACAAAGCATCGAACATACCGTTTTTTGGACTTTGGTTCTCAGAAGACAAAAGCCGTATCATTTCAGGGAACCTCTATTTTACCACATGACGTCATCACACATAATCTTACGTTGGACAGTGTTTCAATACATGAGAACATTACCAAGCACGATATAACGAGAGTAAACTTCCTTGCATCATAAGCTCAGATCAAATATTCCAAACAAACTGGGTAGATATAATGATTTAAAGCCTAACTAAATCACAAACGTGTAAGTTTGGCCGTAACACATACCTCACACGGAAGCAAACATGGGAATATAATCATTTTGCTTGTATCAATCGATGCAATACCTCGCAAATTTTGGTGAGCAAAAATTGAGTTATGAGCGACAACGCGTCATTGTGTCCGGTGGACAGAAAGTAACTGCATTTGAGGTCCCAAAATGTGGCGTTGGATAGAATGGCATGGCCTGTATAATGGGTGGTGCTTGTGATGCTGGGGGAGAGGGGAATGGTGTGGCATGCAGAATGCGTTGCACTTGTGGCACAGACACAAACTGATCTTTATATTTTACACTGTAGGAGGCACAGTTGTTCTCAGTGATGGATGCCATGAGATATTGTACATCAACATATTATTTATGTTCATATATCCATTATAATATACTCCGCCAGTCTGTCGCTCTGACACTGTCCGTCCAGGGCGGAGCTTGGTTGGCTGATTCGACCCACAATTGTGACCTGAAAAAAACATAACTCAGATCATACGTCCACCATTTTGGTCACCACTTGTAGGCCTTACGCTCAGGCCTCTGGTGTACATTTGAAGACTGAACAACACGTCTTCTGTCATGAAAGAAAGGCACGTTTTGAGGAAATACAGGTATGCATTGATTACAACCCATGCAGAGGAAATGAGGGTAATGCATGTTATTTTCGGGAGCGATCGAGGCAGCGGTCTATTGCCTATACACCGTCCAAATAAAAATTTCACACAATAAAGAGGACTGCTGAGTTTATGTACATTAAAGAAAACTGAAACAACGTGTTATCTATCGTGAACGAAAGGTACGTTTTGATTACAACCCATGTTTAGGAAAGAAAATAGGCATGATTACTACTTTTAATTTTTAAGAAAAAAATTTCCAACTTGTCATTTTGATAACCTTTTATGCTATACACAGGGATGGGGGAAGGAAGGTTCTTGTACTTAATTTTGGTTTTCACCTGAGTTTTCAAAGCTGAATTAGTGTGCAAATACAGGATTTATAAACAAACTGTATTTCACATGTACATTACATGGTCATGGATGCAATGTCCAACTCACCATGTCCAAATGTCATGCATGTCTATGCCTGTGGTTTTCCCATGGGTGCTGGCCTACTAGTTGTAATATTGCACAACCATCGAATGAGGAAGAACATAGCTGTCATAGAGCGGATACACCATAGATTATTGGTTGATTCTGGGCCTAGTTGGACTAATCTACGAGGAGCACCTGAAAGGGACAAGACTTTATACATTCGAATAGAGTTGACTGTGAGGGGATGTGGTGGAGATGTTTAATATAATGAAGGGTATAGATATGGGCAAAAATATTGCACAAGGGGTTTTCAGCAGAATGGACTGCCAGGACAAGGGGCCAGGGTTTTTGAGTAAAAAGGAGAGTTAGGTTGGCAGTAAGGTAGGGGTCTATCATTCAGAGTGGTAGATGCATGCAGTGTTCTCCCCGTAAAGGTAGTGACAGCAAACCAGTCATTTTCAAATCGAGTTAAATAAATATCTAGCAGAAGTAGGGATAGGAGCTTGATGGGCCCAATGGCCTCCTCCAGTGTTGAAATTCCTTGTGCTTCCTTGTTACCAATTGCAGATGAAGCGGTCTGCTTAACATTCCTTCAAAAGCTGAGTGTTTTTCCTGATTCATCTCTCTTTGCAGAATTGCACCAGAATAGCAGATTTGTTCTTGGATCAGATGTGACTCCTCCATTGGGTAATAAACACCATATTATTCAGCACCATGGTGAGCATACAAATGCAATCTTCCCTGACTCTGAGAGATATCCTTTAGTTTTACAACCTTTAACTAGAAAGAGCAATCGGAGATTGCAGACCCTCGTCAGAACTTGTTTTGTGTGGTATATTTTGTGTGGCGTTTGTGTACTTGTGTGCTACGTAATTAATGAGACATAATTAGAATTTCCACTTTATAACTGCTGGCAGTGATGACCGAGTACCAAGACGTCCTGCTTTGATTGGACACCTGACCCTGAGCTGTGACATTGTATTATTCAATTGAATTTAGAATGGGATTAAAATAAATTCAATTCAAATCACATGGAACACCAAATAGGTACAGTCCTGCATTAGAGTCATCAGAAGGAACCCAAACAAGCAAAAAGTAAAGATGAAGTCATCAGAAGGAACCTGGATAGAATTCACATTTCAGCTGCTACTCCTCTACCCTCAAACACATCCAGGCACAGCCAAGTGAGCTTCATTCAAAAAAATAAAAAATAACCCAGATCAAAAAATGAAAGAATTCTGGCTGCCAGACCATTTGTCCAATCAAGTTGAAATTTAAAGCATGTATTCCGCATCACTACTAGAGCATAATTATAGTTTCATTTCGATTGATTAAGTGATTCCAGAGAAAACATTATTTAATATTTTTCTTCAATCCAATATGGTTGCCAAACCATGTGACCTATCAATTATTCCTTAACAAACTTGTACACCAAAGGTTTGTGGAACATTTCTGAGAAGTTTCCCCTCAATCTGACCAGCCCTTCTGGAGAAGAATATTTTTGTAGGTTTTAGGGTAAATCCAATATGGCTGCCAAACCATGTGACATATGTCATATGTATGAAACTGTTATTCCGCATGGATAGGTGGTCAAACTTGTAAAGTTTCGCCTCAATCTGTTCAGCCACTTCAGGGAAGAATATTTTTGAAGGTTAAAAAAAAACAAATAAAAAAAAACATGGCTGCCGAATCACATGACGATGACGTCATCATTTTTCCTCTTGTGGACCATTTTATCCTTACATGACACTCAAAATTTTTCTTACTGACCAGATGCAGCATTCTACATATGCAATTATGACGTCGTATCAAAGGTGCCTATGACGTCATTAAAAAATCACACTTTTTTCCCCCATGAGGAGTACTTACCATGTGCTAAGTTTTCATTTTTCCTTGGTGCGGTTTCAGCGATCGAGGTCCAAAGTTTTTTTTTTTTTCCCGTTTTTCCAACATGGCTGCCACACCACGTGACTTCTGACGTCATAATTATCAAAACATTCCACATAAGTACTCCCATCGATGTTGAAAATTTTGTCTCAATCCGACAAGCGGTTGCGGAGAAAAACACGAAAGTTCTATGCAGACAGACAGACAGACGGACAGACAGACGGACCCAAACACAATACCCTCTTCTTCGGCAAGGGTAACTAGAGAGCATCTCAAATTGCAAAGCCCGAAATGATTGCAAAACCCCTATCTTCTGCTGTGCGGAGACTGACAAACAAGCACTCTGTTAATTATGTTGAGCTAACAATTAATGAGCATTAAGGGAGTGTAGCATATTTCAATTTTGGTGGATGAGTATGAGTGTACAGCTTAGTTTTATTGTTGGGTGTTATAACACCTTGAAGTCTAACCACCACAAGGTCGCTGATGCTCCCAACCCTCATCCCAACAAACCTGATCTGGTTTGCTCTGATTCTGATTTACTATCTTATCATGAGGACGAGGAGAGGAGAAGCTGCCGAAGCAGTCTCTTGACATTGGATGCAACTGAGTGTTTTGTGAAAGCTTTCCGAGGTGTAATGTGTGCAGGATAGGTGCAGATACCGACAACATACTATGACGGCATGCCATACTGTTTTACTAAGGCATCATACGTGTTAACGTCCACAGGAGTGTTCGAGCAGACAGGATGGACAGATTAACGTCCCAATTGTAGAATGACACACTGGATTCTGGGGATGTTGTACTATGCCTGTGAAACATCAGGATGGTAGTTTGTAGTGGAATCCTTTTATTATGGCTCCCAGAGGGATGCATTAAGTGTTTCATTGTGATGTCCGTGGTGTCCCGCTTTTTGAATAATTTTCTTCATTATTGAATTTTTTAATTTATTTCATTTTTTTATTTTCAATTACCTGTACGTATTTGTTTGTTTTTTTTTTTGCTATTTTCAATTTAATTTTTTTAATAGCATAACCCGCGCTCTGCGTGACATGTTGGGGGGGGGGGGGGTGGGTGTGTTTGAGAAAGGAACTGATGCAGAGTATCAGTAGTAATTTTACTTTAATGCAGTAAGTGGAATACAATTTCACTGTTTCAGAACCATTTTATTTACTCTTTTTTTTGTACCAGCACCTCATATGGTCTTTGAGATAATGTCAGCCGAATATCACGTTACTCGAGCGCAGAACAAAGTCGAAGATAGCGCGACACGAAACCACAAACTCGGAAATAATATATAAGATAATTAAATGTACTTTTTCAGTTTTCAATTATTTTTTAATTATTAAAATTTTCAATTATCTATTTTTTTCATAATTTATTATTTTAATATTTTTTTTCAGTTTTTAATTATTTTTCAATTATCTAATTTTTTTACATCATTTTACATTTTTTCAGTGTTCAATTATTATTTTATTATTTTATTTTTTCAATTATTTAAATATTTCCAATTTTCAGTTTTTTATTTTTTCAAGTATTTAATTATCCATTTTTATTATTTATTTAATTGTTATGGTTCCCAGAGGGAGGCATTAAGTGTTTAAGCTTGGTGTCCATGGTGTCTCACTTTTTTAAAGAAATATTTGTTTATGCTACCAATTAGCTAATATTACAAGTTGGCTATACTGGTGATTATCAGCGATCTCTCATTGCAGTCCTTTAGTTTCATGATAAATTACACTCAGGGCGGTCAACCACCAGGAACTTTGGTACTCGATCAACTGTTTGAAGCAAAGATAGAATGCAACAACAGTCGTTAGCAACATATTTTGCTCACGTGGTACACTTGGAACATTTTGAGGCCATCGTGGCTGTCAGCATTTGAATCAAATTATTCTCAATACGGAGGGATTCTCTCACTGCCCATGAGTTATCAGAACAAAACAGTAGCTGACCCTAATGGTCAAAAGGATGTACATGCCAAGTATAAATCTAATCAGCATCAGAGAAGGGATCCCGTGACTGGTTGTTTGCAGAGATTATCCTTTTCTCCATTTTGAGATTGGTGTTTGGAGGAATGGTTTCCTTCATTGTGCTTTCTTGTGCTCTCTTTGTACAGGTTGCAGAACCTTAATAGATTGACTCATAGTGTGCATTGTTCGTTACAGTTCCATTATATGATTATAACAGATACATGATCCCTGAAGTGGTTGTTTTTTTTTCAAAAAAGTAGTTTTAGTGAGTAGCCCCCCAAATCCCCCCTATCTCCATTTGCTCCCAAAGCCCCTCTCCCTCCCTCTCAAAAATGGATGCTTCGTTGTGTCAATGTGAACAATGACTACCATCAGTGGCATTACATCCCTTCCCTCTCACCCAAAAAAAATAAACGGATTATACATTTCACATCATGGCTTCAACTTGCACTTCGTTTATACTTTTGCTTTATGAAATGGGCATTAAAGAGTTTTACTTAATTTCTCTGCAAAGATTCAAATAAGCTTGATAATAATATAATAACAATAATAATAATAATCA
>NC_140961.1:10634057-10671557 GCF_056783735.1 Eptatretus burgeri | reverse complement strand
CAGTAAGCCATGTGGAGAGTTGCCCTTGGATGCCATAGGTGGAGAGTTTGGAGAACAAGGTGGGATGCCAGACTGTAGTGAAGGCTTGAGATGTGTCCACAGAGGCAGCCCTGATCTCATGATGAACATTGAAGGCCTCAATCCTTTCATTTCACATACTCATCCTTTTCCTCATCAGAGATTGCTCTCGACAGCACTTGAACTTCTTTCCCACTAATCTTGACATCTCTTCAACTGGACCGAACAGCATTGGCAATGTAATCCTAAAAAAACTGTTTCTCTCCCTTTCCTTACTCTTCAAGTATTTCTCTGATGGTCTCTGCCCTTATCCTTGCAAAATTGCAAAAGTTTCCCCTATTCAAATGAAGGATTCCATTTTTGAGTCCTACCAACTACAGACCGCTAAGCCTTCTCTCCAACATAAGCACAGTATATATAATCCCCATCTACCATCGCTGCAGACCTCAAGCATAATCTCATTTTTGTCCTCTCATCTCGCTGTTCTACTATGTACATGTAACTGATTTAAATCGAGCAATGGATGGATGCACTATATCAACGAAAGTTGGAGAGATGTCCTGAGAGATGGTTCAGAGAGATCAGAACCATTTCTCAGGACATATCTCCAACATTTGATGATGTCTGGCACCCAACCTTGGTGTCAAAGCTATTTCCTCATGGTAGTCAGGCCCCCTCCTTAAATGGTAATCCTTTCCCCTCTTCCTCCCCCCTTAATGAGGGGTATCTGTTGATACCAATGTGTTTCCTGATCATCTTCTTGAGATTGCCTTCCTGCAAGGCAGCGTTTTAGGACTGACCTTGTTTTTTGTCATACATCATTGGCCTCTCATTTTTCCTGGAAAATCCTCTGCACCATTTTGCGGATAGCCCCATTTCCGTAACATTAGCATGCAGACATGTATGTTACTTTTCTGAGAGGTTAGGTTCCTGTAAGGTGTCCATTTCTGCTGATCAGGAGAAAATAGTCATATATTAGTTAGGTGGATCATCTTTCATCACAGTAAAGTCCTGAGCACTCAGTTTATACGCAAGGATTGACTTTTGAAACCCCCTTTCTACGTCTCGGGCTAACCCATTGACTAAAGGCCCTTGAGTTCCTCCAACTCACATGAGGTCACCAACTTTCTTGGGGCAGACCACTTTTCCAATCTAGTGTCGAAGGATAGAGAAAATCGAGTCCAAATTGGTTCTCGATGTTATTCGCATCTTTTAGCATGAGGCTAAGTACTCACTCATTCTTTTATCCCCTCACTTCTGACCTTATTCCTCCCACCCCATGGTTCCTCCAACCTCCCGCAATCCACCCAGGTCACAGGTGTTCTTCCATGTTGTCTCGTGCTTCTCCATCCAGTCTTTCAAAAGTGCTGCCCATCACCACCTCATGCTTTCTCCAATACACATCCCTGCTCTCTTCTATTTTATGTCCATCATCATTTAATTTTTAGCCTGTGGCTGTTGGTTGCATCATTGCTGGGAGCATGGCTGTGCTGCTGATGCAGTGCCCCGTTTCCAGTAAGCTGGTACTCATTTTGCCGACCACGGAAGGATGACAAGCTGAGTCAACATATCTAGTGCAATTATTCAGAGGCTCAAACTCAAGATCCTAAGATCTTTCAGTTAGCCACCTTAACCGTTAAGCCAATACCAGGTTTCTTCTCTTTCTGATCCCTCCTAACTCCGATCCCTTTACTTTCTGTCATTCATCTGCTCACGCATAATCTTTGTCTTCCCATTCACCTTTAACCCTCCGTTCATTTGTGAACCTCATGCTGTCATCCATCGTTTACCCAGTTCCTCCATGATCCTAAATTGCCCTATTAAAAATAAAAAAAGCCTCAATGTCATCAAACCAGGTGATTTTGACCAATGCCACCCTCATGAACAGCAGGTATAATCAATTACTCAACAATCGGCTTCAAACTTTTGTAACTGGAACTTCTAAGGTTGAAAATAACAAGAATATGTTACTTGCTCAATAATCCAGTAACTGTGATCTCACCAAGTCTTCACCGCCATCTGCTTCAGCCTCAGCAATGTAAGCCCTGCCGCAAAGTAGACCAGGTGCCATGAAAAATATGAAAACTATCTGTTTGGCAAGTGAAATATACACCGCACAGTAGTGGGGCTCACAGCACACGCCATTACGTTTCTGGCAACCTCGCACAGCAGCTCTGTCAACACATTTGGTTTAAAGGAAAATGCTAGGCCACACGAGAGCCAGCATTGGAATTGAACAAGAGCCACGATTTCGAATTGAAACAAGCAAACCTCTACTCCTGTGCCACGATGTTATTATGTCTCAATTTTTTTTGTTTTACTCCATGTTATTATTTCTGCCGCAGTGTACTCACAGAGAGTCCAAACGGACTAAATGGATTGGGCCATCAACAGACTACTCGTCTCCTTTTCATTGTGATTGCAAAAAAATATTAGGACTTCTGGTATTTTCAGGGCATTCCTCAACGACACTCGGTAGAGCGCATATCTCCGCCAGGCTGAACAGGTTACGTTTTGTATCCCACTGATGGGCCGGACCTGGATTCGGACTTGAAGCAAAATCGAACCAGCTTGTTCTTGTCACCGTCCCAACTCGTCTACCAAGTTTGGTCTGAATCCGTCCACAACTTTTTGAGATATCGTGCTCACAGACAGGGGTGAAAACATAGCGTCCGTCTCCCCTCGGTGATGGAGGTAAATATGGGACACGGGTATCAATCACTAAGGTATCCTCATGGAAGAAACAAACCGCCAAAAGGCTTCCCACGTGGTTATGAAAGCACATCATCAGTGTCTCCCTCTTTTTCTTAGCACCACGAATAGCAGGCTGATTGAACCTTAATGAGTAAAAGACAATGTTATCCGTGGAAGTTAATGTATCGACAGTTTCACAAACATTTCCTTTTGTCGGTTCATTGAAGAGTGAAACTGCAATGGAAGAATTGACCATTTTCACATGAATGGAAGATTGGTTTTTCCTTGTAACAGTACACCATTGTTGTAAATGAGCATAAGCACAGAATCAGGGAATGAAAAGTGTGTGTGTGTTTTTTCAGAGGATATTGTTCGGGAATGGGGAATGTAAGGCAGGGGAGTGATGCAGACTTTCCTGTACTTGTTATACAGATGGCCCCAAAGCACCATGGTGGTTTATGAGGACAGCTTATAGTCAGATCCCCTTGGTAATCATAATCCAAATTGAGCAACTTACGTGTTAACAGTAAGCTTATTGAATGGTGTTTGAAACTCATGTGGATGAGTCTTCAAGAAAGGAAATTTGCTTTGATTTGATGTCATATTGAACGTGCACTTGAAGCCATTAGGTCTTTAATTAACATCGTTCAATCCAGTATTTATTCTCATGCACTCGTAGGGTTAATTAAAGAGAGTGTGATGAGCTGAGTTGCTTTGCTATTCAGAACTCCCACATGGTACAGGATTCTCATGATAGATCTTGGGTTTATTCAGAAAATACATTCACATGTCACATTGGGTTCATTCGGGTTGACTTTATGTGAACTTCAGTGGTGGATTTATCGTTTGATTAATAATTATGAGAATTCATATCGCTCGCTTCATGAGGCTTCAAATGTTGGATAAAGTGCTTGGTGCGACTGAGTGCTCCGATTATGAAGGCGGTTTGAGTTGGACTATACGTTATTAATTCTCGATTCTCCACCAGCCACTGCCCTTGAACAAGACAATGACCCTACTCAGCCTACTGTGAAGAGTGAAGACATTGGTGTGTTCTGATGAAATGAACATTTTGTCCTCCCTTGACATCTGTACCGGTCAGTACAATCGGGGTTTCGAATTGCCATGATAACCCTATTTTAGAAAATTGTAGAATTTCCAAAATGATGAGCTATTTAAGTTACTCGTGGTGTAGATCATGTGGGTTTGCTCTCTGTAACCCACTGGAGCCATAATGGCAGACTCTGGTCATGCTGAGAGCTAGTTGGGGACTCAGGCTATTTCAGGGTCTCCATTTTCAAAACAGTTATACGAGCGATGCTCTACTCGATCCAAACGTCACCATGATCTCAAACATCGTCACTTTTAATCAAAGTGGTGTTACATTTCTTTGGAACTCAAATAACATAAGGAATGAACTCGTTGTAAGCATGGTGTTGGCTTGGTGGTTAGGGTGGCTGGCTTGGGATCTTAGGGTCCTGAGGTCGAGCCCTGTTGGCTGCTGAATTAACACCAGGTGTGGTTGACTCAGCCTGTCATCCTTCTGAGGTACTGGTATAGGGAGGGCACATTATCAGTGGCACAGTTGCACCCCAACAAAATGATAGCAACCTGGCAGCCAAGCTGCCATATGCAAGAAGAAGAAGAAGTAGAAGAAGAATATGTTGTGCGGACATCAAACCTAAATTACACTGTCATCACTCTGTCTGTGGTCCTCAAGAGGCAACATCATTGATGTGTTCCAATCACCATTACGGAAACACTGCATCCTAACTTTTAAAACATTTCATGGACTGCTTCTTTGTTTGTATGCAGCCCAAGGCATCATTGGCTGAGGCATGTGGTTGTGCTACTGATGTAATGCCTCCCGCTGGTTAGGGCAGGAATTTGTAATTTGTTCATGGTGCCGGCGATAGCTCGCCTACTCTTTGCATCGGACACCATGGCATCTTTGATGTCCACCAACTAATGTTGGCAAACAGGGCGCCTGTTTATTGGATGGCAGCGACACATTGATGAATCACCCTACTTGTTGTTACCGACCAGTATAACCTATAACTATGCCTGGTGTTGGCTTAATGGTTCGGGTGGTGGGCTTGGGATCCGAGGATCCTGAGTTCAAATCCCCCTTCCGTTGAATTAACACCAGGTGGGGTTGACTCTGCCTGTCATCCTTCCGAGGTCGGCAAAATGAGTGCCAACTTGCTGGTATCCTGCGTCGGAGTGGCGACCCGTCCAGGATTGTGTCCAATAGCCATGGAGACCGCTTAGGCAGCACCAACGCTTTGCACAGAGTATGGTCCCAATGGATGGGTGGACAACCTATAATTGTGCATTAGGTGAAAGGTGTTGGGTGAAATAACACCAACCAAGGATGCTGCAGCTCGGCAACCACCACAGCACGAGATAAGAGACACCAACAGCACTGCTGTGGGCCTTGCCAATGATAACAAAACAAAGATGAAAGAGACCCTGACCGTTTGCAGGGTATATAAAAAGCATTGATAGTTTGTGTCAAGGAGAGAAGAAAAAATAAAGGGAGAAAGAATGGCCGCTGTGCTGAATTTAATGTGAGGCAATTCATTTTAAAACTGATTCAAACAGTAAAGGAGGAATCGGGGACCCACTCGATGTGAACCTGAAATGGTTCAGCAACCTCATTCCCTGACGATGAAGAACTGACTTCACCCCAATGCACAGTTGTTGGTTGAGATTCAGCTTCACCTCTTATGTCGTACCTGGCGAGGTATCAGTTGCTGAACCCTCGACTTGTTGAATCTACTGGTCAGACACTGCACTGCTGTTGTTTCGGCGATGACTCCAAAACAGGCATCTCATCGCTGTTGCGTCATCGAGATGGCAGCCTTGCCCGTTCCTCCACTCTCTCTTCACCTGCTTCCAGTTATACATTGTCCTTCACAGCTTGGAGTGCCCATCATCAACCTCTTTCACACAGCTTGACCTGTGGAGTCAGGTTCTTCTGCATACTTAGGTGATGCAAGGTTTCACCCTTTGAGGACTTTCACGAGGTGACTGGCCTGTCGGTTTCATCCTGTGTGCACCCACTCCACAAGATCATTTGGAAAGTGCTCACCGCCAACCCTTCACCCATTTATAACCTGCTGGAGTTTATTTAGCAAACTGTTTGCTTGAAATAAGTTACCACCTCAAAAGTCTTGAGGAAATTCATTGCTGCATTGATATCTGTGACGTTTGTATTTTATGAATTTGTGGATTCTTAGGAAAGTCATTAAGCGTTGCATCAAAACAGTATTATTGTTTTTAAGGTCGACAGTTGGGATAAATAAACATTACTTCTAAAATTATCCCTCTATCTCTAATCGTATGTTGGTTTCACCTGTAAAACAACACACAGGGCACATCAGTGTCCTTATTTATTTTTTGCCGTGACGTCCTCTGGGCACTTGCCCAGAGTGAACTATTTACGTACTAATGAAATGTGAACATCCGTTAATTATACACGAATAGAATGTGAGTACTACATCTTTTAATTGTGTTGCATTGGAATGTGAGTATTTTTATAAACTATATACTCTTGAAATGCGAGTACATCTATTAATTATATATTATTGGACCATGACTGTATATTAATTACAGACTATTGGAACATACCTTTTAGACATTGAGATCTTTTCACCCCTTCGACATTTTAGACCCCTTTAGACAATTTTAGACCTTTTGAACCTTTTAAGACCCTTAACCCTAAGACCATTTAGACCTTTGTACCCATTTAGACCGCTTTGACCCTTTAGACTCGTTGATCCTTTAGACCCACTTAGACTTTTAAAGCTCCTTTTGATCTTTTAGACCTTTAGACACTTTATACTCCTTAAACCCTTTTAGGCCTGTAATTACTGTTGGACCATGACCTTTTAGCCCCCTGAGACCTTTTAGACCCCTTGAAACCCTTTTGACCAGTTTGCTCCTATTTGGAGGCATTTGGAAAGCATAGGCTGAAAATGATTATTAGGGCTGTCCTTATTTTATTTTTTTCGGAAATTTCAAGGGGCTAACGTGAATTTAGGTTGATATTTATGAGAAAAAATATATAAAAAAATATGAACCCGAAAAAAAAATATTTTAGGGGTTGCTGCCGTCCATCGAAATTTGAAAAAAAAGAAATTCATTTTATATTTTTCTCTTTTTTAATCTTATGCCAAAATGACTAACATGTAACGTATGATGTTTTCTGGTGCATTAGAATCTGAAATACTGCAGGAAAATATTGTTGAACTTGGCAAGATTTTTCCAGTCCGTCTCGGTGAAACTTGAAAAGTCTAAAAAATAAAGATTTTATGTATTTTTTTGCGTTTTTCGAACTCCGCAGTTTGCAGACAGATTCTTCGAACAGATGGGACAAGAGCTATAGTTCACTTGTTCAAAGTTGATTTCTTACAGTCCAGGAATCGTTTTCGGTGATCAGTTACCGCTTGTAATAGGTACTGCTTTTGCTCCTCATCGTACGTAATAAGACTGTTGTACTCAGTCGCCAGGGCTACACCACGCTCTGCACAGTCATTCACAACTTTCAGCTTGCTGACTATAGTACGGCTCTGTACGAAACTATCTTCAGTTTCCCATTGATCCGGGTCTTTGCGCAGAAAGTCAGAGTTCAAATGCAGTACATCAAAAAAACTTCTGCTTCTCGGAGATGCGAAATATTCCAGTTTTCGACGCATGATATCTTTCTGGTGAACAACAGAGCTCTTTTCGGTGCTTCATCATCGTCATCGTCTTGTTCTTTTAGAGTTTGAGATATTTTTCTTTTTGTATCTATTGACACGTTTCGGTCAAATAGACATAATGTTATCAGTTCTTCCAATAAATACCACAGCTGTCCCAGCAACTTTTTCACCGTTGCCTTAGATATATCAACGTTCACTTCGGAATATTTATCTATTCGCTTTAACAATGTCAGGTCTGAATTCAGTATGTATTCTGAAACGACAGAATAGTTATCATTAGTTCACGAAAGGCAATTTCGCTAAATGCCTGAATGACGGGATACCAGACCTGAAATTGACGGCAGTCAGTCAGTCACTGACTTACGGACTCAGTGATTCAATGGAGTAATGAGCAGACAATACAACAGATCTAAATAATAAATATCTATATATAAATATATAACTATATAACATAGGATCTAATATCTAATAAGCAGGAGAGATCTAATAAAATATGTAACAAAAGACATAATTTCATGTTGAAAATGGAAAATTTCCCCATTTTTGAGCCACGTTTTGGGACATGTGTAACACTTTTTTGGGATCAAAAACATTTTTTTCGTGTTATTCACATTCAAACCAACCAGTAAGCATGCAAAAATTTCATGAAAAATATCTCTGACATAAAAATACAAAAAAACATAAAAATGCACATTTTTTACAATTTTTGACAGCTGGTAGCAACCCCGAGACAATTTTTTTTCAGGTTCATATTTTTTGTCATTTTTTTTTTCTCATAAATATCAACCTAAATTCGGGTTAGCCCCTTGAAATTTCCGAAAAAAATAAAACAAGGACAGACCTAATGAGTATGGAGTTTGTGAAAGGGATGCACAAGGGAACAAAGGGAAGATTTTGGTTGGTTCTGAGGAGTTCAGTGTGAACATCGGTTTGAGGCAGGGAAGCTCTCTCAGTCTACTCATGTTTATGAAAGTGATAGAACTGGAAAGCAGGAGAGTAAATGTGAAAGGTTTTCTTGGGAGGATGGTATCTGCAGATGATATGGCTGTTGTGGTGGAGAGTAGGCAGGAGATGCAGGCAGTACTGGGGGAGTGGAAGGAGGCATTTGGGACGCATGGGCTGAAGGTGAGTATGGAGAAGATTGAGGTGATGTGGGTCAGGCAGCAGAGAAATAAATTAATATCAGCTTTGAGGGGAGGGAGATCAGACAAGGAAATAGGTTTGAGTATCTGGGGGGGGGGGCAGTGACTGGGGATGGTAAATCGGAGGCAGAGGTGTGAAGAAGGATTCAGGTGGGTGTGAATGCATGCAAGAGGATGGAGGGATTAATGGCAGACAGAAATAAATCGAGAAAATTTAAAGGGAAGGTTCTGAAGTCATGTGTAATGCCAGCCTACCAAGAGAGACACAAAGACACACAGACACACAACAGAGGCTGCAGGTTTGTCAGGAGGATTGTTGGAGTGATTATTGTGGATATAAGGTGGATGGATGAACTGAGGGAGGAGATTGGTGTGCAAATGAGCTTGATGGGGAGATTGATGAAATGCCGGCTGAGGTGGGCTGGACACTTGTGTGGATGGAGGAAGAGAGAATGTCAAAGAGAGTGGATAGGTTGAGGGAGCAAACTCGGAGGAAAAGAGGTAGACCATGGTTGAGATGGGAGGATTGTGTGAAGAGGTATATCGGTAAGGTAGGGGTGATTGAAGAGTGGACAGAGTTGGCTGAGGACACAGGGAAGTGGAGGAGTATCGTGCTCAAGGCAGAGCAGAATCTTAGCGCCATTGGACCTCATCCCCTATAATGGAAAGATGAGGAGAAGAAGAAGACCATTTGGACTTTTTAAGATCCTTTAGATCCCCTTTTTGCATACAGTCAAAGCTTCTGGGTGAGTCAAGGCAAAATTACATTTTGGTTGAGATCCAGAGGGATACTTTAACAAATAATGCGTGTGGGGCTTAATAAATGGGGGGAGGGGGAGGGAGGGAGGGAGGGACGCATGGAATGGACTTTATGGACACGGAAGGAAACTCAGAAAGGAAAATCTTGAAATTTGAAAGGAGGAGTGCTTAAGGGTGGGAGGAGGTTAATGAGGACAGAAAAGATCATGGTCTTGGATTGGAGATGATTTGAGATGGTGAACATCCGTTTGAAGACCTGGAGGGAAGATTTGGATTTGTTCACCAATCAAATCCTCCAAGCATATTGTTTATTTGGATTTTGTAAGTACCTTGCTGTGCACAACATCTTTCTGGTTTGTTGGCAAAAAAAAACTTTTTTTGATATGGATGTTGATCGCTTCTGTTGGGTAGTCGATGGAGTCGAAAAAAAAAAATTTTTTTTTGATCTACCCTTATTATCAGTATTTCCGTCGATATGTTCATCTGTCTGTCCCTCTGTTCGGTCCAGTGTTCCGTTAATACAATGGCGATTTCGATGAAACTTGGTTGGTAGGTTCATACCATTACCTAGTTGAGTGCAAATGAGAACCGTTGCTATGGACACTACCGTTGCCTAGCAACGGAACTTTGAAATTTTTGAAAAATCATAAAAAATTTATTTTTTCAAAAATCGGGCCCGAGCGACTGTGGGCAGTACATTCAGCCATATTGTCAAAAATTTCCAGCCGGATCCTATGAAAACTGTCGGAGAAGATAGACTTTGAATGAACCCTGGTCGAAAACAATAAAAAAAAACGAAGTTCGTTATATCTCAGAGACTGAGTCAGATATACATGAAACTAGTATGGTAGGTTCATGGTATGTCCTCGTCATGTGTGAGAAAGAACCGTTGCTATGGACCCCTCCGTTGCCGAGCAACGGCCGAAAAACCTCTAAATGTGGGGGTATTTTAACGAAAAAACAATCTGCAGCATTAACCCTTGAAGCTAGAATCATGAATTTTCTTGTGCTTAATCCTCAGGTCATTCCCCATCGAACAGGCCCATTGCGTCAGGTTCTATTGGGTAGTCGACTACCCATGTCCGCCTACCGGCTTGTCTGTCTGTCTGTTCGGTCCAGTGCTCCGTTAATACAATGGCGATTTCGATGAAACTTGGTTGGTAGGTTCATACCATGACCTAGTTGTGTGCAAATGAGAACCATTGCTATGGACACCACCGTTGCCTCGCAACAGGACTTTGAAATTTTTGAAAAATCATAAAAAAATTATTTTTTCGAAAATCAAAAATCGAGCCACGAGTGACTGTGGGCAGTCCATTCAGCCATATTGTCAAAAATTTCATGCCGGATCCTATGAAAACTGTCGGAGAAGATTAGATAGACTTTGAATGAACCCTGGTCGAAAACAATAAAAAAACGAAGTTTGTTATATCTCAGAGACCATGAGTCAGATATACATTAAATTAGTATGGTAGGTTCATGGTATGTCCGATTTATGTGCGAGAAAGAACCGTTGCTATGGACCCCTCCGTTGCCGAGCAACGGCCGAAAAACCTCTAAATGTGGGGGTATTTTAATGAAAAAACAATCTGCAGCATTAACCCTTGAAGCTAGAATCATGAATTTTCTTGTGCTTAATCCTCAGGTCATTCCCCATCGAACGGGCCCATCGCGTCAGGTTCTATTGGGTAGTCGACTACCCATGTCCGCCTACCGGCTTGTTTGTTTATCTGTCTGCTCACCTTGACTCGCCTACTGGTCACAATTTTAAACCGATCTTTACAAAACTTCACCAACGGTTGGGTTTGTGGTCCAACAGAATCCTATTTATTTTTGAGGTCAAAAGGTCATCATAGGCCACAAGTCAGCAAATTTTCCAAATTTATGAAATCTTCAATTTTCATCCGATTGACTTCAAATTTGAAAAGGATTTGCATATCAGGTCACTGAATTCAACCGCCGGCTATGGTTTGAGGTTGTCAACCAAGGCCAAAAGGTCAACATAGGCCAGATTTCGAAAATTGTTAATTTTCATCCGATTGACTTGAAATTTGAAGAGGATTTATATTTCAGGTTACTGAATTAAACTAGCCAATTATTTTTGAGATCAACATAGAACAAAAGGTCAATATAGCCAAAGGTCAACAACTAAGGTGGTATTCGTAAAACCTCCATCTTCATCCGATTGACTTGAAATTTGAAGAGGATTTATATTTCAGGTCTCTGAATTCAACCAGCCAGTTATTTTTGAGGTCAACATAAACCAATGGGTTAACATAGTCCCAAGGTCAACAACTAAGGTGGTATTTATGAAATCCTCAATTTTCATCCGATTGACTTGAAATTTGAAGAGGATATCTAGTTCAGGTCACTGAATTCAATGAGCCAATTACTTTTGAGATCAAAATGGACCAAAAGGTCAACATAGGCCCAATGTCAACAATCCTCAATTGGTATTTCTAAAAAAAAAAGTGGTATTTCTAAAATTATCAATTTTCATCCGATTGACTTGAAATTTGAAGAGGAGTTTCAGATTTGATCATTGAATCCAACCACCAATTATTTTGAGGTCCAATTTGTCTGATGGATTTTGCAAGTATCATGCTCTGCTCGACATATTCTTCTTGTTTGTTACGAAATCTAATATATTGATGACTTCCGTCCTCTGTTTGTGTGTTTGTTTGTTTGTGTGTGTTTGTGTGTTTGTGTGTTTGTGTGTTTGTTTGTAGGCACGATAACTCGAGAACGGAAGAACCTAACAATGTCAAATTACACCACCTGATTCAGGAGGGTGATTGCTCGCGCTGATTAGATTTTGTTCAAAATCGGTCAAAGGTCAAGGTCACAGTGAGGTCAAACATTCGATTTTTGATGGTTTGGTACAGAATCGTCGTAGAAACTTCTGGTTTGTGTCGCTACCTTCTCTTGAGACAGCTTTTATTAGACAAGGTCAGAGGTCAAGTTGACGATTTCGGAAGTACCAGTCTATGACTGCTTGTTTGTTTGTCTGTTTGTGTGAAGGATATCTCAAAAAGTTGTGGACGGATCCGGTTGAAATTTTGTGGACAGGTTGGGTGTGTAACAAGGACTAACTGAATAGATTTTGTTGAAGATCCGGATCCGACTACTAGAATTTTTAAAGTGATTCTTCACCATTGAGAGATCGGGACAAAAACGATATATAGCACAATATCTCAAAACGTTGTGGACGGATTCGGATGAAACTTGCTGGATATGTTGGGTGAGGTGAGGAAGGAGGAAGAGTTGATTCAATTTTGGTGAAGATCCAGATCCGGATTCGAGAATTTTTTAAGAGATTCTTCACAATTGAGAGATGAGGCTAAACTAATATATAGTATGATATCTCAAAAAGTTGCGGACGGATTCGGATGAAACTCTGTGGACAGGTTGGGTGTGTGACAAGGAAGAATTGATTCGATTTTGGTGAAGATCTGAATCCAGATCTGGATACAAGAATTATTTAATTTTTAAAGTGATTCGTCACCATTGAGAGATAGTGCCAAAAACGATATAGCACTGTATAGCATGATATTTCAAAAATGTAATGGGCCCGAAATGTTCTCGTGGATCATGCATTGTGTGGCAGAGGTATGCACTCCACCTAGTGCCCTTCTAGTTGGCTCTGAATTCGTCCTGATCTCACACGCACATAGAGGAGTGAGATATTTATTTTCCTTTGTCTGCCTGTCTGATAGACAAACAAAATTAAAAATAATTCCAAACAGGAAACTTGATGTTTTTAAGGACGTCAGAAAGGACACAAAGAGGCACAAATATCTAATGTAACATGTTAATTAAGGTGGTGTAAAAGATGACTTCCAATTATTTTTTTTCTACAACCTTTAAAATATTAATTTTATTTCAAATTAATTATGTACTTGGACACTATAGAACACAAATCACTCTTTGGCACTTCCCAAACCCTTCCATTTAGTGATACCTCGACAAAACATTACAGCATTTTTCATCATCTCGACTAATCAAATTTACTGCTCGTATACCTTTCCCACGTCCTTTCTCAAGACTGCGCACTTGTGCGGGGTAAGGTGTTCTATGAACTCTCCCATGAAAATTTGCCTCTGTGTTTATAAAACAAATCGAGGACTGTATATCTTTCAGCTCACAGATAGACAAAATGCCCTTATGGTTGGAAAACCTCAGCAGGAACTTCCTGAACCAGGTCACATGAGCTCTGCAGAGGATGACTGCTGCTGTTGATGACATCTGAAATGAATGAGATTAAATAACGATGAATTAAGGAGTGAAATTTAATGCAGGTCAGGAGTGTACATCATCGGTCCAAGGCTAATAAGGCTGAAGAAGTAAATAATTAGCGTATGTAATTTACTTGCCTGAAGCTGTGTTTTAATGAATCTTTACAGCTGGAATAAATGTTTAACTTGTGGTCTGGGAGGCTCATGTGGACTATTATTACAGAATCACGATAATGAGCTAAGATATCCCACTGAGTAGATCCACAACAATCAGACTGATTTTGAAATGCAATTTTCTTTATGGGCGAAAGGCTAACAGTTTTTCCGCTTGCAATGCAATCCCTCTGGACCAGTTGGTGAGTTACTAAATCCTCCTCGGGTTATTAAGTGATAAGCCTTGCACAATGGAACATCACTGCGCTCGGCGCGGCTCCAAACGGTGGGAACATGATTTCCTTGAACAGAAACACAGAATTTCAAAATGCACGGACTTCACATTTCAAATGCTTTCATTGTTCTTTTGTGCTTTGTGGTTCTCATTTAGTGTCGAGATGTCTGGATGTTAGGCTGTGCTATCTCCGCTGGTAAATTTATCTTTCTATAGGATTGTATCTAAATGGCGTAATGCGGTGTCCGAGGGTGGGAAGGTGAGAAGGTGGATGGGGATTGCTATGCGCATTAACATTTGATACCTCTGGTCGTGATAAATAGCAATTTGATACCAATAAGGCACGACAGCATGGTGCAATATCATAATGGGGGAAATGGTAGGGGTGCATTGGAAGTGATTTTGTATCCAACTTGCATATAGAGTTAGGGCAGTGGTCGGCAACCCAAATAACAAGAAGAGACATTTTTTTCAAATTTGATGAAAAATGCGATATCTAGAGAGCCGCAATGCACGTAAACCCTATTTCAATAACTAAATAACAGGACAAAGACGCACACATTGATTTGTGATGCAATGTATGTTTATTGAGTTGGTATCAATGAAAAGGGCCATGAAATTTTCTGCAGTACATTGAATCAGCTTACCCATATTTACCTCTGCCACCGAAGGTTTTCACCCGTCTGTCTCTTTGTTTGCTGGGTGGTCGCTGGAGTACCCTTATTCTCAGTTTTTCCGTCTGTCTGTATGTTGGGTGGTCACTAGAGTACCCTTATTTTCACTTTTTCCATCTGTCTGTATGTATGTTTGTTTGTATGTTTGTATGTAATGGACAGCTCTGGAGGCCAGAGGAGTCAACCGATTTTGATGAAACTTGACAGGTAGGTTCATACCAGGATCTAGTTCTATGCTTTTGAGCACCGTTGCTATGGACACCACCGTTGCCTAGCAACGGGACTTTGAAATTTTTGAAAAATCCCCCAAAATTATTTTTTTCGAAAATCAAAAATCGGCTTCCAGGCTTTTATGCGCACTATAATCAACCTCTTTGTCAAAAATGTTCAGCCCGATCCGTCAAAAACTATGACTAGTATGCAATTATGTCGCGACCACCCATGTTGCCTACCGGCTTGTATGTTTGTATGTAATGGACAGCTCTGGAGGCCAGAGGATTCAACCCATTTTGATGAAACTTGACAGGTAGGTTCATACCAGGATCTAGTTGTGTGCTTTTGAGCATCGTTGCTATGGACACCACCGTTGCCTAGCAACGGGACGTTGAAATATTTGAAAAATCCTAAAAAATATATTTTTTTCGAAAATCAAAAATCGGCTTCCAGGCTTTTATGCGCACTATAATCAACCTCTTTGTCAAAAATGTTCAGCCCGATCCGTCAAAAACTGTTTGGCTAGTATGCAATTATGTAGCGACCACCCATGTCGCCTACCAGCTTGTTTGTTTGTTTGTCTCTTTGTGTGCAGGATATCTCAAAATGTTGTGGATGGATTCGGATGAAAGTTGGTGGGCAGGTTAGGTGTGTGACAATGATGAAGTAATTAGATTTTCGTGAAGATCCGGATCCAACTAATGGAATTTTATAGTGATTCTTCACCATGGAGAGATCAGGCTACAATGATATATAGCACGATAGCTCAAAAAGTTAAGGACGGATTCCACAAAAACTTGGTAGACAGGTTGGGTATGTGACAAGGATGAATTGATTCAGTTTTGGTGAAGATCCAAATCCATATCTAAATAACAGAATTTTTCAATTAATAAAGTGATTCTTCACCATTGAGAGATGGGGCCACAAACGACATATATATTTATATATATATATATATATATATATATATATATATATATATATATATATATATATATAAATATAAATATATATTTTTTTCTCATGATAATTCGAAAATTTCTTGTCCCGATATGTTCTACTGGATCAGGCATTGAGTGGCGGATGTATGTGCTCCACTGAGTGCCCTTCTAGTTTTGTGTGATTTCTGCTGCAGAGTTTATTTGGAGAGTTTGTTCGATGTTTGGACAGTGTGCTGTCATTTTCATTTTCAAGCAGGACTTTAAATTCACCTCGTTCAATTGGTTTCTTGGTGTGCTTTTTTATGAAATTCAAGCTTGAAAACATTTACTCGCACTCGATCCGAAGATGGACAGAATGCCAAAAGCATATCTCTTCATGTTACTGTAGGCTTCTGGTAACTAATTCCAAACTTCAAACACAATTTGGTCTTGTTTTTTTTTTGAGATCATGCATTTTGATCTATCTGTGTTGAGTTGCCAGGGTAGATCTGTGCCTTTCTAGGTTTTCAAGTTTGATTGGTAAGCCTCTGAATTTAGAACTCCACATGTCCTTGTCCTGCAAATTGACCAGTTCAAGTTCTAGTTCTGCTCGGTCTACTCCTGTAAATGCTGAAAAGTTGAGTGCAGAAGTTCTGCTTCAAGAGGTTTCAACACAAATGATAAAGTTGCATTTTCCTTTCTCAATTCCTGAAATCGCCCTGTGAAGGCTTCTTGCATTTCCAGTGTCACATTTTTTAGGTTCTCGGTGTCGAGTTCATAGTTTGTCTCCTGTTTGAATTGTTTCAGTGATGGGAAATGAGCCAGCAAACCCATCTCCATGTCTCTCGCAAACAATGCTCGTCTTCGCTCAAATGATAGCACCTCTTCTAAAAGCAAGGGAGCTGTGTTTCCCTTTCCTTGCAGCTTTGTATTAAGGCAATTTAAAAGTGAGCTGATGTCCACCATGAAGTGAAACCTCTGCAGCCACTGAGGATCTGTAAGTTCTGCATATTCACAGCCCTTTTCCTGCATAAACACGTTCACTTCTTTCAGACAGGCTGCAAAACGCACAAGCATTCTTCCCTTGGAAAGCCACCGTACCTTGTTGTACATAAGAAGGACCGAATATTGACAGTTGACCTCTTCAAGAAGTTCACAGAACTGCCGGTGGTTCAACCCTTTGGCCATTATTTTGTTGACGATTTGTATAACCAGTGTCATCACTTCTGTGATCTCTGATGGAAAGGTTTTTGCAGAGTGCTTCTTGATGAATGATGCAGTGAAGCGATAGCAAATTACAATCCAGTGTTTTTTGCAACAAAGTGACAAACCCCTTGCGTGTCCCTTTCATATTCGGTGCCCCATCGGTCGCGACTGAGATGATATGGCCGGTGCTTATTTATTTTGTCTTTCGGCAGTCAACAACAGTTGACAAAATATCTTCTCCCCTTGTTTGGCCTTTGAGGGGCAGAAATTAAATCAGCTCCTCTTGGGTTCCTTCGGAATTCACGTATCTGCCGAGAAGAGCAACCTGTGCATTGTCATCAACATCACATGACTCTTCACAAGCAATAGAGAAGCCTGGAGCTGAATTAATATCCTTCATCTGCTGACTAGTAATGCCTGTTGCCATTTTTACTGGTCTGTCCCTCACTGTCTTTGCAGACAATGGCATGTCTCTAAATTTTTGAACAATTTCGTTTTTGTTTTTGAAATCACTGTTTCAGCTGCTCTGATACTTTGATGAAGCACTCTTTTATATATTCACCATCTGTGAACGGCTTTCCTCGTTTCACAATTTCTTGAGTTTCCACAAAACTAGTGGTAGTTGTGCTACTCGGTGATTTCATGCATTTAGTGAATGTGTTCTTACTTTGGTCTGCTTTGTGCTTCAGCTCCTCTCTGGCTCTCTTTCTGGCATCTCCAACTGGATATTTTTTGGCTAACGTTGTGTGTGTTTTTTTTTGAAAATGCCTCTCGCAATTGGATTTTTTTGTTGTTGGAGAATTTCTCGTGGCAAATGCGACATAAAGGGAGCCCAGCTGAACTTGATATGAACGTGAAGGATTCAGTCCATTCATTTTGAAATTCTCTGTTTTCCTCTTCGATTTTCCTCTTCTTTGAAGCCATTTCACAGTTGACCTTCACAGTACCACTGATGAATGTTGCAAACTTCTGTTTCCTGGAAAAAATTAAAAGACTCAACGTTGATGTAATTCATCAATACAGTTCAGATATGGAACAACAATACAGACACAGACACACACACACACACACACACAGACACACACACACACACACACAGACACACACACAGACACACAGATACACACAGACACACACACAGACACACACACCCACACACACAGACACACACACAGACACACACAAAGACACACACACAGACACATCACTCACAGATACACACACAGAGACATCACACACAGATACACACACAGACACACACAGATACACACACACACAGACACACACAGACACACACACAGACACACACACAGACACACACACAGACACACACACAGACACACACACAGACACACACACAGACACACACACAGACACACACACAGACACACACACAGACACACAGACACACACAGACACACACACACAGACACACACACAGACACACACACAGACACACAGACATACACAGTCACACACACACAGACACACACACACAGGCACACACACACAGACACACACACACAGACACACACACACAGACACACACACACAGACACACACACACAGACACACACACACAGACACACACACACAGACACACACACACAGACACACACACAGACACACACACAGACACACACACACAGACACACACACAGACACACACACACAGACACACACACACAGACACACACACAGACACACACACACACAGACACACACACACACACAGACACACACACACACACACACAGACACACACACACACACAGACACACACACACACACACAGACACACACACACACACAGACACACACACACACACAGACACACACACACACACAGACACACACACACACACACAGACACACACACACAGACACACAGACACACACACGCACACAGACACACACACACACAAAGACACACACACAGACACTCACACAGACACACACACACACAGACACACACACACACAGAGACACACACACACACACAGACACACACACACACACACACAGACACACACACAAACACAGACAAACACACACACACAGACACACACACACACACACAGACACACACACACAGACACACACACACACAGACACACACACACACGCACACACGCACACAGCCAAACACACACACAGACACACCCACACGCACACAGACACACACATGCACACACACACAGACAGACACACAGACACACACACACAGACACACACACACAGACACACACAGACACACACACACAGACAGACACACAGACACACACAGACACACACAGACACACACACACACACAGACAGACACATAGGCAGACACAAACACAGACAGACACACACACACAGACACACACACACACACAGACACACACACACACACAGACACACACACACACACAGACACACACACGCACACACAGACACACACACACACACAGACACACACACACACACAGACACACACACACACAGACACACACACACACACCTGAGAGGGCTCCGTTACACTTTCTGGAACCCATATATGGAGTAACAACCAACGACACACACACACACACACACACACACACACACACACACACACACACACACACACACACACACACACACACACACACCTCGAGAATGAAGTGAAAATATCTTGGAAGACGAGAGTTATTGAAGCAATGAAGAGTACTAATTTTAATTTGAGCAATGCGAATGATAAAAAAGAAGCTCACATAGATCCTGGGAACATCACTACAAGCGAATGACAGTTGGAGGTGGTTAGGGACTCGGTGACAATCCTGAACAGAGCCCTCGGGACAAAACTATGAGAACAAGAAAACTTCACAACTTGGTCCATGAATCACGATCCTTCACCGAAACGGAGGTGGATACTCCAAGTCCTGGGAGGACTCCGTTCTACCTTCTGAAACTCAAATTATCTCAATCAACACACACACACACACACACACACACACACACACACACACACACACACACACACACACACACACACACACACACACACACACACACACACACACACACACACACCATTTCTTGGACGTGACAATCTCATTCCAAATCCCTCTTGAGCATCCCTCATCACTCGCAAGTCAAGCCTCCAAGTTAAAATCCTTGGATTGTTGTGCCAGAGGCAGTCTATGAAATGACAACCAATCCTTCCTTTCAGCACAATTGCCACAACAAAATAATGAGCAAAAATTCACCATTTCAACTCCTATTTTAACAAATGTAAATACAATGATACAGTGCACATGTAGTTTCGTTTTGTTTGTTGGTACTCCAAGATGGTGGACTGCAAATGTGGTGACGTCACATGCACGTGCACCCTCCATTGAAGAGGGAGTTATCAAAACAACATCTTGTTTGTTATTTACATACAAGTCGTTCATTACGGGATTTTCCTAGTTCAGTTTTGTTTCAAGTATCATGTTATATTGCGAGTTTTCGTCGACCTTGTCTTATCAGGTTATTTGATGCCTACCCATCCTTCCCCTGAAGGTGTATGATCGTCTTTATTTGTATTCTTTCCCTATAACCTCCAATTCCTATTTTCCTCCACTTTCCCAACACCCCCCCATCGATTCCCTCCCAACTAAACACTCTGTTTCTTGTCTTAAATTAAAAAACCCACCTTTCTCCCTGCATAATCCACCCCAAACCCACCTCCTTCAAATTCCCTACTTTCCTTCTTGAAAGTCCTTATAATGTCCATCTTGTATACCCCGTGTTCTCCGCCCCATCCCTCTCCCTTCCACAGATCTCCTAATGTCTGTTTCCCACTAGTTTGTCCTTCTCTCTCCCACCCCTCTTGTCTCATGCTCCCCTTGCTATGCATTGTGTGTTTGCTCTCATACGAGCCTTGACAACGTGGACAAAAAAAAATTAAAAACAACAATATTTAACTTGATTATTATAAATTCAAACCCAATGAGAACTGTTTCCATTATGATCTGCTAAATTCATAATATTATTCTTTGTATATTAAGACAAGTTTGTTAATTCATCTCTCTTACAAATAACCACATTATCAATTGTTAATTTCTTACAATATTTGACAAGTTGTAAATTTGATATTGTATTCTTTCTAAATTCTTTAAACCACTCATCAATGCTCATTTATTTATTAGAAAGATATAATCCATTACCCCCTTTCTTTAATTTTACACCTGCATGTGCGATAGAAGAAAGCATATCTCCAACTAACAATCTCGCTTTATCAGGCAGACTTTCAAGTTTTTCAGCAAAATCTACAATTACACTACTTCCACTAATTTGTTTCTCCACCTCTTTGTTATGTCTTTCCAACTCTTTTTGAGCCTTCCTTTCTTTGGCAGTTTTCACCGCTGCTGAAATACCGCCCGTCAATTTTCAGCTGTTCTCTTGTGAGCAAATCATAAATTTTTCCTGCTCCTTATCGCTGAATTGTATTAACGTTAATCATACAAGGCTTTTGATTTTGAATGCAAGATGATAGTTTATTAAGATTGATTGGATTAACATATACCCCAGTTGTTGTTGTTCATCTTTCGGCTGCTCCCGTTAGGGGTCGCCACAGCGGATCATCCGTTGTGATCCGCATACTGATTTGGCATAGGTTTTACGCCGGATGCCCTTCCTGACGCAACCCTGGTCGCCTTTTACAACACAGGGATAAGGATTGGTTTCGCCATGATTCCGGGCTGCCCTACACCCTCTCGTAGCACGGCCCAGCACAGAGTTCCCATCCTCAAGCGATCCTCCAATCCAAGCCTCCGAGAAGCCGGATTACAGGCGCACGCCACTACGCCCGGTATTAACATATACCCCAGTGGCACTTGACTACTCATTTATTTATCAAAAAATTATGTGAGACTAATCATAACACCATTATCTGTATTATTCTGCAATTCTGTTTCTTCCAAAAGTAAACGATATGTGTCAACTTCTTCATTCTCTCCTCTTTCAATATGTCGGGAAGTATCCACTCGATTTGACTTTATAGTTTCCTTTTGAGTGCTCAGGTCAATCGCATAGATTGTATACAGGCTTTTCAATGCAACCATATCCAAAATAGATTCTTTATTTCCATTGCTTTCACACACCTTTTGGTAAGACCTGTATGCTTCAGCATAATCATTTTTTCCCAAATCAATTTCCAATCTATCTCGTGGATAAAATGTTCCATCCAGAGAAACGTGAAGTTGTTTCACCTTAGCATTATCACTCAACGCATTATTCTTATCAGTAGCAGTATCTCCATCTGGTTTCTTTAAAATGAGCCATAGGTACGTGGCTTTCCTTCCAGAACACCCAAATTCCACGTGTAAGTGGTTTGGTTCAGTTTAACTTGTTGACATCTTCTTTTAAGGTATGATACATTTTGTGATTGCTTTGAGTTAAGTCTTCTATTCAACATCTCTTGTGTTTTAAGATTAGGAGTATATTCACTAATATACCAACTCATTTCATCAAAAACAAATTTATTCTGATCACCAAAAGCATTGGCAGCACAAAAAAAGGAATCTCTTTTCATTATCATTCCTTTGCAGTTGAAATCTGATTTTAAGTCCAGACAGAACTTTGTCGTCATCACAAAATGCAAATATACCTTCAAGATGAACTTTACGATAACTATTACCTGTTTTGTATCATCATTATACATTGCCTTTCTTTGACTATAACCAAGGTCTGTGTTTTTTTCCGTTTCCATATCAGGAATAAAACCTTCGACAACCCCCTTACCCATTCCACCATTAAATGAAGATTGTGTAAATTTCATCACTTCAGATGTAGCAGAGACGTAATCAACCGCTTCAACTTCTTGTGTTCCAATATACAAACGAACACCATCAAACATTTTCCAGAAGAAATCATTTGCAAGTGTAGTGTTTGTGTTATTCCCAGCCTTAGTGAATGTAAATTTATACAACAAGAAACTATCAGCTCGATTCAAATAAGTTTTTTCATTATTTATTTCAAAACTTTTTGTTCCATTTGTATTCCAGTTATTGCATTTACCTTGAAGTAGTCTTCTTTTTAGTAGAGTTTGAGATGACTTTGGTATCATCCAAATCATAGATACTATAAATTGTTTCCATACTTGTATTTATTTCGTAAAAAAAAAAAAAATGTTAAAACTTTTGAAACCCTGACCCAAGTATTTGAATTATTTTCTGTCGTTCTTGGAGAGACAACTGAGTTTTGTCTCTCTTAATTTCTTTTATTGCTTGCAGTTTATGGGATTCCTTTTGGGAATCTTTAATACTCTTTATAGCAGCTGCTACATTTCCCACAGCAGAAGCAGTTGAACCAATTAGGTCTTTATGTTGAAGAATAGTTGAACCTATACCCATTAGAGTATCAATTATCCCATCTCCTTTATTTCTAAATTGATGTCCAACACCCCTTTGTCTCTTAGGTTTATAGTATCCTCTATCAAGATACATACCTTCACCCTTGTAGTATGGGGAAAGGAACATCCCAACCCTGTAATTATTTTATATTTTCCCAACTCGTGTTGCCTCACAATAACCATCGTATTTATTTATTGGAAAACTTCACGTAGGTGAATTCTGATGGATATAATTTCTCCATTAAAAGAAATCATGTGATTATCTTGGTCGGTTATCCTAAAATTTGCTCTGTACATGGTTTTTCCAGACATGGGTAGATAAACCAGATTTTATTTGGTTCCATCGTGAATTTGTAACCAATTGGGGTTGAGCATGCACTGAATGAAAATATTGTATTTGTTTTTATTCCATCATTATAAGCACCATCAATCAAATCGCAGTGAATAATTACTAAATTTATGCCTGAGGATATTTGAATGACATTATCACGATAAAACGTTCCATGAGTTTCAATCTTTTTTGAGGAGAAATGCAATAACTCTCTAAATCCACTTTTGGAAAATCCTCTTTATCTCTTTGCTGATAACTCCACCCTCTGTCTTACCATCTGTCATCCCTCAGACCGGCAAGCCGCAGCTTCTTCGCTCTCTGCAGATCTGGATAACATCACAAACTGGTCCAACATGTGGAACATGTCTTTCAATCCTGATAAATCTCACACTCACGATGTCTCTCCGAAAGTACCGTTTGGAAAACCCTCTCATCTACTTTCTCAACAATCCTCTGGAAGAAGTCCTTTCATTCAAGCTTCTGGGTCTCACTTTCTGCCATCATCTTTCCTGGGAAAGCCACATTTCCAACCTGACCTCCAAGCCAGTCGCCGATTGGGAAGTGCAAAATCCTTCCTCGGCCCACTTGAGCTCCTGACCCCATAAAAAGCTTTCGTCCACAGCCTACTGGAGTACTGCTGTCCCCTCTGGGCTGGTGCTCCTGACTCTCACCTTTCTCTGCTTCACACTGTGGAAACGAAGGCATTTAAGATCATTGGTATCTCCCGTGATGAGGCCGAGTCTTTGGGCCTCTCACTTTCTCACCGCAGGCAGGTTGGTGATCTTTCTGTCTTCTCCCGTCTCCTCTACGGTCTGCCCCCCTCCCCTTGCTCTGTTTGTGATATGACTTTTGTGATGTCCCCCCCCCATATTTCCCCAGGATGTTCCAGGTCTGCCAGCAACACCCCTTCTGGTAAAACTACCAAAATCACGAATCACTGCTCACCTTCACTCTTTCATTCCTCTTTTTTTCCCCACCTTTAGAATAAACTCCCACACTTTATTCAATCCCATTCTTCTCTCCAGGCCTTCAAAACAGCTGTTCACCACCACCTCTTATCTTCCCCCATCCAAAACTTTGATCTTTTATACCCACGTTAATCCACCCCAAACCCATCTCCTTCAAATTCCCTGCTTTCCTTCCTGAAAGTCCCTGTAATATACTGCAAACCTTGTCAAAGTAGACATCTCTCTGGCTATTATCAGAGAACCACCTCAACGCCGTCGAGTCTGGCATTTCACTCAAGCCGACTGGCAGGGTCTCCAAGCAGCCATCAAACTTATAGACTGGTCTCCCATCGCTACTTTCTCCAACATCAACTCATCCTGGGAATTCTTTCAAAGAAATTTGCTCTCCCTCATGCACAGATTTATCCTCTCTCGTCTTCAGTTGTCCTACCCTTCCTCCCGCCCTTGGTTCACTGAAGCTTGTGGCGAGGCAGTTGTCCTGAAACAACTTGCCTTTGCCTCATGGAAAGCAAACCCAACTGAGGGTAATCTCAGTTCCTTCCATAAAGCTCAGAACAAGTGTTATGTGTATCTACCCTCAGGAGAGCCAGAAAACATCTTTCTAAGCTCAAGTCTGAACTTTCAAACCTCTCTCCCTCCTCAAAATCCTGGTGGCATCCAATCAAATCTGTGTCTGGTGTATGTTCCCCCTCCAGCCCCTCCCTCAACTCAAATGGCCGCACTGCTGATACCGCACGTGAAAAGCTGATTGCCTAAACTCGGTGTTTGCATCGAAATCTTTTGTCCAAAACCCATCGCTTTCTCTCCCCACCTTACCCAGTTGCACCGAACTGTCCCTGGACTCTGTGTGCTTTTCTCCTGACAAGGTGGAGAGCTTGCTGTCAAACCTCGACTCAGATTCTGCAACCGGTCCAGACGGCATCAGCCCATGTGTCCTAAAAACCTGCTCTTCTGCTCTTGCTCACCCTCTCTCTGTTCTATTCACCCTCTCATTTGCTCAAAGTCATCTGCCATCTGCTTGGAAATCAGCAAACATCACTGCCCTGCATAAAAAAGGTGCAAAAACAGATCCCTGCAACTACAGACCAATCAGCCTTCTCCCAATCATCAGCAAGGTTCTGGAATCCAGCATCGCTTCAGACATTAAATCCTTCCTCTTCTCCAATGGCTTTATTTCCGATCATAAATTTGGTTTCAGACCAGGTCACTCTGCCCTGGATATGTGGCTTCTACTCTCCCAACATTGTATGGAGGTCCTCAATGCCAGACAGGAAATCCGAGCCGTGTCCCTGGACATATTACGTGCTTTTGACACGGTCTGGCACCCTGCCCTGCTCACCAAACTCTCTTCCTATGGTATCCAAGACCATCTCCACTCATGGCTCGCAGACTTCCTCTCCTGTCACAGTCAACGTGTGGCCCTAAATGGAGTTCTTTCATCCCCTCTTCCTGTCCAGGCTGGAGTTCCTCAAGGTAGCGTTCTGCGCCCTGTTCTTTATCTGTTTTTATCAATGATCTCTCCGACTATCTGGAAAATCCTCTTTATCTCTTTGCTGATGATTCCACCCTCTGCCGTACCATCGGTCATCCCTCAGACCGGCAAGCAGCAGCTTCTTCGCTCGCTGCAGATCTGGATAAAAATCACAAACTGGTCCAACACGTGGAACATGTCTTTCAATCCGGACAAATCTCACACTCTCACTATGTCTCTGCGAAAGGACCATTTGGAACCCCCCCCCCCCATCCACTTTCTCAACAATCCTCTGGAAGAAGTCCTTTCTTTCAAGCTTCTGGGTCTCACTATCTGCCATGACCTTTCCTGGGAGAGCCACATTTCTAACCTCGCCTCCAAAGCCGGTCATTGACTGGGAATCCTCCGTCGTGCAAAGTCCTTCCTCGGCCCACCTGAGCTCCTGACCACTTACAAAGCTTTCGTCCGCAGCCTGATGGAGTACTGCTCTCCCCTCTGGGCTGGTGCTCCTGCCTCCCACCTTTCTCGGCTTCACGCTGTGAAAAGCAAGGCATTTCGGATCATTGGCATCTCCCGCAATGAGGCTGAGTCTTTGGGCCTCTCACTCATTCACCGCAGGTTGGTCGGTGGTCTTTCTGTCTTCTACCGTCTCCTCCAGCCTCGCCCCCCAGCTCTCTCTGCGATTTGTCCCCACCACATTTCCGCAGGGCGCTCAAGGTCCGCCAACATCCCCCTTCTGGTCAAACTACCAAAATCACAAATTACTGCTCACCTTCACTCTTTCATTCCTCTTTTTTCCCACCTTTGGAATAAACTCCTTCACTCTATTCATTCCCATTCTTCCCTCCAGGCCTTCAAAACAGCTGTTCACCACCACATCTTATCTTACCCCATCCGAATCCTCGATCTTTTCTACCCCCGATAATCCACCCAAGCCCACCTCCTTCAAATTCCCTGATTTCCTTCCCGAAAGTCCCTGTAATGTCCATCTTCTATTCCCCATGTTCCCCGTCCCATCCCTCTGCCTTCCACAGATCTCCTAATGTCTCTGTTCCCCACTGTTTCGTCCTTCCCACTCCCTCCCCTCTTGTCTCATGTCCCCCATGATGTGCGTTGTGTGTTATCTCTCACACGAGCCTCGACAAGGTATACAAAACAAAAACAACAACAAAAAAAGATGCTAAGTGCATTTGTTGGTGTTAGATCAGGGGCATATGCTTATAAATACTTCACGACAGAGTTAAATGAATTCAAATGTGAAAAGAAACTTGAAGGTCTAAAGAAGAGTGTATTAAAAGAGACCATCAACTTTCAACATTACCTTGAGTGTATGTGGAAGAGAAAGGATGTTTATAGAGAGATGAATCTTCGTAGAAATTAAAAACATGAAATATTCTCAGAGACTGTTAGTTAGGAAGCTCTAACAGCATGTGATGATAAAAGATATATAATGAGTGATGGAATAAATACATTACTTTATTGGTTTAAAGTATAAGTACGAATAAAAAAATGGGGTTGGGGTTTTTAACAAGCTGCCTTGTTTTTTTAATTGAGGAATAAATTATTTTTGAAAATAAAACAAATATTTATGGGATCTACGTATGACTACTCAATTTGATGAAAGAAATTATCATATGAAAGGGAGGCGAAGCCCAGCCCCCGGCAGGGGAGTAGTATCAAAAGGGAGGGGGTTGACGAAGTAATGTGTTCCAGTTTGAAAAGGAGAAATATGAGTGAGCAGAAGCGAGAGAATATTGCGACTTTGAGAAATGGGACACATTACTGCATCAAACCCTCCTTTTGATACTACTTGGGGTAATTCTGAACGATAATTCAAAAGGGTAATTGTAAAGTTTTAAAGCGTAATTCCAAAGGGTTATACAGGGTAATTCCAAAGGGTTATACAGGGTAATTCTAAAGGGTTATACAGAGTAATTCTAAAGGGTTATACAGGGTAATTCTAATGGGTTCCAAAGTGTAATTCTAAGGGGTAATTCTAAAGGAAAATTTTATAGGGTTCTAAGGGGTAAGTTATCGAGGGTTCTACGGGGTAATTCTAAAGGGTTATCGAGGATTCTAAAGGGTAATTATAATGTGTTCTAAATTGGTAGCCGTAATTTAAAAATTGTGGGTGGAGTCAAGTCAACTGTCCAACTAATGGGTGGAGCTCGCACGCAATGCTCTTTTTATATTACAGTATATAGACATGCGGTGATGTGTACTCCAAAGCCTTACCTCAACATTTAGTTTTTGCAACAGTTGATTAAGAAATTAATTGTCTTTGTTTTCAGAAATAAATACAATCTGGAAAATAAAAACAGATTTGGAGGTTACCTTAAAGGTCCACAGAATAAGAAAGAATAATATATTTTTTGATGTGATTATATTGATTTTTAAGTAATAAACAAAGAACTGAACATTGTGTTTAATTCTAATATTTTTTGAGGTGTTACAGTTTAAAAAAGCAAACCCGTTTGGTACCGCCCCTAAAAATTCCAGATAAACTGCCATGATGTCATCGAGGGGAAAATTCTCAGCATGCAATGGATAATGGCTGCACAATTGCTTCTGCCTCGTCATAAAATGAATTTGACAATTTTCTCATCAAGAATCTTCACCATACATGCATGAACCCGAGGTCGAGATGACGTAGTGGGTCACGTGATGTATGATCGCCTTTTTTGGGTGGGGCAATCGAGCCGAAAAAGGCATCAAACAATATTGAAATCTTTGTTTCAAGATATTTATTCAAGACAAGAACACCAATTATAAATGTTAAATGAACCCATATCTACTCATTGAAACCAAACATTTTTGTTTTAAATTCTGTGGAACTGTAAAGGGAATCTTGTGCCAGTCTCTATATTGACCGATAATCGAATCAGGTGCCATTTACCAGATTGGTATGCGGCAGGAATGATAGATCATGAGCAAGGATCAAGATGTGTGGAATTATTCCAGATTAATGCAACAGGACAATACATGAGAGCATTTTCACTTGTATTGCATCACAGGTTGCTACTCATATGTCCTGAAGATCTCATACCTTGATAATGTTTAAATGACGCATCATTTCCATGTTGGATTGTGATAAACATTATTTTTCATAGAATATTAAATATTCGTATTTCGAGATTCTATTTATCACATGTTGCCCTCTTTCCAAAAGCTTGTTTGCTTTGAGTATTATGACATATTACCTTAATCCAGTAGCAAAAGAATAGGATACAAATAATTACAGAGGTTTTAATAACCAATAAAATGAAAACAAATGACATCCTTGTATCATCCAGCATTTCCTCTCTGAAAGCACTTTGTAACTGTCGATTGATTGCTTTTGAGATGTCCTTTTGCCTGAAGGGAAGGCTGTTGTGTTTACAGATCATGGGAGCCAATTCGCCGTTGCTATTAATGGTTTATCTCATGGCATGTAAAGACATCACTCCTCTTTTTGGTCCTGATGAAAAGAGACAGAAAACAGATCCAAACTGGGAGAATTATTGCCTCAAGGAGTCCAGGAAAGCATGCTGTCTTTCTCATTTTATCCAAGTGACATGAAAAGGAGAAACGTTCTTTGACACAAAGGGGTTATCTCAAAAATGCTTCAGCAATCCACTGTGGAAACACATAAGGATGAAAACATAACAGAGGCACTTTGTGGATTGGTATTTACAGTGCTTTCAGAATGTATTCACATGCCTCGACTTTTGTCACATTTTGTTGTGTTACAGCCTGAACCTAAAATGGATTATATTTAAATTTTATGTCAACCATCTACACAAAATACCTCATAATGACAAAGTGAAAACATGTTTTTAGAAACTTCTACAAATTAATTCAAAATGAAAATCTGAAATGTCTTGAGTCAAGTATTCAGCTCCCTGAGTCAATACATTATGCCTTGTGTTGGCTTAATGGTTAGGGTGGTGGGCTTGGGATCCTAGGATCCTGAGTTCAAATCCCCCTCTGCTGTTGAATTAATACCAAGTGGGATTGACGCTGCCTGTCATCCTTCCGTGGTCGGCAAAATGAGTGCCAGCATGCAGGTATCCTGTGTCAGAGTGGCGATTGTGTCCAATCCAGGATTGTGTCCAATAGCCAAGGAAACTGCTTAGACAGCACCAATGCTCTGCAGAGGGTATGGCCCCAATGGATGGATGGATGGAATCAATACATTGTGGAAGTGACTTTGGCTTCGATGAAGTGACTTTGAAATGAAGTGATCACAGCTTCGAGTCTTCTTGGGTATGTCTGTATGTATCAGCTTTGAAATCTGGATTTGGTCATTTTCTCCCATTCTTCCTTACAGATTTGCTCAAGCTCTGTCAAGGTGGATGGGGAAGTGTTGGTGAACAGCAATCTCCAAGTCTTTCCACAGATGTTCAATAGGATTCAAGTCTGGGCTTTGGCTGGGCCACTCAAGGACTTTCACGTTCTTGTTTTGAAGCCATTCCAGTGTTGCTTTTGCTGTATGCTTGGGGTCATGTCCTGTTGGAACGTAAATCTTCACCGCAGTCAAAGGTCTTTGCACTCTGAAGCAGGTACTCCTCAAGGATTTGCCTGTATTTGGCTCCATTCATTGTTCCCTCTATCCTTGCAAGTCTCCCAGTCCCTGCTGAAAAGCATCCCCATAGCATGATGCTGTCACCACCATGTTTCACAATTGGGATGGTGTTTGATGGGTGATGAGCTACGCTTGGTTTCTGCCAGATGTAGCACTTTGCATTCAGACCAAACATTTCAATTTTATTCATCAGACCACAGAATGTTTTGCCTCATGCCCTCAGAGTCTTTCATGTGCCTTTTTGCAAACTCCAGGTATGCTGTCATGTGCCTTTTTCTCAGGAGTGACTTCTGTCTGGCCACTCTCCCATAAAGAATACGTATTGATGCAAGACATTTCAGGTTTTCATTTTTAATGAATTTGTAAAAATTGATTCAACATGTTTTCACTTTGTCATTATGGGGTATTTTGTGTACATCGGTGACAATTTTTTTTTTAAAAAACCTAATCCATTTTAAATTCAGGATGTAACCACAAAATGTGAAAAAGTCAAGGAGTGTGAATACTTTCTGAAGGCACTGGAGAGGGATGGAAATTTAGGTGGATGGCCATTTTGATGAATGGGATTTTAAATAGAGGGACATTTAGCTGGATGGGATTTTAGGTGGAGAGGCATTTCGCTGGATGGGATTTCAGGTGGAGGGATATTTAGCTGCATGGGATTTTCGGTGGAGAGGCATTTATCTGGATGGGATTTTAGGTGGAGGGATATTTAAACTTAAACTGAAATGTAACTTTAATTGCGTAAAACGAAAGTTCCAATGTGATCCGATGATCAGGACTTTCATTGTGTGAAATGAACAAGGTACCAATATGAACTGAGGATCAGTACTGTCGGACCCTGATATTTACAATTCCGCTATTCGCAGACTCTGGATTCGCATTTCATAAAATATGACCTGCTTCTCCATTCGCAGTCCTGTGCTTCGCGTATTCACAGTTTTTTCACAGGAGTCTTTTCGCAGGTGTATTTTTTTCGCAGGTGTACAAACGTCTTTTCGCGGTTTTTCACAGGTGTATTTGTCGTCTTTTTGCGGGCGTAGTCACGTTTTTTTCACAGTATTTTTGAATTTTCTTCGTGAATCATGAACCGTTGGGAACTAATCTGCATTTTTCCAATTTAAACAATGCCCCGACATTTGCAGATTCGACATATACGGCATTTTTCAGGAACGAATTCCCCACGAATGTCGGGGTCTGACAGTACTTTCTTTGTGTGAAATAATCAAAGGCACAAATATGAATCGATAATTGGTACTTTCATTGTGTAAAATGAACGAAGGTACCGATATGAACTGAAGATCGGGACTTTCTTTGTGTAAAATGAATGAAGGTACCCGTATGAACTGAGGATCGATATTTTCTTTGTATGAAATTAACTAAGGTATCCATATGAACTGAGGATCGATACTTTCTTTGTATGAAATGAAGTAAGGTATCGATATGAACCGAGGATCGGGACTTTCTTTGTATGAAATGAACTAAGGTATCGATATGAACCGAGGATCGGGACTTTCTTTGTATGAAATGAACTAAGGTGCCAATATTAGCCGAGGATTGGGTCTGTCTTTGTATGAAATGAACTAAGGTATCGATATGAACTGAGGATCGGTACTTTCTTTGTATGAAATGAACCTCGGATCGGGACTTTCTTTCTATGAAATGAACTAAGGTATCGATATGAACCTATGATCGGGACTTTTTGTGTAAAATGAACAAAGGTACCACTATTAACTGAGGATCGGTACTTTATTTGTGAAACATGAACTTAGGTACCAATATGAACTGAGGAGCGGTACTTCCTCTGTGCAAAAATGAACGAAGGTACCAAAATGAACCAAGGATCAGTACTTTCTTTGTGTAAAATGAACTTAGGTCCCAATATGAACTGAGCATCGGTGCTTTCTTTGTGTAAAATGAATTAAGGTACCAATATGAACGGAGGCTCGGTGCTTTCTTTGTATAAAATGAACTCAGATACCGATATGAACCGAGGATCGTTGGTTTCTTTGTGTAAAATGAACGAAGGTACCAATAAGAACTGAGGATCGGTACTTTCATTGTATGAAATGAACAAAGGCACCAATATGAACTGACGATCGGAACTTTCTTTGCATGAAATGAACTAAGGTACCGATATGAACTGAGGATCGGTACTTTCTTTGTATGATATGAACCTAGGATCGGGACTTTCTTTGTATGAAATTGACTAAGGTACCAATATTAACCGAGGATCGGTACTTTATTTGTGTTATGTGAACTTAGGTACCAATATGAACTGAGGAACGGGACTTTCTTTGTGCAAAAATGACCCAAAGTACCAATATTAACCTAGGATCGGTACTTTTTTCGTGTAAAATGAACTAAGGCACCAATATGAACTGAGAATTGGTACTTTCTTTTTGTGAAATCAACTAATGTACCAATATGAACTGAGGATCGGTACTTTCTTTGTGTGAAATGAACTAAGGTATCGATATGAACCTAGGATCGGGACTTTCTTTGTATGAAATGAACTAAGGTACCAATATTAACCGAGGATCGGTACTTTATTTGTGTAACATTAACTTAGGTACCAACATGAACTGAGGATCGGTACTTTCTTTGTGTGCAATGAACTAAGGTACCAATATGAACTGAGGATCGGTACTTTCTTTTTGTGCAATGAACTAAGGTACCGATATGAAGTGAGGATCGGAACTTTATTTTTGTGCAATGAACTAAGTACCAATATGTACTGAGGATCGGGACTTTCTTTGTGTGAAATTAACTAAGGTACCAATATGAACTGAGGATCGGTATTTCTTTCAGTGAGTAACAGTAACACAGGCTTCCAGCGAGTTACAGCTCTTTTTTGCTGTGCACCCCACCAGAGGAGGGCAGCCATACGACTCTCCAAGTCCTATCCACGGTCGCCAGGGGCCTCCCCACCCTGTGGCTGACTGATCCTACCCTTTTACTGGTAGGTTCGACATCCCCAGTCGCATGCTCAGGTACCAGGGGTGTGGCATTGCGAGGGACTGCACTCCTTGCTCTCCTCAAGCGCTTCATCACTTTCCGACACACAAAACTTCCCCACCCACACATTGTACACACAACAATCCCTCCCCATTTGCCATTCTTTCATCCTAACCTGCCATTCATTCAATCAAGTCATTCATTCAACCTGCTGGACACACTATTTTTGTAATTTAATTCTTTATTTCACCAAAACCACATTTAAATCCCTTCCTCTCATTCCACGTGCTTGGTCGTCATGGCTACTCTTGCCCATCTCCCATACCAATTCCCTATCTCACCTAAATACCCCTAAAGCAAGGCATGGTGAGTCATGATAATAGGGAAAGGTGAATTTATTCTCATCCATTTACCACTGGGGAGCCTGCTGCAGCCAATCTTCTAATTTCCAACATGTGAGTTTAATTCCAGGGCTGTCTTCCCAAAGCGGACTATCTGTGGAAGGGTATACATGTCTCTCTGGGCCTTTCACAATCACGTTTGCAATTTTACAAAGCATTCCACAGATGCTCTGTTGGATCATCCTATGTGGTACTGAAATCCATGTCCATGCAAGAGGGACCTGCACCCATCGACCACCCCAGCATGGCAAGTCACCACATCCCGGCTGTCCCGGAGTCTCAGGGAAAGACTGTCAGGCCGTGTGCCTTGCCAGTCACCTTCTTAGGCCCTCACTAGCCCTCGATGTGTCACCACCAAGGCATGGCCTGCAAACATCCCTTTGGTGGTTCGAATGGCATACCATCACAGGTGCTTGGGAAAGGGGGGGGGGTGACACCTCTGTTCTCCAGAGGTCTCAAACCCTTTTGGTGTCTCGTGACTCCACCGGCCCAAGAGGTTCGCTCGGACATTGGTGCCCTGATGGACAGGGGATGCCACACAACACCGCCAGACCCCCATTGGGCCCGGGTATTACCACATCCATGGTTGGACCCCATTGGTCAGAGGGTGTAGGTTGGGGGGGGGGGTGCAGGAAGGTGGTAGATGAAGTGGAGGGATGCTGAAGAGGGGGACAAGAAGGGGTGGGGCTGAAAGGATGCCAGCATGTAGATGTGGTGGATGGTTCTGACATTGAGGGGTTTGACACCATTGGAGAATGTGAAGGGGAATTACAGGTCATGAGTAGATCATCTCTGTAAACTGGACTTTTCCAGATTCCAATCTGGATAAACAGAGACAGACATCATGGGAGGGGTGAACAGAATGATTGTTGAAGGCATGGAGGATAATGTTGCTGTCAGAATGGGAGGAGGGTTGATAGGCCAAGTATTGAGAAATGAGACGGTTTTGAAAAAAATATTTTTGAAGAAGAAGAGGAACAGATCTTTCCGAAGAATAAGAACACATGGGGTGTTCCTGCTCGAGATACAAGGAAAGTGAAACATTGTAAAATGTATTTAAAAGGTTTGAAAGGAAGAGGCGTTTCATTCAATGAAGATTTAGTTTGGTGATATTGAGAAAAGGAAGGGATGAAGAATGAAGGGTATCGTGACTTTAAGTTTGGAAAGGGTGTTGTGACCAGATGCTTATGTTGAAGAAATTAGCTGAAAGCATTGGGAATGGGCTCTTGCATTGTCCTGCTGTTTGTGGATTCTGAACAAATTCATAACTCAGCTTTGAGGGAGGAAGTGTGGAAGTTGTTCCCACGCTCTGGAAGAGCAAATATGTTTACTGGCATCCTGAACAGTCTTTATGATAAGCAAAAGTAATGTGTGAAGATTGAGTGAGTAACAAAGGGTTGCTTTGCAGTCATTACTCATATATGACAAGGTTGGTTATTATCACTGACTCTGTTAAACATTTTTTGGATTATATTTTTTAGCAAATCCTTCAACAACAGCAAATGGAACCCACCTGTAACCCATATTGGCAATGCTCATACCGATGTGTAGGATGTTCAGACGTTGTTTACACGACTTGTTGGCTCACTCCTTGGAGCAATGGTGTTGCCTGCCAAGTGCAGAAGTGGGGTCCACATCATACATATTAATATGGAAAAAAGGAAGCTCATCTCAGCCGTGAGGAGATATGGGCATGACAAAGTAGCAGAGATCAACAGAGAGCCCATTTAAAAGGTGTCACATTTCACGTATTCGGGGTCACACATGTGGCAGTGAAAAAGGAAGTGAAGCTGAATTCAAGTGGTACTTCGCTTTGGCAGTTGTGACCTTCTCCAAGCTGTCTCAGGCCTTTTGGAGGATAGAATACTTGAGATCCAGCACAAAACTGAGTTCAATGCGAGTAGCTTCCAAACACTCTGACATGACTGTGAAAGTTGGAGTGTACCAAAGGACAAACTGGAAAATAACTTTCGGCCTTTCAAAACAGGTGCATCAAATGTGTGTTCAAAATTGAGTCACATGCTTTTGTGAATATCGAGAGCATGTGTGAATGAGCGAACAAACAAACATTCGAGTAGAGCATCATCAGGAGACAATTGCTGCATTTTTTTTTTTTTTTTTTTTTTTTTTTTTTTTTTTGTATACCTTGGTCGAGGCTCGTATGAGAGCTAACACACAACTCACAGCAAGGAGGCATGAGACAAGAGGGGTGGGAGTGGAAGGGACAAAACATTGGGGAACAGACACAGGTGAACTGTGGAAGGGAGAGGGATGGGGATGGGACGGGGAACATGGCGAGGAGAAGATGGACATTACAGGGACTTTCAGGAAGGAAAGCAGGAGAATTGAAGGAAGTGGGCTTGGGTGGATTATCGGGGGTAGAAAAGATCGAGGATTTGGATGGGGGAAGATAAGAGGTGGTGGTGAACAGCTGTTTTGAAAGCCTGGAGGGAAGAATGGGAAAGAATAGAGTGAGGAAGTTTATTCCAAAGGCGGGAAAAAAGAGGAATGAAAGAGTGAAGATGAGCAGTGATTCGTGATTTTGGTAGTTTTACCAGAAGGGGGTTGTTGGCGGACCTTGAGCGCCCTGTGGAAATGTGGTTGGGACAAATCGCAGAGAGAGCAGGGGGCAAGGCTGGAGAGGAGTCGGTAGAAGACAGAAAGACCACCGACCAACCTGCGGTGATTGAGTGAGAGGCCCAAAGACTCAGCTTCATTGCGGGAGATGCCAATGATCTTAAAAGCCCTGGTTTCGACAGCGTGAAGCCGAGAAAGGTGGGAGGCAGGAGCACCAGCCCAGAGGGGAGAGCAGTACTCCATCAGGCTACGGACAAAAGCTTTGTAAGTAGTCAGGAGCTCAAGAGGGCCGAGGAAGGACTTTGCACGACGGAGGATTCCCAGTCGGCGACTGGCTTTTGAGGCAAGGTTGGAAATGTGACTTTCCCAGGAAAGGTCATGGCAGATAGTGAGACCCAGAAGCTTGAAAGAAAAGAGTTCTTCCAGAGGATTGTTGAGAAAGTGGATGGGGGGGTTTTGTAAACGGTCCTTTCGAAGAGACATAGTGAGAGTGTGAGATTTGTGTGGATTGAAAGACATGTTCCACGTGTTGGACCAGTTTGTGATTTTATCCAGATCTGCAGTGAGCGAAGAAGCTGCTGCTTGCCGGTCTGAGGGATGACAGATGGTACGGCAGAGGGTGGAGTCATCGGCAAAGAGAAATAGAGGATTTTCCAGAGAGTCCGAGAGATCATTGATGAAAACCAGAAAAAGAACAGGGCCCAGAATGCTACCTTGAGGAACTCCAGCCTGCACAGGAAGAGGGGATGAAAGAACTCCATTTAGGGCCACACGTTGACTGCGACAGGAGAGGAAGTCTGCGAGCCATGAGTGGAGATGGCCTTGAATACCATGGGAAGAGAGTTTGGTGAGTAGGGCAGGGTGCCAGACTGTGTCAAAAGCACGTGATATGTCCAGGGATACGGCTCGGATTTCCT
>NC_140961.1:10599057-10629057 GCF_056783735.1 Eptatretus burgeri | reverse complement strand
TAGAGCTGCTGAACCAGGTGTCGATCCTGATGGAAAAAGGTGGATGTCAAACGTCGATGAAAAAAAGGTGTGTTGAATGTCAATGGGAAAAGGTGGTCCTGAGGTAAATGATCCACAGCCATGTTTGACCAGCAGAATAAACTGTCCAGAAAAACTTGCAGTGTGTTTAATCAAATGTCCTGTAAGTCCAATGTCAAAATGATAACCAAAATAAAATGTGTAAATAAATCGTCTATTAACAAGCCAATGTGTCTTGATAGAAAAGGAGTAGAACGAGTATCCGTTGGGCTAACGGAAATCTTTCGCGTGCACGATCGGTGAATGTCGCTAATGCCGAAATGAAAACGGCTGTAAAATTATAAGTCATGAACGTGTCGTAAAGTTGAAAAGGTTATCCCGTAAGAAAGAAAGGGAACCTGTATTCTACCCTTCTGCAACGCATCAAAGAGTTAGAATCCCACCAGACAAGGGGATGGGTCTATTCTGAACATGCATTGATGGAAATAACTGTCTGAGGACATGGATGTTGTGTGCATTACTCAGATCTGAATCTGAAATCCATAACAATATATTGTTGCGGTTTTTATAAACCCCATGCTGAGATTGAAATGCACACAGCACGTAGACTCTTTAGAATAGTTATTTCCGTAATGTACGTTAAGAATAGCGCCTTTCCCTATTGGGGTTATTATGTAATTAAGTGTGTTGGGTTGGATAGTTTGCATCCCCTCTCAACCTGTTGGAATAATAGAGACATTAGCACTTGATGACATGTGCCGTGACTGCCATCATCGCATAGGGCGTGCATGTTTTACTGCCATGGCGTTCAACGTGTGCGAATAACACCAGCATTCTGGAATGCGCACCAAATTCTCCCATTCCCTTTTACTGTTTAAAGCCCCGCAAAGTCCTTCTTTGTCTGTTCATCTGTATGGACGTCTTCCCTGTAATGTAATTTATTACCATCCACCGCTGTACTGTATTTCGTTTTCCTAATCCCTGTTCATTCCCCTCCACCTGAACACGACCGGTAAGCATACCAGGACATGACCCAGCCTCCTTGAAATAATTGCCGCATTCCCTGGCTTTGTGCTGTGGACATTTTTGGATGTGTGTTGTTCTTTCCGGGTGCATAGGAGTAAAAAGGGATTTCTGCCATGTTAAGTGCCGAGCACCCCTCCTGATGACAGCCGGAAGGACCAAGTGAGTGAATATCCATGCGGGAAGCAGAGTGGGGGGGTGGGGCTGCGGGGGAATCCTCCAATGGCTGGCAGGGGGCCAACTAGTAAGATCTGATGTGACCCAATAGCTGGTCCCAGGCCGCCTCAGAAGATCTGAAGTTTGGCTCATTGTTGATTGAATGCTAGAGGCTATAAAGCTGCACTCAGTGCCTGGTTCTCTCTCTCTCTCTCTCTCTCTCTCTCTCTCTCTCTCTCTCTCTCTCTCTCTCTCTCTCTCTCTCTCTCTCTCTCTCTCTCTCTCTCTCTCTCTCTCTCTCTCTCTCTCTCTCTCTCTCTCTCTCCTCTCCTCTCTCTCTCTCTCCTCTCTCTCTCTCTCTCTCTCTCTCTCTCTCTCTCTCTCTCTCTCTCTCTCTCTCTCTCTCTCTCTCTCTCTCTCTCTCTCTCTCTCTCTCTCTCTCTCTCTCTCTCTCTCTCTCTCTCTCTCTCTCTCTCTCTCTCTCTCTCTCTCTCTCTCTCTCTCTCTCTCTCTCTCTTTGTCGTCATACTCATTTCTGCCCTGGTCCCGGACGCTCTGCATCGCTCTCACTTTTCCCCTGGTCCTGGACCCTTTGGTTTGTGCTCCCGACGGAGCTCATGGACCCTCGGTTGTGGATAGCAGTGTCGGGGCCATTCCAGAGAGCGGTACCATGCTGGGGAGAGTGACAGTGACGTACATACCAGTATGCTGAGGCCACCCTGCCCTTCCCAATTGTGTGTGTGTCTGATCTATGGGAACCCTGTTTTGTTATCTGGTCGGTAATGTATATGTTAAGCTAAGTCTGAAACTTATACCTTTGTTTTCCCTTTTTGTGAAGACATCTTTATTGCTGTTTTCATTGCATTTCCCCTTTTCCTGCCCCAGTTGCCCTTCGGCGCTATTAAAGCCATTGAGTTCCCTTCCCTCCTTCCCATAAACCCTCATTGCTTATTGTAAATAAATTGTTCTTGTTATATTTCCAATCTGCCCATAGTTGTCCTTTCCTCCATAGGTCCAGCAATGTCCATATGTAGATTAGCTTGGAGGTTATAATTCCCCAACCAATTGGCTCTCGTATCAGTCCGGCATTGTTCTAGCAGAAAGCTCAACCGCATTAATATCAGTGAGTCAGTGAGTGGTTAGAATGAGTTTTATATATTGATGTTATATATATATATCCTTTTATTTTTGGGGGACAAGGCACAAGATGGAGTGCAGCAGAATTGGGAATGAGGAGAAGAGAAAGAGAAAAAGAGGAAAAAATATAACCTCTCACCAATCTTAAAGAGTGCCTATCAGTAAGACAACTTGGGTGTTTCAGAGTGCATTGCTCTCAGCCATCTCTGGGTGTGTGTAACCCAAACTTTGATGTTAAAGCAGGGCATCGTGTTGGAGATTCGAGGATACTGTAATTATCAGAGAAGCTTAATCATCAAACTGTCATGATCTCCCACTCAGAAGACCACTTGGCAAAGCCTCCTTGGTTTACTGTAGGCCTATTAGCATGATGCATGTTCTAATTCATGTTGATATTTACACTTCACTTTGAAGAAGTAAGTAATGATTTCAAAACAAGGCATGAACTGAAAATGTGTGAGGTCACTTGTTGGATGAGGGAAAGGAGAAGGTAGATGAACCTTGAATTTGTGCATTTATGTGTTTGACAGTCCATGTGTTATGTTTATTGCTGTGCTGTGCTCACATTAGTTGCACAGTAGCTTCAGAAAGTATTCACACTCCTTCACGCTCCTTGGCTTTTTCACATTTTGTTGTTACAGCTTGAATTTAAAATGGATTACATAAAAAAATTGTCACCAATCTACACAAAATACCCCATAATGGCAAAGTGAAAACATGTTTTTAGAAATTTTTACAAATTAATTACATATTAAAAGCTTTATCTTTAAATTATTAATTAAATATTAAAAAAAATGTCTTTTAAAAAAAAAAAAAGCATCAATAATATAAGTATTCAACCCCTTTGCTTTGACACTCCAAATTAAGCTCAGGTAAATCTAATTTCCTTTGATCATCCTTGAGATGTCTTCACAACTTGATTGGAGTCCACATGTGGCCTATTCAATTGATTGGACATTATTTAGAAACAAACACACCTTTCTATATAAGGTCTCACAGTTGACAGTGCATGTCAGAGCAGAAACTCTACCATGAAGTCCAACGAACTGACCGTAGAACTCTGAGATATCATAAATTGTGAGGAGGGATAGATCTGGGGAAGGGTATAAAACAATTTCTAGAGTGTTGAAAGTTCCCAAGAGCACAGTGAGCTCCATCATTAGGAAATGGAAAGAATATGGAACAACCCAGACTCTTCCTCGAGCTGGATGTCCAACAAAACTGAGCAACTGGACAAGAAGGACCTTGGTGAGGAAGGTGACCTATAATCCAATGACCACTGTCGTGGAAATTGTGAACACCTATAAAATAGAAAAAACTTTATAATTCAGTTAACGTTGTTTATTATAAAATTAAATAACAGTGGCACACATGCGGAAAGAAAGGCTGTTGCAAATTCCAAGCAATCATTAACTGTACGTGAGGTTACATCGAGTATATATGTAATCTTAACAAGGCGTGGTTATACTCCATGAGCATCATTTCCAAGAAAACTGATCAATCACTGACAAACTAAGAGAGTCCTTGAAAAAGTACAGATGGGTGTTGTAGAGTTTAAAATCATAAACACAGGATAAGAAATGGCTCCTTCTCTGAGCCTTACTCCAGATGGTCCAGACGAGAGAGTAAAGAGACTGTGACCCTTTGATCAGGGCATCTGTGGGCTAGCGGTGTATAGATAAGGGTTACAAAAGGCTTATTATTGGGAGGAATGTGCATGCCATGGACAAAACTCCCTGCTAGTTTTTCCAGTATATATTTATTAAATTTTATTTCTGGCACACCAGCTTTATGAAGGCTAATTATCATTTTACCCCATTATAAATTCAATTAAAGTTTATTTTATCACACCACTCTGACAGAACTGAATGCAAAGTGCTACGTCTGGCAGAAACCAAGCACAGTTCATCACCCATCTAACACCATCCGTACCGTGAAGCATGGTGGTGACAGTATCCTGCTGTGGAGATGCTTTTCAGTGGTAGGGACTGGGAGACTTGTGAGGATAGAGGGAACAATGAATGGAGCCAAATACAGGCAAATCCTTGAGGAGAACCTGCTTCAGAGTGCAGAAGACCTCAGACTGCGGTGAAGATTTACGTTCCAATAGGACAATGACCCCCAAGCATACAGCAAAAGCAACACTGGAATGGCTTCAGAATAAGAACGTGAAAGTCCTTGAGTGGTCCAGCCAAAGTCCAAACTTGGATCCCATTGAGAATCTGTGGAAAGACTTGAAAATTGCTGTTCACCGATGAGCTCCATCAAAATTGACAGAGCTTGAGCAAATCTGGAAGGAAGAACGGGAGAAAATCCCCAAATCCAGATGTGCAAAGCTCATACAGACATATCCAAGAAGACTCGAAGCTGTAATCACTGCCGAAGGAGCTTCTCCAGAGTTTTGACTCAGGGGGTGAATATATAAGTAAAATAGATATTTCTGTATTTAATTGTCAATAAATTTGGAAAAAAACTTCTAAAAACATATTTTCACTTTGTCATTAACGGGGTATTTTGTGTGGATCGGTGACAAAAAATTTAAATTTAATCCATTTTATATTCAGGCTGGAACACAACAAAATGTGACAAAAGTTGGCGAGATGTGAATACTTTCTGAAAGCACTGTAGAATACACGCTATCGTTAAACGTTTATGTTGCTCAACGAGAGTTTAATTATTCCCGCGCTTTCGAAGAAAAGCGGGAATATTGTGATTGTCTCCGCCGTACGTCCGTCTGTCTTACACTGTAACTCCTCCTACACCGTTTGAAATCGGAACTTGAAACTTTGGGACATAGTAGATATATGTATGGGAAGTGTACAACACTTTCGGATTTTTGATATGACCCCTAGGGGCCAGCCAAAAAAAAAATTGTCATAGTTTTTTAAATCAAACATATTCATGAGTTATACATTTAACAACATATTTTTTTAAACACATGATGATCAGAGGGTGCTTGGGGGGTAGGGGGTGCTTAGTGGATAGGGGGTCAAAATAGCTCCTCCTACACCGTTTGAGATAGGAACTCGAAACTTTGGGACATAGTAGATATATGTATGGGGAAGTGCACAACACTGTCGGATTTTTGATATGACCCCGAGGGGCTAGGCCAGAGGGGGTGGGGTCATGGGGGCTGATTATTTTTTTTAAAGTGTATTTACCATTTAATTGTACATGGTAAATTATTTTATAAAGAACTTACTTATGTGGCCCCCATGAGTGACAAACAGTCACAGGTTTTACTGTATTTATCCATTGATTATGAATAATTATAATTAATATTATACACAGTTCATTCCTATGATTAAATTGATGCACAGTTCTATATTGCTGGACAGTGTTAAATTAATGTTTCATGAAATGTTGACATGCTTGCAATGACTTCTGATTTAGTAAACATAGTAAGTCTTTGGTAATAATGCACATCAAATAGAAAAGAAGTCGATTCATTTTGCAAGATAAAATTTCACCTAGTGTTAATGGGACAAAGCAGTGCGCGCGGGAATATGCGATGGTGTGCCATCGACAACGTAGTTCTAGTTTCACTTATTATTTTCTCTCCATGACCTTTTTTCAAAAAAATGAAATTTCCACCTTAAGTAGTCCATGTGCCACCTCAAACATTCTCCTCTGTGTATCAAAAACAAATACAGCCTCATCTTTAATGGCTGCAGAAGACATTCTCCAAGCGTGGAATTTCTGGAGACGAAGTAGCAAAGTAAACCACACCATGGCTTGGAGGAGGGTGGTAGAGGATGGAGGATGGACGAGGGTGAGGGAGTGGATAAACGGTTAAATCCTTTATATTCACTTATATAATAAATAGACAGGAACAAAACACACCGGGGAAGTGAATCCATTGTTTGGACAACCATGATACCAAATCATTATCTGCTTTTATTTAGTCTGAGTATGTTTGAATAATAGCATTATGAATCTTGCTGAACATTGCTCGAGTGATTCGAGTTTTACGATACAATGACAAACTCTTCATGCATGTAAGATGAGTCACAGACACTTCATTCACTTTCCATTTCAATGGTGTTTTAATGTGGGTTTTTTTGTCACATATTGAGGTTTTGTAAAGTGCCAAAAACCTCCACCATAACAAACAATGAACTGGAACTGCATAGTGATGGGGGTAGACATGACTACATCATCCGCAGCTGTTCAGTTGATTCAATAAAGACCGGTTCACCCTTTGGTTCCAAACCTGAAGGCACGAGACAGAGTGGAGACAAACATTAATATTGATCGTTTTTGTGTAAACACTTTTTGCCTTCACAAATGTTTCCTTTGATCAAAAGCAAGAAATCAAGTGATGCTAATGTTCATTAAACATAATATACACCGTGAATTTAAAATGTTGTGGTATTCGTTTATTTATTTATTATTTGCAAGGTTGAACAGTTCTTCTTGCATCGCAAATTGCATGCAAACAATTGAGTTATTGACAGCTTGAGAGAGTCATAGGATCCAGCGAAAATGTCAGCTTGCTTAAATGGTGGCCTGCAAAAGTATTCACCTCCCTCCACCCCAGCACCAATAATTCCACATTCAGATGAATTGTGGAGAAACATTTTTTCTAAATGAACTTTTTAAATTCATAACTGAGATCAAACTAAACACTGTTATAGTTGAAGGAGGTTACCTGTCAGGAATACCTGCGAAAAACATGTATAAATCATAATTCACTGGTTGCGAAACTATTCAGCCTCTGAGGTCAGTACTTGGTCGAAGCACCTTTCACATCAGTGATCTTCACTATAGTTTTAGAGAGGGGCCACATTTTCCGATACAACATCAGTGTGAGAGCTGCCACACCGCCTGCTCCATAATGGCTGCGATTAGACCCCGCTCCACATACTCTTCTTCGTTGTGGTTAACTGGGCTGCAAGCGTAATTGTTTGTATACCGCAACCATATCCTGATGTAGTTATGCTACTTTTATACTTCACGTTGGAACACTCAGTTGAAATCATTGGGTCAATTTGATATCATTTATGGCAGATTATGATGGGGTGTTTTCACATTTGTGTATTATTGGCCGCACGTCAGGGGCTGCACTTTAGGCCTCAGGGGCTGCCAGTGGCTCGCAGGCCATGCAATGAAGAACAGGGTTTTTACAGCAATGACTGCAATGAGTCTTTTTGAGGGAATGTCTACCAGCTTTGCACAGTGAGATGGTGAAATCTTTGCCCATTCTTCATGTGAAAATTTCTTTTTTTTTGTATACATTGTCGAGGCTCATATAAGAGCAACTACACATAGCATATAAAAAAAGGAGAGCAGGAGACAAGACAGGTGAGAGAGGGAAGCACAAAACAGTAGGGAACAGAGAATGGATCTGTGGAAGGGAGAGAGATGGGGCGGAGTACACACGGGGTAAACAAGTTGGACATGACAGGGACTTTCAGGAAGGAAAGCAGGGAATTTGAAGGAGGTGGGTTTGGGGTGGATTAGCAGGGGTAGAAAAGATCATGGTTTTGGATGGAGGAAGATGAGAGATGGAGGTGAACAGCTATTTTGAAGATCTGGAGGGAAGACTGCGATTGAAGAGAGCGTGGGAGGTTGTTCCGGAGGTGGGAGAAAAAGAGGAATGAAAGAGCAGTGGTAGTTTCACCAGAAGGGGGTTGCTGGCGGACCTTGAGCGCCTTGTGAAATAAGAGGGGGGGGAGAGGCCGGAGAGGAGATGGTAGCAGACAGAAAGACCACCGACCTGCCTGCGGTGAGAAAGTGAGAGACCTAAAGACTCAGTTTCATCGTGGGAGATACCAAGGATCCTAAATGCCTTGGTTTCCATAGCATGAAGCCGAGCTCGGTGTGAGGTGGGAGCACCAGCCCAGTGAGAGAGCAGAACTCCATCAGACTGTGGATGAAAGCTCTTGTTCTGACAAGTTTGATGGGGATTGTCCTCGATGGACTGAAATCTTCAAGTCTCACCATAAATGTTCCATTGGGTTCAAGTCAGGACTTTGACTGGGCCACTCAAGAACTTTTATTATCTTATTCAGCCAATCCACTGTGGTGTTCGGTTTGTGCTTCGGATCATTGTCCTACTGAAATGTGAATCTCCGACCCAGTTTCAGATTCATGGCTGACTCGACCAAGTTTTCATCAAGGATTGTCCTGCACTTTGCACCGTTCATTTCCCTTCTATCCTGACAAGCTTGCCAGTCCCTGCTGATGGAAAGCAGCCCCATAACATGATGCTGCTATGAGCATGCTTGCCGGTAAGAATGGTGTTGACTGGGTGATGTGCAGTGTTCGACTTCCACCCGACAAAACACTGAATATAACCCACAAAGTTCAATTTTGTCTCGTCTGACCAGACCTGTCTGTACCTGTGTGTGGTGAGGATGTTGAGGTCACAGAGAGATTCACTTACCTTGGCAGTGATACTCATGTCTCTGCTGGTTGTGAGCCAGAGGTCAATAGACATCTGGGTCGGGCCTGGGGAGTCATGGATTCACTGGATCATGGGGTGTGGCGCTGTCGGTACCTGTGTGGGAGGACAAAAGTCTGAGTCTGCAGGGCCTTTGTGCTTCCAGTCTTGCTCTCCAGATGTGAGACTTGGACTCTGACCAGGGATCTGAGATGGAGACTTAATTCTTTGGTACCAGGTCTCTTTGGAGAATCCTTTGCTATCGCTGGTCGGACTTTGTGTCGATTGAGCAGTTGCTGAGAGAGACTCAAATGAGATTTGTTACCTGCATAGTCCGTGAGCGTCAGCTGCGGCTGTATGGACATGTGGCTCATTTTCCTGACGTTGATCCTGCTCACCAGATTCTCTCAGCGAGGGAGCTTCGTGAGGGGATGAGGCCAATGGGCTGACCACGTGACTCGTGGTTGCAGCAGGTTGATCAGCATCTCAAGAAGATGGTGATGGGCCAGTCATCTGGCTGGGGAATGGCCAGATGGAGGCCCTTGGAGTCCCAGCGGAAAGTGGACGCAGCGACACGCTGCTCTGGCACATGCTCCCATAACTGAACTGACCTGACCTGACCTGACACCACGTTTCACCCCTGCTGACACCACGCTTCAACCCCGCTGGCTGACATCACGTTTCAACCCCGCTGACACCACATTTCAACCCCGCTAACACCACATTTCAACCCCGCTGACACCACGTTTCAACCCCGCTGATACCACGTTTCAACCCCGCTGACACCACGTTTCAACCCCGCTGACACCACGTTTCAACCCCGCTGACACCACATTTCAACCCCGCTGACACCACGTTTCAACCCCGCTGACACCACATTTCAACCCCGCTGACATCACAATTCCACCCCGCTGACACCACATTTCATCCCTGCTGACACCGCATTTCATCCCCGCTGACACCACGTTTCAACCCCGCTGACACCACATTTCAACCCCGCTGACACCACGTTTCAACCCCGCTGACACCACATTTCAACCCCGCTGACACCACAATTCCACCCCGCTGACACCGCATTTCATCCCGCTGACATCGCATTTCATCCCCGCTGACACCACATTTCAACCCCGCTGACACCACATTTCAACCCCGCTGACACCACAATTCCACCCCGCTGACACCACATTTCAACCCCACTGACACCGCATTTCAACCCCACTGACACCACATTTCAACCCCGCTGCCACCACATTTCAACCCCACTGACACGGCAATTCCACCCCGCTGACAATACATTTCAACCCCGCTGACACCACATTTCAACCCTATTTGCACCACATTTAATCCCAGCCTTGGGCTGACAGGATGGCCGAGAGATGTGCACACTCGCCTGTAAGCTGTCTCGCCTGGGTTTGATTCCCGACTCAGCTATAAACTGCCATCCCTGTGTTTCTCAGGTCGAGTGATTATTAAATATGTGTGCTGTCCCTCGGATGGACATTAAATAGATGTCCAGTCTGCCAGCATTAGTTGGTGGACATTAAAGTCTAAAGATCCCAGTGTCCTTCATGAAGATAATAAACTCATCAGTCTGTATTCTGGTCCTCCAGGTCGAAGTTCAATCAGAGCACAGCTGTGAAGGACGCAGTATGTTTTCGTTCCTGGGTCACGACCCAATGTGACAACAGTTTTTCCTTCGACCTCCAACCTCTGACCCTTCTGTCAAGACTCAGGTAAACAGATTTCTTTCATCACAACTCTTAATTCCCGACAACTTGATAACATTAGGTAATTATTACTGTTAAAGGTGTTTGATTTGATGGCTGTATAGTGTACATGGATTAAAAAAATAAAATAAAATATATATATATGTATATATATGTATGTATATGTATATATATGTATATATATGTATGTATATGTATATATATGTATATGTATATATATATATATATATATATATATATATATATATATATATATATATATATATATCACGAACAAGTGCAGCAATCAAAATACTGCATCAACTTATCCCCCATCCAAAACCATGATCTTTTCCATCCCCGTTAATCCCTTCCAAATTTTCAGTTTTCATTCCTGAGACTGTGCTTGGGTGTCCATCTCGTCAACCCCGTGCTTCATCCCCAAACCCTCTGTACTCCCCACTTCCCTTATTTGTTTAAGTCTCTTATTTTTCCTTCAACACTGCTGTTGGTGTCCCACCCCCCCCCCCCCATCTCTCTCTCTCTCTCTCTCTCTCTCTCTCTCTCTCTCTCTCTCTCTCTCTCTCTCTCTCTCTCTCTCTCTCTCTCTCTCTCTCTCTCTCTCTCTCTCTCTCTCTCTCTCTCTCTCTCTCTCTCTCTCTCTCTCTCTCTCTCTCTCTCTCTCTCTCTCTCTCTCTCTCTCTCTCTCTCTCTCTCTCTCTCTCTCTCTCTCTCTCTCTCTCTCTCTCTCTCTCTCTCTCTCTCTCTCTCTCTCTCTCTCTCTCTCTCTCTCTCTCTCTCTCTCTCTCTCTCTCTCTCTCTCTGTGTGCTGTTGCATCCTGATCCATTCAGTGTTCCAGCTCTTCCATGAGCCTTGACTGTGTATACAAAACAGACATCGTTTCGTGTTTAAATGCTAACCATACACGGCTAATCATATATTATCATACAAACATTAATTTGCTAATTCATCGTATTGATTGTGTTTAGAAGATGAGTTTTTTTTTTGACCTGTTTTACAACACAAAAGCAAACTTCATTATTGCAGGACTGTTTGCAAGCGATGCAGACACAAGATGCAATCACGATGCCGGATCCAGGTAACGATGGAGGATTGAGCGTATTGATCAGCTGAAAGGTATTTCCACTGCTTTGCCAAATGTGGTGGTGAAAGTGTTTGCGAAAACAGGCCTGTGATCGTGAGCCATAGTTGAACTTGGACCTTTGTGTGTTTAACTTTTGTTGGGATTTGTACGTCATGGAGTGCTTGGGGTAGGAGTGAAATGACTAAAGGGGAAATGAATGGCTCCTCTGTGCTGAAGCGTCCGACCTCATGCACATGTTCCTTGTTTTTGATGATGCAGGCTGTGGATGTGATGTCTGTTTTCTTTCCAAACTACTTCTGTATATATTTTATCAGGTAATAGTTGGCAAAGCAGAGCAGAGTGCATCGTGTGCCATGCAAAATTCCCACCCATCTCACCAGCATAAACCTTTCCCAATGTTTTACTGTTTTGTCCGTATAACCTTCTGCTAAATAGTCTGTGTGAGTGGAAGCTCCATAAGGAGATTGGAGGAAAGAAAATACCGAAAACGAGTTAGCAGTGAGTAATAGGTACGAACACAAAGGTAAGAGACGACCTAATCATCCCATCAAGCATCTACATTGAGAACGACGCACTGTGGCTGAACATCGTGCTCACGTACGGAAAGGAAAGGGGGTAATGTCAATCCCCGGTGACTTTGGCTTAAAAAAGGTGAAAATTAGAAAACTGAATTGAAGAGAATCTGGAAACAGAGAAGTGCCATCCTTGTGTGGGTGATGGAACAACTGGATTGAGAAACCAGAACATCACTGAGAGCTTGGAAATGATACGTGGAAATATTATAACTAAATACAAATAGAGCTTGTCTGGGGTTTAGTGACAATCCTTAAAAATCAACTTTGGACCATAGATACGAGAACAGAAGGTTCATCGGTGATTTAAAAACAAATAAATAAATAAATGGAATCTCTCGCGATGAGGCCGAAACGCAAGTTCCGTGGCTTTCGCATCACAGGCAGGTCGTTGACTGTCTCTGGTTTCCACTGTCTGTTCCCCAACCTCCAACATTACCTCCTCTGCTCTCAGCCCTCCATCCCTCCTGAGCAACTTCAGGATGCATGTGTTCTTCCAGTAACTGCATACTGGTTAAACCTCCAAAATCTGGGCTGATTGATTGATTGACTTCCTCAACTCTTTTATTCCTCACTTCTCCCATCTATGGAGCCATCTTCCAGAGGATGTTGTCCCACACTTCCCCTCCAGGATTTCAACAAAGAAGCACAGCCACCATCACTTGTCATCTCCAAACCTCACCCATGATCTTTATTACCCACATTAAAGTTTTCATAATCCAACCGTCCTACTTGATAGTTTCAGTGTTTCATCCTCTCCTCTTTTCCTGGTCATTCATTCCCTTGATGTTTGTCCCACCATTAGATCTACCTTGCTTTTGCATGAGCCTTGCTGGTCATCAAAACATCATTCTAATAACAAGAAATGGATACTTTAGGCCCTGGGAAGACTCTCTTCCATCATTTGATGACACCTCAGAGATTGTGAGGGAAGAGGACGGTGTTGAACTGAGACACTCTGTCGTTGAAAAATCCTGAAATAATGTGAACTGGAGAGTTCATCGAACACCTTACCCTGCACAGTCTTGAGAAAAAAGGACATGGGAAGAGTCTTTTCAACTCACATCCCACCATAGAGGTCACTCAAACAGACCTCTGGTAGCTTGGACATGTTGCTGCGTTTGAGCCTGGGGAGTAACTGCTGAAATCTATCTGTCAGGGCTCTTTCTGACATCTTTGTTCATTGCTCCTTTCACATTTCTCTTTATGCATTTTACTTCTTGCTTTTTCTTTTCTTTCATCTCTTTTACTCTCTGTTCCTCTTTCTTTGTCTATCTGTCTCGGGAGAAGTGAATCCTTGCAGAAATTTTTCTGTGAGGCTCACTTGGCTGCACCTGGATGGGTTTAAGGGTTGAGGAGTAGCAGCTGAAACCCCAATCCCATCCAGGTTCCTCCTGATGACTCCATCTTTGCTTCTTCGGGTTCTTCTGATGACTCGAATGCAGTATTTGCTCTTCCATTTGATTTAGCATGCCTGAGCACGATCTCTGTTGAGATGCATTTTTCATCGACATCAAGGTTTATCCATGTATTTGCGCAATTACAAACCTTCTGCCATGTCCTCTCGGAGAAAATGATTTTGGAACAATCTTTGAGAAAAATGCAGCAAACAAACAGGGCTCGACGCTATCGTGTTTGTCAGAATGCAGTAACAATTATGCTGCCCTCGGGGCATGGCCATTTTGGCAAACTACTGCTAAAGGGTGTTCTACAGTATTCAAGTATATAATTCAACTAAAATGAAATCCATTTTAAAGGTTTTAGACAAAAAAAAATCCAGAAGTTTACCGCCATTGATGCAGTTTCTTTTACACCACCTTTTGAACATGTGACATTAGTTCTTTGTGCCTGTTGTTTGTGTCCTTTATGACATCCACAAAAAGAGTAAGATTTCCTGTTTGAAATTATTTTTAATTTTGTTTGCCTGACCGACAAAAAAATTATCTTACTCTGTACGCAAGTGCGATCGGGATAACTTCAGAGCCAAAGCAATGAAAAACTACAGCTTTGTTTTTCAATTAATGTTCAAAATAAAACTTTCAATTGAAATCAAGTTGTTCCTCCATCCAAACTGGCATTTGCCGATAGACAGACAGAAGTGAACGAATTGCCTTAACCCACTTCTCACTTTGTGAGCACGGGGTAAAAATCTAGTAAGGGAGTTTGGGCGTTGCTACAGTGGAATGGGGAAAGCCTTGCTACGGTGGAATGGGGAAAGCCTTGCTATGGTAGAATGGGGAAAGCCTTGCTATGGTGGAATGGGGAAAGCCTTGCTATGGTGGAATGGGGAAAGCCTTGCTATGGTAGAATGGGGAAAGCCTTGCTATGGTGGAATGGGGAAAGCCTTGCTACGGTGGAATGGGGAAAGCCTTGCTATGGTAGAATGGGGAAAGCCTTGCTATGGTGGAATGGGGAAAGCCTTGCTATGGTGGAATGGGGAAAGCCTTGCTATGGTGGAATGGGGAAAGCCTTGCTATGGTGGAATGGGGAAAGCCTTGCTATGGTGGAATGGGGAAAGCCTTGCTATGGTGGAATGGGGAAAGCCTTGCTATGGTGGAATGGGGAAAGCCTTGCTATGGTAGAATGGGGAAAGCCTTGCAATGGTAGAATGGGGAAAGCCTTGCTACGGTGGAATGGGGAAAGCCTTGCGATGGTGGAATGGGGAAAGCCTTGCTATGGTAGAATGGGGAAAGCCTTGCAATGGTAGAATGGGGAAAGCCTTGCTACGGTGGAATGGGGAAAGCCTTGCTATGGTGGATTGGGGAAAGCCTTGCTATGGTGGAATGGTGAAAGCCTTGCGATGGTGGAATGGGGAAAGCCTTGCTATGGTGGAATGGGGAAAGCCTTGCTGTGGTGGAATGGGGAAAGCCTTGCTCCGGTGGAATGGGAAAAGCCTTGCTACGGTGGATTTGGGAAAGCCTCGCTACAGTGGAATGGGGAAAGCCTTGCTCTGGTGAAATGAAGAAAGCCTTGCTTTGGTGGATTTGGGAAAGCCTTGCTCCGGTGGAATGGGGAAAGCCGTGCTCCAGTGCAATGGGGAAAGCCTTGCTCCGGTGGAATAGGGAAAGCCTTGCTGTAGTGGTTATCCCATTTATTTTATTTTACCCATGTCCCTTTTCCCTCCAAGTCTCCCTTTATTTTGTCCTTCAACCCTGCTCCAGGTGTGTCCCCCCAGTTTTGTAATAGTTCCCCTCTTCCAGTCCTTCAAGTTTTCTCCTGGTTCCCAGATAGTTTTACAGATATTCAGTAGCTGTTTTCAATGTGTGATCAATCAGCTTTTGTCATCTTCGCTGATATCAAATCTACTCCAGCCGGTATTCTCCCATTCTGAAGTTTCTTTATTGTAGCTGTAATTTCCGAAATCTGGAATGATCATATGTCCACATCCTAGTCACATGTTGTATCATCATCAATGTTGAATTGGTGGGGTGGGAGTGGTCTGTTTCTTACCTCCTGTACGTGTTCAGCCCATCTGCTCCTTTTATCATCTGATTAAGTCATTACCTTTCCAATCTTGTCTATAACTGAGAGGCATTTCTGACTCCTTGGTGATCTGGTAAACAATTCTGGAATCTTCCTGTCTGGAAGCTGCTTCTGCCTGTTCATCCTTTGCATTTATCCATGCTCTGTTGTCCTTCCGTGCATTCTGTACAACTCCTTTATCCTTTTCCTGATAGTTTGACTGGAGATCTGTTTTCTTCACATCATTCTTTGGTCCTTCGATCTTTTGTTTCATGGCTTTACATTGTTGTATTAGATTGCATGGTTTATTACCAATTGACTCATCTTTATTCTTCTTCTTTTGGTTCAGCTTGATGCAGGCAAATTCATTTACACTATCCCTGAGTGTAAATTCCCATGCCTGCTCAATATAACTCGACTTTGACCAATGTCTGAAGCATGTTGTTCAGGTCAATTTGAAATTGTATTCTTACTGTGTCTCATCCTTCAGTTTACTGGCATCATATTGTGTCTTCATTTTGGGCTTACTGGTGGTTCTCAGTTTCAAACGTATCTTTCTTACAACTAAGAAATGATCGCTGCTGATGTCAGCTCCTCTAAACGCTTGCGTTCCATAGCAAGTTGCACCATTTGCTATTTCTCATGATGTGGTCAATGTGACCAACAGTTTTGCCATCAGGGGACTTCGTGGTCGACTTATGGGTGTTCTTGCATTGAAATAGGGTGACTCAAACAAGAAGATTGTTTGTTCAACAGAACTCCAGAAGTATCGCTCCATTGTTGTTCATAACTCCAGGACCATGTGATCCAATTGTTGTTTCCTATGCATGGTGCTCATATCTCATGTTTGCACTTCAAGTCGATCTTGCTGTTCTCAGCCTTTCATTAATAGGTTTTCATTCTACAACTGCCTTGTTTGCTTTTCTGGATTTCTGTTGCTTCTGGACAATAATATTGCTCCACTTTCTTTTTGGGGGGGGGGGGTCATCTTTTCTTTCAGAGTATATTACAGCTGTCTTATCAAGGGAAATCTTATTGGATACTGTCTTTCATTCAGACACTCCAAGTATATTTAAATCATGACTGGTTTAATTTCATTAATTTATTGTCTGGCTTTATATGGCTCACACAATGTTCTAACATTTCATTTTATAAGTGGTGTTTAGTCGTCAAGTAGAAGCTTCTGAAGGACTTTCACTCCAACTTATCATCGATGCACTCTGTCACAACACTCCTTCCATTACAGCAAGAAGTTTGGTTCAACCTCGTCTCCGTTTCTGTAGCATTGTCTTTTTTACGTGCGGGCAGCTGTCCGTGCACACAATTACCCTCCTCCTTTCTCTGGGCTTGGGACGGACAGCACTGTGCACCTTGATGTTAGGTGGTACAGGTGGAGTGATGTTATTACCATTAAGGAAATGTTTGCTGACTGAGCTGAAGTTAAATCTTTCAATCACAGATCATCTCAGGATATCTCTCACATCCTCACCACAATTGCCCCCCTCCTCCAAAGTAGATCCCAAGTTCTTGAATTTCCCACATACTATATTGCGAGAAATATACATGAACATACACACATATAAACACACACACACACACAATGATGTATACTGTATATTACTTTTGCTGCCTGTGCAGGTGGATCTTGGGGTTAATTTTAGAGAAGTTTTGCACAGCTTGATATAATTATGACTGCAAGCAACTAATTACAGCTGGCATTGCAAAGATATTTTCATTGGCAGAGAAAAGTAATCCTCACTCAGAGTATTAGCAATATTTATATGTACAGCAAGTAGGGGAAACTCCAATATATTGGGGCATGTGGTACATTAAGCACCGATTCTTCGGTAGTTATATTAAGTGGCAATACGTTGGCGCTTACATGATAACGTTGTAACTGCCGACACTGTATGTTCCCATTTTTATATCATTAACAAAACATTGGCCCTTAATATATCATTGGCCAAAGATACCTATTCATGGCGATGTTCAAAAGCACCCCCTTCCCCAGCCCAATACACCCCAGTTTAACTTCCTTGCAAACCTCTGTGTTTCAAATGGTAATTCCCAATGTTAAAAGTAAGAATCCTTCAATGAGACAGATTTCTTTGTGAGCCAGAGATGAAAAATCATATCTGTCTGTTCAACTAATTCAAGCCCTAATTAAAGTTTCAAACCAGGCAATTAGTGTGAAATCCCTTTGAAGTCTTTACATGTAAGCTTGCACCATGAGATAGGAGCCTAAAAATTGGCTTTCCATTTTCCTGCCAAAGAATCCACAAAAATAAATGATGCACCTTTCAGATGTCATAGAAAAGAAAAGATATCTTCAAAGGGAATGAATGTCACATGTTGTGTTGTTCAAACATAATTATCACTTTACCTGATTGGTATTCCCAATATGAGCTGATGCGATCCCAGATTAAAATTCTGTATAGTACTGTATGTTGACTTATTGTCCTTATCATACATGTTCCCCAGCCGAGGGTTTGACGCTGTGGGGAGAATGCATTTTAAACAAGAAAAAGAGCAATCAGAGATGGCAGACCCTCACCAGGACTCGTTTTGTGTGCTGTTTGTGTACTGGTGTGTTACCCAGATTCAAAGAAATTAAGTAATTCTGGCTGCTAGACCATGTGTCCGATGAGATTGAAATTTAAAACTTTTATTCCATATCTCCACAAGATCATAATTGTGAAGTTTGAGATTGATTGATGAAGTGATTCAAGAGAAATAATTTTTCAAAGACTTTCGCTCAATTCAATATGGCTGCCAGACCATGTGACATCAATTATTCGTGAATACTCCAGTATCCCCAAGGCTGTGGAACATTTGTGTCAAGTTTCCCCTCGATCTGTCCAACCGTTCTGGAGAAGAAAAATTTTATGGGCTTTAGGGTAAATCCAATAAACGAGGTCTGTTGAAAAAGTAACAGGACTGAACTCACAGAAATTTTATTCCAAAAAATATATTGAAAATCACAGCTTGTCCCCTTCAAAAGAGTTTCCCTCCAGTCTCACACACTTGTCCATCCTCTTCTTCCACTCTTCGATTTACCCCCGGAAGGCTTCTTCTGGAATCCTCTGAAGCTCCGTCATCACGGCCCTTTTGATGGCCTCCACATCAGGTAATCGGGTCCCCTTGATCACCCCCTTGAGCTTGGGGAATAGGAAAAAATCACAAGGGGCCAAGTCTGGCGAATACGGGGGTTGCTCCAGAGTTGGCACGTTCCTCTCCGCCAGAAACTGTCGGATGCTCAGGGCACTGTGAGCAGGAGCATTGTCATGGTGGAGCACCCAGGCGTTGTTCTCCCACAAATCCCTCCTCTTGTCCTGGACTGATCTCATGAGGTGCCGGAGGATCATCTTTGTACACGTGTTGATTCACTGTTTGAGCCTGTGGTAGAAACTCGAAGTGGACGATGCCCTTGATGTCAAAAAATGCGATGAGCATCACCTTGACCTTTGACTTCGACATCCTTGCTTTCTTTGGTCTTGGTGATGCCAGGCTTTTCCACTGACGACTCTGCCGTTTGGTCTCGGGATCGTATTCGAATATCCACAATTCATCGCCAGTAATGATTCTCCCAAGGAGATCTGGATCGTCCTCAAGGCGCTCAATAATGTCTTGACAGACAGTGACTCTTTGATGTTTCTGGTCCTCGGACAACAGCTTGGGGATATTCTTTGCGCACACCTTGCGTATTTCGAGATTTTCAGTGATGATGCTCCAGACAGTGTCCTTGTTGATGGAAAGTTCCTCAGCAATCATCCGCACCATGAGTCGATGATCTGTGTGCAACATCTGCTTCACACGCTCGATGTTGTCTGCCGTTCTGCTCATTGAAGGTCTTCTCGACCATGGATCATCTTCAACCTCCTCCCGTCCCTCTTTGAACCTCTTGTGCCATTCAAATGCATGTGTACGTGACATCGTTTCTTCCCTGTAGACTTGCTGCAGCATTGCGAAGGATTCGGAAGGTGTTTTGCCAAGCTTGGCAAGAAACTTCAGATTGGCTCTCTGCTCACGATTCAGAGCGCGACGACTCAGATGAGACAACGTGCAAAGCACGACCTCTAAAAGAAATCACACAATGAGTGCAGTCAACCATCACCAATCACATATATTGCTGGAATGTTGCAAAAGACTGTGATGCAACCCGTTCATTCAAGTTGTGTAAGTGGAGCACACAGCAGGCTCAGTCCCGTTACTTTTTAGACGGACCTCGTAGCTGCCTAACCATGTGACCTATGATATGTGTGAACTTTTGTTCCTCATGGATAGGTGGTCATAAGTGGAGTTTCACCTCGATCTTTTCAGCCATTTCAGAGAAGAAGATTTTTGAGGATTAAAAAACAAAAACAAAGTGGCTGCCGAATCACGTGATTCATGACATCATCAATATTTTTTCTGTGGATCAATTTATCCCTCGATGACCCTAAAAAATGTTCAGACTGATCAGATGTAGTGTTCTACACGTCCAATTATGATGTCATAATGAAGACACCTATGATGTCGTAAAATCACTCATTCCCCATGAGGAGTACTTGCGATGTGCCAAGTTTCTACTTTTTTCCTTGGTGCGGTTTCAGAGATACAGAGGTCAAAATGTCTTCGGTTTTTCCAACATGGCTGCCACACTACATGACCTATGACGTCAAAATTATCATTAAAACATTCTGCATGAGTAGTCGCACCAATGGTGAAAATTTCCTTTCAATCTGACGTGCATTGGTGGAGAAAAACACTAAATTTCTGTGTGGACAAACAGACAAACAAATAAACGGACCCAAATGCAATACCCTCTCCTCTGGCGAGGGTAACACGTCTGAGCGAGAAAAGAGAATGAAATTCCTTCCAAAGTAAACCACGTATTTTGAAGTTGAAACCCCAAATTTTCCGGAATTCAGTTCCAAATGGGTCTGTCATAACTCAGGAGAAAACTTTTACAGTATTTGTATGATCCTTTAAATGATGGACAAGTCATTCTGTTGCTTTTCCATGAAATTCCAAACAGAGCTTTCCGATATGATAACTGGTTGTTGTAGTTACCTCCGCCACCAAAAGTGGATGTAGGCCAGAGGTTATGTTTTCACCTCTCTCTGTTTGTTTGTTGCTTGCAAAATCGAAGATTTTTCAAGTATATTGGTTAGTCGATTTTGTTATTCTGTCTGTTTATCGCCGACAGGTCACAATTCCAAACCGACCGTCATGAAACTTTATCAAGTTGTTGAGGTCGTCTCAACTGATAAGCAGATTGATTTTGCGGTCAAATTTCTAAAATCGTCATTTTTAATCTGATTGACTTGAAATTTGAACAACATATGCATATTGCGTCACTGAATTTGGAAGCCAACTAATTTTGAGGTCAAAAGGTTAAAGGTCAAACTTCTAAAATCATCAAATTTCATCTGAAAAATCGTCAATTTTGATCTTTATTAAGTGGACAATTGATGTATCCATAGCAACCTTTGGAGGGGGGCGGGGGAGGTGGATTTTGCAAGTATCGTGCTCTACTCGACGTCTTTTTCTTGTTTATCACCTTCAGGTCACAATTTTAAAAGGATCTTCACAAAACTTCACCACATGGGAGAGTTTGTCATAAGGAAGAAGCCTATTGTTTTTAAGGTCAAAAGGTCAGCATAAGCCCAAGGTCAACAACTAAGGTGATATTTCAAAAATCCTCAATTTTCATCCGATTGACTTGAAATTTGAAGAGGATTTATATTTCAGGTCACTGAATTCAACCACCAATTTTTTTTTTTTTTTTTTTTTTTTTTTTTTTGTATACCTTGGTCGAGGCTCGTATGAGAGCTAACACACAACTCACAGCAAGGAGGCATGAGACAAGAGGGGTGGGAGTGGAAGGGACAAAACATTGGGGAACAGACACAGGTGAACTGTGGAAGGGAGAGGGATGGGGATGGGACGGGGAACATGGCGAGGAGAAGATGGACATTACAGGGACTTTCAGGAAGGAAAGCAGGAGAATTGAAGGAAGTGGGCTTGGGTGGATTATCGGGGGTAGAAAAGATCGAGGATTTGGATGGGGGAAGATAAGAGGTGGTGGTGAACAGCTGTTTTGAAAGCCTGGAGGGAAGAATGGGAAAGAATAGAGTGAGGAAGTTTATTCCAAAGGTAGGAAAAAAGAGGAATGAAAGAGTGAAGATGAGCAGTGATTCGTGATTTTGGTAGTTTTACCAGAAGGGGGTTGTTGGCGGGCCTTGAGCGCCCTGTGGAAATGTGGTTGGGACAAATCGCAGAGAGAGCAGGGGGGGGCAAGGCTGGAGAGGAGTCGGTAGAAGACAGAAAGACCACCGACCAACCTGCGGTGATTGAGTGAGAGGCCCAAAGACTCAGCTTCATTGCGGGAGATGCCGATGATCTTAAAAGCCCTGGTTTCGACAGCGTGAAGTCGAGAAAGGTGGGAGGCAGGAGCACCAGCCCAGAGGGGAGAGCAGTACTCCATCAGGCTACGGACAAAAGCTTTGTAAGTAGTCAGGAGCTCAAGAGGGCCGAGGAAGGACTTTGCACGACGGAGGATTCCCAGTCGGCGACTGGCTTTTGAGGCGAGGTTGGAAATGTGACTTTCCCAGGAAAGGTCATGGCAGATAGTGAGACCCAGAAGCTTGAAAGAAAAGACTTCTTCCAGAGGATTGTTGAGAAAGTGGATGGGGGGGTTTTGTAAACGGTCCTTTCGAAGAGACATAGTGAGAGTGTGAGATTTGTGTGGATTGAAAGACATGTTCCACGTGTTGGACCAGTTTGTGATTTTATCCAGATCTGCAGTGAGCGAAGAAGCTGCTGCTTGCCGGTCTGAGGGATGACAGATGGTACGGCAGAGGGTGGAGTCGTCGGCAAAGAGAAATAGAGGATTTTCCAGAGAGTCCGAGATTTATTTTGGAGTTCAACATAGAACAAAAGGTCAACATAGGCCGAATTTCTGAAATTGTAAATTTTCATCCGCTTCACTTGAAAATTGAAGAGGACTTGCACATTTGGTCATTGAATTCAACCAGCAATTATTTTTGAGGTCAAATTTGTTTTATGGATTTTGCATGTATCGTGCTCTGCATGACATCTTCTTCTTGTTATTCTGTCTGTCTGTCTGTCTGTCTGTCTCTCTGTCTGTCAATCGCCTACAGGTCGCAATTCTAAACCAATCGTCATGAAACTTTACCAACTTGCAGAGGTAGTTTCAACTGAAAAGCCTATTGATTTTGAGGTCAAATTTCTAAAATCGTCATTTTTCGTCCGATTGACTTGAGATTTGAATGAGATTTGCATAGCGCATTACAGAATTTGGAAAGCAACTATTTTTGAGGTCAAAGGTCAAAGTTCTAAAATCGTCAATTTCAATCTGAAAAATTATCAATTTTCATCCGATTAAGCTGAGCTTTGATTAAGATTGTCAATTCGATGTATCCATGGCAACCTTTGGAGAGGGGGTGGATTTTGGAAGTATCGTGCTCTGCACGTTGTCTTTTTCTTCTTTATTTGTACGTCTGTTTGTTTGTGAACAGTGTATCTCAAAAAGTTTTGGATGGATTCAATCGCAAAGCTGAAAAATAACTGTTAATTAAGACGTTTCCATGATCGGTTAGATCAGCGGAGTCATGTGACCTCTCAATTGCACTAATCATTCAGAAACCAAACATAGTACAAACACAATCTATACATCGATTTAAAGGTAATTTTACTGCTCATCTAATGACATAACTCATCTAATTACTAACAGCTCAAGGGTGAAAAAATAGTTTGGAGAAGAAAGGTTACCACCTTAGCTAACTTCTCCAAATATACAATGTGTAGTCTAAAAATGAGCGATTTTGATCTGTATACCTATATAGTTGTTTAGAGAGTTGGTATGTAGTTTTGACAGTGTGTCCTGACTTTCGATTGTCTGATAACATAGCAGATTTTGAATGTCATTTAATTAAGTCGTGACGATCTCGGGTTATCTGGACAAATGGTTCGTTTTTAACGAAGGCCCGTTATAAGTTCCCACAGGCTCTAGTTTGAAAATTACAAGCCCTACAGGTTAAACAAATACATTTAATTAACGTCAGATCAGCCACGCATTGAACGATACAAGTCAGAAGGGCGAAAAAAAACAAACAACAGATTTGGAGTCATGACAGCACGAGTGAGGCAGTTGTAATATTATAAACTGGGGTAGATCCATGTATATAATCCCTGCCACGCAACCCACATGCTGCCATCTCCAAGCCACCACATGGCAACAAGTAAACCTCCAACAACCACCTCACAATAAGGTTAGTTGTTTTGCTGTTTCTTTGTTTGTGACCTTCCTGCTTTGAGCTCCCAATGTTAATTGCAACAAAACTTTATGCGATCAGATTTTTAACCACGATGCACCTGAATGGGGGTTTTAAATAGCCATGAGGTCATTTGGCCCATTATCACTCCTTTACACCCTTTTAGACACCATTATGCTGTTGAGAGCCCTTAAAGCTTTATACCTATTTAGACCCTTTTGCGACATATACACTGTCTTCAGCCCTTTCGATCCTTTTCAGACCTACAGACAATTTAAAACCCTTTGGACACTCTAGACCCCTTTTGCTATTTCACTCTTAGGCCCATTTAGACACCTTCAGCCATTTTATGACTCTTAAACCCATTAGACGATTGTAACACTTTCAACACCTGAGACCCTTTATGCCGCTTAGATCCCTTTGACTTGTTAGACCTTTAGACCCTTTTAGCCACTTTAGACCCCTTAGAAAATTGAAAAAAAAATCCCCAAAAATTGTTTTTGACGACCTTTCTCATGTATCTGACGTCATCAGGAAGTGCTGGCTTGCCATGGTGTCCATTTTCGAGGCCTTCCTGTGACTTTGTTGTGGGTGGCTTTGTGCGGAATTTTCTTGCACAACATCGGAGGCTCTACGGCATGTTGGCATTTAGCACGCCGCTGGTCCCTGCCTTCATGGGCCTGCCCTTTGCTTACCTCCATCTCGACGTGGAAAGTTCTGGCTCTTGCGGTGTTTGAGCAGGGATCGGCGAGCAGCGGCTTTTCTCGGTGCTCTGTGGGTTGTCTGTACTTGTGATCCCGCTCGTTCCTCTGCTGGTATGGAACACCACGTGCAGTTGCTTCCAGGTGGTGGTATTGTTGTGGCAAACATGGACTCAGCTCTTTCTGAAGTGGTTGGTCATCTAAAATAGGGTGGTGTTAAGCAGCAAGTCTGGTTTCTTTTAAAGTTCTCCATTATTTTAGTTTATTTTGTTGCTTACTAATACCATGGCTTTGGACAAAGGAGTGATTCGTTGTACAAGCACAGAACTTTTGGAGTTCCATAACCGGGGCTCTCAGCTGAAAGTTCGTTTACCCCAGGACATTCTAACAAACATTCACAGTTTTGGTATTGCACGTAAACATGAATGCCGGGCTGGTAGAAAAAATGCGGCGTCGAATAAAAGTTGTGGATCCACACCCTCGTCAGCAACAACCTTGGCAATCTATCAGAATCAGGATTTTGAGGCGTGTGTATAATCATTCTCAATGATCGTCATTTGCATTAACATCGATATTGCTTGTTAAAACTAGATCACTGTGCACCAAGTTTGATGACTTTGAGGCAACTGTAGTAAATCTAGTGGCAGTCACCAAAACTTGGTTTACCTCAGACAAGCCAGCCACATATGTTGTCTTACCAGCATTTACTCTCTACCGCTCTGACCGTGCTGGTCGAATGGGAGGAGGAGTTGCACTTTATGCTTGAGATGATATCAACTCCCAACAAGTGTTTCACAATCGTGTCTCAACACATCTTGAAATTATTTGGGTTAAACTGACATCATCGTCTACCGTGCGTCTGATGAGGAACATCTACGCATGTGTTGCCGATGTTATGCCATGATCTCCTTTCCATCAGAAGATAACAGATCTCCTCATGGAGATGGATGGCATGCTCAACGCAACGGAGGAGGCAGTAGTGGTACTTGTTATGGGGGATTTTAATGGTGTCCATACCAATGCTATTGAACAACATCCCCTGTTGACACAGTTAGTTGTAACACCAACATGAGGTGATGCAGTACTTGATAATATTTTGTCAAACTTTCAAGCACTTTATGGTGAAACCGTAATATGTGCCCCAATTACATCGTGTGATCACCGTGTGGTTATCGCCCGACCGCATGACTCGATTCAACCTCTTAAATCCACCAAGTCTAAACGAAGACCTTTTCGTGAATCATCTATCCAAAATTTTGGACAATGGATTACGGAGTATAATTGGGCTGATTTGAACTCCATCGATGATCCTGATGAAATGGTAGAAATTTTATATTGTTCGTAGCCTTTATGATGCAATACAAACGATGCTTAAATGAGATAGTGATTAAGTGGAAACTTATGGGGAACCAATGGTTCATCGATGATCTCTGCCGTTTAATAATACAACGGGACTCTGCACATGATCATGGCGATTTTGATCGATACCATCAACTAAAGAACATAGTCCAGTGTAACATCAAAAAAGTGGTCAGGTAACTTTAATAACAAAGTTAAACACCTTCAAAGATCAGAGCCTGGGAAATGGCATAGGCAGATCAGATCATTGACCAGAATAAAGAAGCAGTCCGATAAGCTTGCTTTTGCTAACCAATCTTTTCATCAACTAGCCAATGATCTTAACATACATTTTTCACCCAACTACACTACGTTACCTCCGCTGGACCCAGAAACTCTTTGCGGCATATCTCCCAGGGTCTGCGCCTCCACCGACAATCCAGCAGCACGAGGTTTATTTTCGTCTTGGATGTCTCAACACATCCAAGGCACCTCATCCCAGTGATGTACCTACTCGTCTTCGCAAAGAGTTTGCACTGGAAATCTCAGGCCCTGTTACAAAGACATTTAAGAAATGCATGCAGAATGGTTACTTCCCTGCTCAATGGAAGTGTGCCTCAGTATGTGCGACTCCTAAGATTCCTCGTGTTACTGGATTTGATCAGCTTCGCCCCATTTCAGTTACATTTGTTTTAGCTCGGGTGTTTGAAAGTTTTCTTGCTGACTGGTTGATGGTCGATTTTAAACCTCACTTTGATCCTGCACAGTATGGAAACATGAAAGGAAGCTCTATCAACCACTGTTTAGTCCACATTTAGATGGAAAACATCAAAATCTTGACCAACGAGGGCATTATGCAAACATTTGCACTGTCAACTTTACTAAGCCGTTCAACCTCGTCAACCACTCCAAGGTCATTGAAAAGCTCATTCAGCTTGCGGTTGATGCGTCCATTGCACCTGCAGTGTACCTGCTTCCTTTCTGTTCATTCCCAAAGGTAGACATCGAACTCCTTGAGTCTCTCATGCGGAGTTCCACAAGGGATGAAACTAGGACCAATTTTGTTCCTTGTTCTGGTGAATGATGCAGCTGGAACAACAGAATACCGTTGGAAATATGTGGACGACTTGAGCATGGTCAAAGTGCTGCACAGAACCCAACAAAGTTCGATACAAGCCCATGTCTTGGTGATTGGTGTTGCCTTAATGATATTAGGCCAAAGCCAGATAAATGTAAGATCATGCAAATATCGTTCCTTCAGAATGTCCCATCCCAATTAAACATTGTCATTGATAACATTCCTCTGCAAAGAGTTCAATCGTTCACTCTCTTTGGTGTTATAATCCAATCAGATTTCAAGTGGAATAGTCAGGTCCAGCAGATGGTATCTCGTGCTGCACGACGACTCTACATTCGTTGTACTCCTGGGCTATTGGGCACAATCCTGGATGCGTCACCACTCCAACACAGGATACTCGATTGGCTCAATCATCCGAGCAGGCTAGTACTCATTTTGCCGACCTCAGAAGGAAGACAGGCTGAATCCACCACACCTGGTATTAATTCAACAGCCAAGCAGGATTTGAACTTGGGACCCTAGAATCCCAAGCCCACCACTCTAACCATCAATCCAACGCCAGGCATAATAGATGATGATGATGATGATGCACGATATAATATGGCAATAGATAACGATGCACGATATATGACAATCGACGATGATGTACTATATATTAATGCAATAGATGATGATGTACTATATCATATGGCAATAGATGATGATGTACGACATCATATGGCAATAGATGATGATGTACAACATCATATGGCAATAGATGATGATGTACGACATCATATGGCAATAGATGATGCACTATAGAATAATATGGCAATAGATGATGATGTGATATATCACATGGCAAGAGATGATGATGTACGACATCATATGGCAATAGATGATGCACTATAGAATAATATTGCAATAGATGATGATGTGATATATCATATGGTAATAGATGATGATGTACTATATTTTATGGCAATAGATGATGTATGATATATTAATGCAATAGATGATGATGAATTATATCATATGGCAATAGATGCACTATAGAATAATATGGCAATAGATGATTATGTACTCTATAATATGGCAATACATGATGATGTTGTATATCATATGGCAAAAGATGATGATGTTGTATATCATATGGCAATAGATGATGATGATGTATATATATATATATATTTGTGTCAGGTCAGGTTAGATCTGTGACCTGCTACAGGTACCATGTAAACCTGTACTAACCTGTTCCATGGTCGGGTTGTCGGCGACTAAACCGTCTCCCCCACCAGGTTTTCTGGTGAGGAGGGTGTCTGGATATGGACACCCAGCAGAATTAAAAACAAAACCTGTCAAAGGGCGGAGGAGCTCCTTGTGAGTCAACGGCCATCCATATCTAGTGCCCAACTGTGTCTGCGGACGTCCTCCTGCAGTTGGGTTACTTTTTTATTAGGAGGTTGGTGGCATGATTTGCACTCCGGCCACCGTAAAACCCTTCATTCCGCAAAACACAAAACGCAAAAAAATCTGAAAACCCACTCTGTGGGAGTACCTCCTGTGCAGCTTCCCTTCGCAGGGAAGCTCACCGGATGATGGGAATGGGGCAAAGCCTTCGGGACCCCCAATCCTTGATGATAGGAGGGAAACCACGGGGTAACATCCCTGGGTCAGATTGCGGGAGAGTGTGTCGGAGTGGTGCTGAGGTATCATCCACCAGACGGCGGTCTCCTTGGGTTAACCTGAGGCGGTCCCTTCGGGTGGGTGCCTGGAATGTCCTATCCCTAGAGAGGATGATCACCTGTCTTTGTTATCATCTGAGCTCAAGCGTTTGGACATCGGGATTGCAGCTCTCTCTGAGGTACGAAGACCGGATTGCGGCGAGATAATGGTGGGTGGTTACACCTACTATTGGTCTGGTCGCTCTGATGGTTACCATACCCAAGGAGTTGCTGCAGCTGTGTCCAATAAGCTGACCCCAATGATAATTGAGGTAACACCGGTCAACGAGCGTATTATGAGACTAAGGATTCGTCACTCCTTAGGTGTCATTTCCCTGGTCTCTGTTTATGCTCCGACTGAGGTGAGTGATCTCACCGTGAAGGATGTATTCTACGCCACGCTCGAGTCTGTGGTTGATCAGTGCCCCAGAGGAGATACACTTCGAGTTTTGGGGGATTTCAATGCATCGACTGGAACTGATAGGGATGGTTATGAGGTGTGTGTTGGTCCCCATGGGTCAGGAACTATGAACCAGAATAGCACTAAGTTCCTTGACTTTGCAAGAAGTCATGGACTTAGGGTGGCTGGTTCATGGTTTCAGCGCCCACAAGCTCATCGCTGGACTTGGTATTCCAACGCTGGCGGTGTGGCAAAGGAGATTGACCATGTCCTCATTGACGGTCGTTGGAGGATGATTCAGAAGTGCAGGGTCTACCAGAGTGCTCAGTTCCTCAATACTGACCACAGGCTTGTTGTAGCAACTCTAAAGCTGTACCTTAAATCCTGGAGAATGGTACCATCCCAGCCTAGGCTGGATGTTGGCAAGCTCAGGGATGAGAGGGTAGCTGAGGAGTTTGCGAACAGGCTGAGTGGACACTTGGGGGGTCCTGAAGAGTTGTGGAGTGCCTTCAAGACCACCGTCCTTGATGTTGCCGGTGGATGTCTTGGAACTCACCGCAGGGCAAAGAAGAATTTTGTCTCTCAAGGGACACTGGATACCATTGACCAGAGTCGCAGGGCCAGGCTGAATGGCAGAGCTGAGCGGTTCAGGGAGCTGAGGCGTAAAACTGTACGTGCACTGAGGGTGGACAAGGAGGCCTATGTGCGAGGAATCTGTGAGGGGGTAGAGCATCACCTGTGGACAGGTGATTCTCATCCCGCTTACAGGGGAATTCGCGCATTGCGTTCATCCAAGCCCATCCCTCGGAGCACTGCAGTTAGAGCAGAGAGTGGTAGGCTCTTGACAGAGAAGTCTGAAGTGACGGCCCGCTGGGCCGGTTACTTTGAGCGGTTGTACCAGGCTGATCCCCCAGCTGTCGAGTTGGATGTCAAGGG
>NC_140961.1:10589057-10594057 GCF_056783735.1 Eptatretus burgeri | reverse complement strand
TGAAGATTGATTTGATTAACATATACCCCAGTTGGTACTTTGCCACTCATTTATTTACCAAAAAATTATGTGAGACTAATCATCACACCATTATCTGTATTAATCTGCAATTCTGTTTCTTCCAAAAGCAAACAATATGTATCAACTTCTTCACTCTCTCCTCTTTCAATGTATAGGGAAGTATCCACTCGATTAGACTTTATAGTTTCCTTTTGAGCGCTCAGGTCAAACGCATAGATTGTATACAAACTTTTAAATGCTGTCATATCCAAAATAGGTTCTTTATTTCCATGACTTTCATACACCTTTTGGTAAGACTTGTATGCTTCAGCAAAATCATTTTTTCCCAATTAATTTCCAATCTATCTCGTGGATAAAATGTTCTATCTAGAGAAACGCGAAGTTGTTTCACCTTAGCATTATCACTCAATGCATTATTCTTATCATTCGCAGTATCACCATCTGGCTTTTTAAAAATGATCCACAGATATCGTGGCTTTCCTTCCAGAACACCCAAATTCCACGTGTAAGTAGTTTGGTTGAGTGTTGACATCTTCTTTTGAGGTATGATACACTGAGTGGTTTCTTTGAGTTAAGTCTTCGATTCAACATCTCTTCTGTTTTAAGATTAGGAGTATATTCACTGATATACCAACTCATCTCCTCAATAACAAATTTATTCTGTTCACCAAAACACCACCAACACCAAAAAGCAATCTATTTTCATTATCATTCCTTTGTAGTTGAAATCTAATTTTAAGACCATACAGAACTTTATCATGATCACAAAATCCAAATATACCTTTAAGAGGAACTGCCACAGTAAAACTATTTTCTGCTTTTGTATCATCATTATACATTCCTTTCCTTTGAGTATATCCAGGGTCTCTGTTTGTTCCCGTTGACATATCAGGAATAAAACCTTCGACAGACCCCTTTCCGATTCTATCACTGAATGTATAGAGTGTAAATTTCATCATTTCAGATACAGCAGAGACGTAATCAACCGCTTCAACTTCTTGTGTTCCAATATACAAACGCACACGATCAAACATTTTCCAGAAGAAATCATTTACAAGTGTAGCGTTTGTGTTATTCCCAGCTTTATTGAATTTAAATTTACACAACAAGAAACTTTCGGAGAGATTCAAATAGGTTTGTTGATAATTTATTTCAAAACTTTTTGTACCATTCGTATTCCAGTCTGTTCCAGTTATTGCATTTACCTTGAAGTAATCTTCTTTTTTAGTGGAGTTTGAGATAATAATAGTATCATCCAAATCATAGATACTATCAATTGCTTCCATACTTGTATTTATTTAGGAAAAAAGATGTTAAAACTTTTGAAACCCTGATCCAAGTATTTGAATTATTTTCTGTCGTTCTTGGGGGGACAACTGAGTTTTGCCTTTCTTAATTTCTTTTATTGCTTGTAATTTATGAGATTCCTTCTGGGCATCTTTTATGCTCTTTACAGCACCTGCTACATTTCCCACAGCAGAAGCAGTTGAACCAATTAGATCTTTATGTTTAAGAATAGTTGAACCAATACCCATTAGAGTATCAATTATACCATCTCCTCTAAATTGATGTCCAACACCCCTTTGTCTCTTAGGTTTATAGTATCCTCTACCAAGATACATACCTTCACCCTTGTAGTATGGGGAAAGGAACATCCCATCCCCTGTAATTATTTTATATTTTCCCAACTCGTGTTTCCTCACAATAACCATCGTATTTATTTATTGGAAAACTTCACGTAGGTGAATTCTGATGGATATAACTTCTCCATTAAAAGAAATCACACGATTATCTTTGTCGGTTGTCCTAAAATTTACTCTGTGTATGGTTTTTCCTGACACAGGGAGATAAACCAAATTTTTAGGTTGCATATTGAATTTATAACCAAATGGGGTTGAGTATGCGCTGAATGAAAATATTGTATTTGTTTTTTTTCCATCATTATGAGCACCATCAATCAAATCACAGTGAATTAACACTGAATTTATTCCTGAGGATATTTGAATGACATTATCACTGTAAAACGTCCCATTAGTTTCAATCTTTTTTGAGGAGAAACCCAATAACTCTTTAAATGAATTATCAATTGTGAAATCAACCTTGTAGTTATTTTTAACTTTAATCGTTGATTTTGAAGTATGTTTTTGAATGTCTATAACAATATTTTTTGGTTCATCACCCTGTTCTTTCATAAGACGAGCAATTTCGGAAGATATTTGAGAAATCTCATATGCTCCGGGTGAGACTGTTATCGTTTTGTATCCACTTCCCGGATTATTACTAAACTTGTCATTTTTCTCGCTTATATTAAATAAGGTATTATAAGTTTCCATGGACAATAAAGATGCCTCATATTCTTTTGTTGTGTCAAGTTGTAGTGGGTATGGGAATGAAGATGTGTGGTCGCTTGTTGTGAAATTGAAACTAAGGATTGTGCTTCTCATCTTATTTAATATGAGATAAAATGTCTTTATATTGATATTTATTAATTATTTTCATGTTCATCAACTGGTCTAAAATAGCTGATGCTTCATTAAAACAATTGTTATTTCCAGCCTTCTTACTACCTAACAACAATAACAGTCTATTAACTAATTGCGATGGGTCATTTGGAAGAAAACTAACACCTGAACCAAGGATACTTAAAGCCTGAATAATGTGTTTCTCCTTCTCATTCTTCCTACTTTTACCAGAAAGAATAACCTTATAATTTAGAGTGTTCAGCAGATCAATATATACTCTATCATCATTATTTTCCATATCCAATGGTTTATCAAGATACTTTGATTCATCCCTCACAGTTGAACCTTGTCTTCCATCTTTTGTGAGAAGAAACATTAATCTCGGAGTTAGTTTAACAGGGGGTTGAGCAGAACCCAAGAACCTTAATTCATCATAAAATATCAATACCTTTTCTTGAAGAAGATGAAATATTGCTGGTTGTTCTGTTGGAATGAGTCCTGCTTTGGTTTTTGAATCCGCTGAATATTCATTGTTTTGAAGAGCATTCACAATATAATCAGGGGGTTGATTAATCTCTTCCAGTTGTTGAAATAAACCTTCATCATCATATACCTTTAATTCTCCTAAATGCTCTAATTCTTCCTCCGTCATTTGATCAAAATCTTTTAGCATTTGAAGTTTTTTAGGAGTATATTCTACTGTGGGAACTGTGGAAACATCTTTCATTTTTTCTTGGGAAGTTTTTAAAAGTGGTTTGAAAAATTTCTCTTGTTTTCTTTCAAATGCTTCTTCGCCCGTTAGTGTCTGTCTGCGTTTCTTCTTTATGTCTTCTTGCTATTTTACAACTTTTGAAACCAACTCTTGATGTTCCTTAAATCTTCTTGCTCTTTCTTTTGCATCCATTTATTTATTGTAAAATATAATTTAATGTATTGTAAAGATCAACAGGGAAATTTTCCTTTTCTTCATCATTCAATTAGATGTGTTCAAATAAATCCTTTTCTTTAAATATTTCATCAAATTCTTTATTAACATTAATGCGAGTTGTAATTTCTTCTTCACTAATACTTGCATCTCTGCTTTTCATACGTTTGCGTTGAGTTTCTTCATCAACATCAAAACCGAATGATAAAATCTTCACTCCGCTCAGATGTTTAACAATTTGTCTCGTTCCTTCTGAATTAGTTTCTAATATCCCAACACCACCAGATTTTAGTTTCCTTAACTCACTCTTACAATGTGAATATTTTATTGTACCAAGAGAAACCTCCTCAAACATTTGACCTTCATTCCTCAATCGCATATGTTCCTCCACTGAAATATAGTGATAATCTTCACCTTTTACTTCTCCAGGTCTTATTGCTCTAGTTGTTGTTGATACAATGCGTATCACGGGGTGTTTTTGAAGTAAATTTACAATATTCTCATTTGTACTACACAAGAACCTTGATTTATGAAAGTTTTTTCCAGAAGCAGATTTACCCACAAGATTTATAATTATAGTTGTCATTTATATATGTAATTGTTTATAAAACAAAAAATATATCCCTTAATATCTCATCTTGTTTCACAACAATATATTTGTATTTTTCAGTCGTGTGCTTCATATAATCCTCAAATTTCTTTTTACTACATAATGTAGAACAATTATCTCTCCAAAAATTATTGATATCTATTGAATTTAACTTGAATAAAATAAAAGTATTAGCATTGTTTCTGATGGAACGACGAGGAAGTTGAAAGTACGATTGACTAAGATAAATACAATTACAAGAAGAATGTCTCCCTCTTGTGTAGTAGCTGTCCATTACCGTTTGGTTTCTCTCATTAACACAATCATCAAAGATAACGAGGTTCTTTTTTGATTGATCCAAATCTTGGGGAGACGGTATATCATCCGTATTATCACTAAGAATACAAGTTATAGGATTTGATTTCTTTTTACATCTCTGTGTATCACAAAATAGTTGAATTATATCTTCAATGTTATAATCATTTAGGTTTTTTTTACGTTTAAATAAACCGATTATATCTTCTTTTTGAAGACCAGCATTAAAACCTTGTGAGAGTAGTTGATACTCTGGTTGAAAACTCGACTTTGTGAAAATTATTAAATTATCATAATCTAAAAAGTTGGGAGTGAGGAGCATTTTTAAAAGTAAGCAGGTTTTTCCACATCCACTTGAACCAACTATGAGACATCTTAATGAATTTGGGAGATTTTTATGGTTGTTAAATTTTATCTTATTTTCCCAAATGGGTAAAAAATCATTTATTTATATATTTGGAAAACAGGTTATTTAATTTATTATTGGCTTTTTTAGAAACTCTATATTTTATCCTAAGTTCAGGTTTAATTTCAAGATAATCCATTATTTTATTTATACAATATCTTGTGTTGATATTTCCCTGAAAATTACATCCATGAATAATATATAACAACAATCCTTTGAACATTTCTCTTATACGTTCAGTTTCTTCCCTTGTAAGGAAAGGTGTGTTATCACCCTCATACT
>NC_140961.1:10578840-10588557 GCF_056783735.1 Eptatretus burgeri | reverse complement strand
GTTCCTTTTGTCCTGTTACATCCTGATATGTTCAGTGTTCTAGCTCTTCTACAAGCCTTGACTTTGTATATAAAAAAATGTATGTATCCAACCTCGTACAGCTAGTCAGTGACAAAAAATATAGGAGGGGAGGCAACCCACAACTAAGGTAAAATAAAGCTGACTGTTCCAACTTTCACATCATGATCAAATAAGATACACTGTGGCAAGACTTTTTGCATGAGCAATATTGCTTAGCACCGGTCTCTTTAGCACAGCATCAAACGAAACAGCAGGTCTCTGCTTCCAAAATTGCAGGTACTCGTAACACTTTGTACATTCTGACTCCCTGAGCAGAGGAAGGACCATGCTGATGTTCTTGGCTTGTTCATATGTATTTAGAAGCAGTTTTGCTCAACGCATGATGTGGCTGATCACACCAAAGAAACAGAGCTACTTGGCTTCAGCCAAATATTGGGTACAAAATATTCAAAGGGCCCACAACAACTCTATCATGAGTGAGACAACGACAGAGAGAGACACATAGAGAGAGGCGGACAGACAGAAAGAGAGGGAGAGACAGAGGAACAGACAGAGAGAGGCAACAAGGACAAGTTGAGTTTGAGTATATGAAATGTATTTGGATTTTATATCATGCTTCAATTTTTTGAGCAACATTTTGTCCATGTCAACTGAATGACAGGTAAAGAATTCAGATTTGGATTCTGAAATTTCCCATATTTTCATGCATAAAATAATAGTTGATGCAAAGAAGAGTTTGATTTGATCAGACTCGGTGGTGTAACGGTGAGAGCGTCCACTCTGAGTCTGGGAGATCGGTGGTTCGAACCACAGCTGAGTTATACCAAAGACATAAAATGGGAAATGCTGCTTCCTTGCTTGACCCTCAGCACTTAAAAAGATAGAGCATGAACAAACAACAATAGGTTCGCAATAATAGCGCAAGCTTTGATGAGGTTAATGGCCTCTTCTTTCATTGAAGTTCCTTGAAAGGGAACCCAGATTATAACCACCATCTGCATTGCAGTCTCAGCAGATGTCTCTCATTCTGTGAGGTTCTCATCTTCTCCAGCCAGATCGAGGAGGCTGAAGTAGCATATCCCAACAGCAACCTATATTTGGCTTAACAGTTGTGTTTGTTCATGTTTAAAAGGAACATGCCAAAAATTTATTCATGCAATTCATTGTACATTCAACACCATGCAATCTTTCTCAAGAGCAACCCTTCGGCAATCACCACAGCCGCATACAACATGCAGACCCATTACATTTAGTAATAAAGGATAGAGATCAAAGTTAGGCAGATTGATTTGGAAAACGAATTGTGGATTGGACTTCTCTGATGGAATGAATATCATCTTCATGCATCGAAATTTCTCTTTTGCTGATGTGATGCTCTGTGTCGGACATATCATCATAGTGCGTCTTTGAAGTTTCCTCCTATTCGAACAATACATGGATAAAGAATGTTCCAGCAAATATATTGCATCGTCACGATTTGTATGGGAATTCCCTCAGAGACACTGTATTCACCATGTTGAAATGATGTGAGCTTTGCAAACTTTTGAAAATTTGTCAAAAAGGTGAACTTGACTCCCTGAAAAGTCGCTCGAGTAACTCAAATGTGATATAAAATGTGTAAACCTCCACTTTTGTCCAGTTGAGATCATCAGTATTTGAAAGACAAATCGATTAATTTTGAGAACAAAATATCTGAACAAAGACATCCTGTAAGAGGATACTGCAAAAGAAGACAATATCAGAGAGTGGGTCATAAGGCCAATGATGCGTTGGTCAGCAAGACAGGAGGTAATATCACAGAGGAAAATCTGCAATTCTGTGCAATAATATTCTTTGGCCAACATCCAAATGGCTGTTTCCATTGAAGAAATATCCTCTGTGGTTGAGATCCAATGTTTGTCTATGTGCATTATATATATATATATATATATATATATATATATATATATATATATATATATATATGTACAGATAAATATCAACAAACACACACACACACACACACACACACACACACACACACACACACACACACACACACACACACACACACACACACACACACACACACACACACACACACACAAATATATGTATATATTGTTGCGGATTCGCGCCCGCCGGCGTGCGACGGCCACGTAACTCGAATCGCGGCACGTCGCCCACCGGACGGACAATCCAGTCGTGACCCTCTCGGACTAACGCCGGGAACCAGTCACGGGTGGACCTTTCGGTCTCACCGCGATCGAGCCAATCAGCCCCCGCGTGGGATAGGGTTGCTCGCCAAATTCGACCTACCTAAGTACCCACACGGAGGGTAGACTGGGCGATCGCACCTCGCCGCAGGTCGACTTCGGACACGGGCCACTTAAGCGACCCGTTCCGTACTATCGGGATAACCGAGCGGTGTTATCGTCGGCCTCGACGGTTCGATTAATTATCGGGCGTATTCAGCCCACTACCAACCCTTTACGTGAAGCAAGATGAGGATTCAATGAAGGAAATGACGAAGCGAAGCGGGAAACAGTTCAACACAAAGCACATTTATTCGCGATGAACGGAAAGCACACATATTCAATTCCACCAAAAGCACATAGAAAAGAAGAGAAACACAATGCAATTTTACACAAAAAGCAAATGCGACAATGCAGATCTAATACCGATTACGCGAGCACACGGCAACACTTATACAATTTTACTTCACAGACGGCGCCGACAACACACACCCAAAACCAAGGAAAAGAACACCCTCAAAGATGAGGCGGGCCTGAGGCCGAGACCGGGTCGGGCCTACCCGTCTGGTGATGAGACGCGGAGCGGCGATGGTGCCTCAACTCCGCGGGCCTCGTGGACAGTGTCTGGTAGGGGGTGGGAAAAGGGGCCCACTTGGTCGCACTATCTCAGCGCGGGGGGGAAACAGGAGGGGGTTGCTGATGCTCGGGGTATAGAGGATTTCCACTCTGCCTCGAGTCCCGCGACGAGCGTCTCCACCTCGGCCAGGTCGCGTCGTCGGCCTCCCTGGTGTGCAGCTCCCTGCACGACGCGAGCACCCCCTCGTCTGCCCTCGCCGCCTCTCCACAGCTCCGTCCCCTTTTGCTCCGACTCCAACGCACACGACGACGACCAACTCCTTCTTGCTTCTTCTTCCCAACTCCACCGCCCGCGAAGTCTTAACTCTCTCTTGTCCACTTGACTGATGAACGCGGTCGCTTATATCAGCCCCGTGGCTTCGCTCTCTCATCTTTGACCCCCTCCCTTCGACCTTTCACCTCGCTCCCCATTGGCCCGAGAAAAAGTGGGCGTGAATGCTTTTTGATCCATAAATTTGCAAATATCGATCGCCCTCCAACGCCCTGGGGGCGGGGCCAAATCGCCCCTCGCTCACCGATTGGACGGAACAAAAGTGGGCGTGTGTCGTTTTTGAAGTGGAAAATCCGTGGTTTTGTACACGCTGTTCGGCGCGCGCCCTGCACGAGTCCAACACCGGTACCCACAAGCGGCGCAAGAACGGTGGCGATGCGACGGTTGCGAGGTGTGACGTGAAGCGGCGCCGCGGTGGGTGGTTGATGTTGTGGTTGTAACAATGGCGGTTGGTCCAAATTAAAGATAGTAAAAGAAAAACGGCTATCCTGAAGAGTCGCAGCACGCATAAATGACATGTATTCCCACTAGACAACGGGTTTGGGCCTAACTACACATGTACTTACCGAGATATCTCACCGAAGGGACCTGAATGGTGGTTTGCGAATTTGGTAACCACAACACTACCCCCTCCCCTTTTTACAGACTCGTCCCGAGTCGTCAAATTTTCGTGTGCCATCATGTGTAGTTTTCCCCTAGTACATTTTACCTACGGATCCCTGAGTGTTACATTCATGGTATTCGTGTCCCCAAAATAAATAACCTGAGGGCTGCGTAACTACCTAAACAAACTCACTCACACTGCCGGCGCTAAGACAGACATGCCGGGGGCGCACTCATATTTACAGTACATCTTAACCTTAACTTACAAATTTTACACTAAACCATGGCCCAGGATCATTGAACTCTGCAAAAAGGAAGCAGTTAGCAGGGAGCCAGGCTGCCCACATGCAGTCTCTGGCTCAAAACAATGCAGGTGACAGGGCACGTGGCTGGCTGCTCACACGCAGTCCAAGGCCTTCCCTTTTGAACTGAACGCAGTGAACCACAACGGTGCATGGGCCGCACAAACGTAGTCTCCGTGCCAGCTCAAGTGGCACACGCAATGAGCACAACGAATGGATGCATGAACACAAACACGGTGCACGGGCCGCCACTGCAGGCCCGTGTTGTAGCTGCCAACAGGGCAGTTCTTGCAGCTTGCAAACTGTTGCTTTTACGATCCTGGCGCACATGGCAATGAACCGGGGGGGGGGGCAAAGCAAAATTTGAACGGGGCTGGTGAACCTGGGCAGTGGGCATGGCATGGCAAAGGCAGCAGGCAAACACAGCCCGCAGAAGGCCGCTGCAGGCAAACACAGCCGGCAGATGAACTGGCCGGCACAGGCCTTGAAGAAACACAGCCAGCCGGCAGATGAAGTGGGCCGGCACAGGCCTTGCAGCACAGCAGCTGCAGACGATCCAGCCGGCACAGGCCTCGCAGCAAAACAACAGCTGCCGATGAAGTTGGCCGGCCTCCGCCTTGAAGCAAAACACGGCCAGCCGATGAAGTTGGCCAGCCTTTGCCGTTCAGTGGAGGTTGGTGGAGGGAGTGCGGTGGTGCTGGCCACTTGGAAGGCGGGCTCGGACCTACCTACCTGTCTCCCTCCCACCTATCGCCTTTGCCTGTCACTGTACATACCCATTCCCTTAATTTGTCAAACCCCAATTTAGCCCCAACTTTTTTTTTTTTTTTTTTTTTTACTTCCCCACTATAAATCGTCCCCTAACCCCCTTTATCGTCCTTGTTCGGCTAACCTATCCTGTCACCTAGCCTACTCCCAACCCCTACGTTCCCTTCCCGGAGGGGAATAAGGGAGAGCTAACGTCCTGTGTCGAGGCCCAACTCAAGCCTCAGAATGGCCTCCCCAGAGTTCGGCGATCTATAACCAAAGTGGGTCCAGCGGCCCACAACGACAGCGAGGGGATGGATGGTGCGGAGGGGTACATCTCCTAATCTACCCTAACCATTTAACTGTTAAACTACCCCGGGGCTTTCAACAAGCGCCTCTCGCTTAAACTATTGGTTCTAACAACCCAGATTCCCGTCGCCTGTGTTGGTGTCCTCACAATTTCGGGCCTCGCCCCCCCAATTTTCTCTCCGTGCCATCACACGGTCTCCTGGCTGGGACACGTGGCTCCCTTTGGCAGGCACGACCCTCTGCCGATTCTCCCGCTATGGCACCCCTGGGCACTACACTGCCTCCGAGCCTACCAGCTCCCTAACACCGGGGAGTGCCCCCCATGGCACCTCCCCTGAAACGCACACGTGGCAGGCCGGCCTCCCGGGCCCCTTTCCGAGGTTCACCCGTGCCCACAACACTGCCCACGCGGCTAATGGCGCCCCGGGCCCCCGCACCAAGCAGGCGCACCCGTGCCCACTACGCTATCCCGGCCCCCCATGGGCCCTTGGCCTACCACGGCCGACTAGCCTGGTGCCCGGGGTACCCACTCAGCGATACTCACCTTTCGCAGCCACGCTCCCAAGCCCGTCAACAGGGCTCCTGCACCCCTCCAAACGGGTTTCGAGCCTACATTCCCACCAACAACAAAACGACCTCCATTTTTCAATTTGACTAACCCAGCTAACTCACTTTATACTGACCCCGGGGTCCCTTGGGCGGGAGTCACTCCTCCCCCCAATCACTCATCGCACCATGCATTCCCCATTCACTCCACACACACAGACCCGCTGGCCTCACTCACTCAACATGTACACGTACTCACCCCACAACTCTTCAACACACACACCGCTGAACTCTGCCATCCTTCTAACTACCTCCCCTAACTAACTCGTGCTCCCACGTCGTCCCTTAAACTATAGCACGTTCCATTTAACCTACGTAGCTAAACTACGTCCCCTCTACACATTCACAAGTCTGTCCATGTCTTTGAATAATCCCATTTTATTTCACAACCTAAAGCTCACTAAATCCCTCTACCTAATCCATTCCACGGACTCCATGAGGACTTACCCCTGCCCCATGAAGTCGGTCTAACTAAGCTAACCCTTCCCCCTAACTAGTTTCCATCCTGTGCCCAGGGTCAAGGGGGTCTTCCACCCCTTGCCCAGGAATCCTGTGCACCCGAAAGTGAGGCTTGTTTTTTTTTTTTCTTCTTTTTTTTTTTTCATGCGCAGCACCTGCGCGGCAACTCAGAGCTCGCGCACTTTGCACCTGCCCGTGACGTCATGCAGCTGCACGTGTTCCTCGTCCCTCCTTGGACGGTACCATCCGGCAGAGATACCCCTCCTGCCGGATTCCAACCACACGTGCAGCCATGACGTCACCGTGCGCATAAAAAAAAAACAAGCCCCACGTCTCGAGGGGTTCCCCACGCGAACACATGTGCCTTGCCCGTTGGAGCTTAACACACACGATCGCGTGGAGAACCCGTCCAGTCCAAATCCATTATCCTGCCTAAACTTTGTCCGTCCGCGGGATCGGCAAATCCACCGCGTGCGTTTCCGGACCGGGACTTCACTCTCGCAAGCGAGCACGTGGCGGTCTCGTGCGTTGCACAGCACGGACCTCGTGCTCACTGCTGGGTGAACCCGGCACGGTCCCCGAAACAACTACAGCCGCTACTCGGCTTTCTTTCCTCTGTCGCCGTCGTCGTCGCCATTCGACCCACGCACACCTGCGTGTTACGACGCACACACTCCACTCCATCACATTCACACCGGGAGGCGCGGCTGCGTGCTCCCGCATGCCAACCGACATCTCCCTCACATACCGCTCTCTCACACACACGGTCTCCCTTGGATACGGCCGTTCACTCACGCGTGCCTCACTACTCACACAAACCATACTACTCACACACGCGGGGGAACTCAACCGCTGTTCCTCATCCACACACCGTGCCTCACTCATACACGCGGGGGAACTCAACCGCGGTGCCTCATCCACACACGCGGGGGCACTCAACCGCGGTGTCTCATCCATACTCCGTGCCTCACTCACACACGCGGGGGAACTCACCCGCGGTGCCTCATCCACACTGGCCGTTTCATCCACACACACGGCCTCTTCCACACACGGTGCCTCATCCACACACGGCGTGCTGGGAAGCACGTACTCTGGCACCATCGCCACCACACCACTCACACACGGGGTCGCTTCCACACACGGGGACGCACTCACACCTTGCACCACACACACAGGGACAACCACACTGGGGATTTGTGTCCCCACAAGGGTCTCCGGGGCCTCTATACCCCCAAGCTCTCCGTGCACCCGTTCGCAGCACTCCTCCTCTCAACCTCGCAAAGCAGGACCGAACTCACCTGGTCGTGACTCGCCTCAAGGGGGAATACTCCCTCCCCTCGTTCCTGGAGGAGGCCATCCAACTGCTCGCACTGGGTCTCCACCCAGTCCGCCAGCTCACCCCCATTATCCTCCACTACCTCCGTGTGTGTGTGTGCGTCACTTACCCCGTCTGCATCGTGCAGTCTCTCCTCTATTTTTTCTGTCTCCCGTGTCTCTATACATTTATGAGTTTCTGTTGTCGTCACCTCGTGTCTCGTCTCACACGTTTTGGTCTCCCCATTTAATTTTTCCCTTTTGGTCACCGTCGATTCCTCTGTCACGACCCTCGCCCAACACGCCCCCCGAATTATTTTTTTACCCGCCTCCACCGCGGGCCTGTCAGCCGTTGCACCCCCTTCCAGCTCGTTTGCTCCCACACGTGGAGTCGCCATTCCTATCTCCCTGGTCACGGCCTTCATGCCCGCCTGCAGGCATCGGCCCATGTTCCGCGTCTCACCCCGCAGCTTTATCGTTTCTTCCTTCATTTGCTGTGTATTCGCATCCATATTTTCAATCATTTGTTGTGTATTCGCATCCATCCTCGCTGTCATTGCCGCCAGCATGGCGCATAGCTGGGCCATGTCGGGTGCGCTTGGGTGAGCCGTTTCGGCAGGGATCGGGGAAGGGTTTTGGTGGAGGGGGGAAGGGGAGGTGTCATACACCGCGGCCGCTGCCGCTCCTATTTCGGGCTCTGGGTTCAGTTGGGCGAGTCCGTGTTCCTGCACAATCAACATTTCCTGCTCGGGGATTCCATCCTGGACCATGGATTCGACACATTCTACATCCATTTCTAACACCCCCGGCTCCCGCTCGCCTTGAGACGCCATCTTGCTTCTCTGAAAGGGTTAATTTCGCTCGCTCGTAATTTGGAGGGAATCGGGGGTCGCTTCTCTCACCCCTGGACCGATTCCCGTGAATTTAGCTGGAGACAGGAGAGCCCGTTTTCCTGTTCTCCGATACCAGTGCCGCGAGGAGGGCGATGGATTTGTATCGCACGACCTGACACCAGTGTTACGGATTCGCGCCCGCCGGCGTGCTGACGGCCACGTAACTCGAATCGCGGCACGTCGCCCACCGGACGGACAATCCAGTCGTGACCCTCTCGGACTAACGCCGGGAACCAGTCACGGGTGGACCTTTCGGTCTCACCGCGATCGAGCCAATCAGCCCCCGCGTGGGATAGGGTTGCTCGCCAAATTCGACCTACCTAAGTACCCACACGGAGGGTAGACCGGGCGATCGCACCTCGCCGCAGGTCGACTTCGGACACGGGCCACTTAAGCGACCCGTTCCGTACTATCGGGATAACCGAGCGGTGTTATCGTCGGCCTCGACGGTTCGATTAATTATCGGGCGTATTCAGCCCACTACCAACCCTTTACGTGAAGCAAGATGAGGATTCAATGAAGGAAATGACGAAGCGAAGCGGGAAACAGTTCAACACAAAGCACATTTATTCGCGATGAACGGAAAGCGCACATATACAATTCCACCAAAAGCACATAGAAAAGAAGAGAAACACAATGCAATTTTACACAAAAAGCAAATGCGACAATGCAGATCTAATACCGATTACGCGAGCACACGGCAACACTTATACAATTTTACTTCACAGACGGCGCCGACAACACACACCCAAAACCAAGGAAAAGAACACCCTCAAAGATGAGGCGGGCCTGAGGCCGAGACCGGGTCGGGCCTACCCGTCTGGTGATGAGACGCGGAGCGGCGATGGTGCCTCAACTCCGCGGGCCTCGCGGACAGTGTCTGGTAGGGGGTGGGAAAAGGGGCCCCCTTGGTCGCACTATCTCAGCGCGGGGGGGAAACAGGAGGGGGTTGCTGATGCTCGGGGTATAGAGGATTTCCACTCTGCCTCAAGTCCCGCGACGAGCGTCTCCACCTCGGCCAGGTCGCGCCGTCGGCCTCCCTGGTGTGCAGCTCCCTGCATGACGCGAGCACCCCCTCGTCTGCCCTCGCCACCTCTCCACAGCTCCGTCCCCTTTTGCTCCGACTCCAACGCACACGACGACGACCAACTCCTTCTTGCTTCTTCTTCCCAACTCCTCCGCCCGCGAAGTCTTAACTCTCTCTTGTCCACTTGACTGACGAACGCGGTCGCTTATATCAGCCCCGTGGCTTCGCTCTCTCATCTTTGACCCCCTCCCTTCGACCTTTCATCTCGCTCCCCATTGGCCCGAGAAAAAGTGGG
>NC_140961.1:10571340-10573840 GCF_056783735.1 Eptatretus burgeri | reverse complement strand
TAGCATCAAAATACGTCAAATAATTACTATCTTTTTCACTATCATAATTTGGAAGATATTTATTATTTGCTTTAGCATATCTTTTTGAACATACTTGTGATATTCCACCTCTCTTGGACTTCTCAATCATCAAAAGCATATCAACATCACTGATTAAATCTATATCTTGTTTTGTCATTTTCAACATTGCACTCCAAGCTAAACCAGGAGCTGTGAAATAGTGGGCAGGATCTAATCCATAACAATTTTTATTATGACAGAGTGATCTAAAAGCTTCAAACACATCAGCAAACAATAAAACATCTGTTTTTAGATATAAATCATGATATTCTCCAAGGTTCTTTATCTTAAATATTTTCCATATTTCTTGTGCATGTTTATATTCCTTATCACTTATCTCTTCTTCATAAAGGTTATTATAGAAACTTTCTTTTGATGGAAGTTGTGTTTCTTTAAATCTCATAAATGAATCCATATAATCATAAGGATAAATTCCCTTACTTGTAAGAATTTTCTCTTTACTTTGAATTTCATTCCTTGTTTTAATTTCCTCTCTCGTAAGAATTCCTTCTTTAATCAGAATTTCATTCATTGTTCGAATTTTCTTTATAATTAGAATTTCATCTTCAGTTAGAATTTCTTCATTAATTTCCTCATTAATTAGAGTTTCCTCTTTACTTTGAATTCTCTCTTTAATCTGAATTTCCTCTTTTGGAAAGAATGAATTAAGATTTGGAAAAGACTCCGTGGAGCTTAGATTTGATGCGAGGTAGGCTAGTGGCGTTCCCTTAAACTTGTAAGAATCTAGAAACCGAATACGAGTGAAAGGTTTTGTGACTATCATTTTTGTAAATGAAATATACTTTTGACTTGTGTTTATTATGGCAGAAATATTCCCTGGTGTTTTTGAAAATTCATTTATAAATAGATGTGTATCATAGTTGGCGCTGTTGTGAAGAAAGACTGGAATAAAAGAAGGTAATTTATAATTAAGATTACAACAGGAATGAGCGGGACCTCTATATTTACCAGTAAGATGACAATGATCCCTAACTTTAGACTCCTTAATTTCCCCCTCACAAATATGACAGATATTGTTCTTTCTAAATTCTAATTTTTCTTCTTTGGTTAATTTCATCGGTTCATTTGTTTCTTTCATTAATTTAGTGAGTCTTATACAATCCTTTTCTAATCGTTTTACAAACTCTTGTGAAGCTTTTTTTCCACGATAATGTTCAAGTTTGTTATACTTTTCTCTAACAGATGATTTGATATAATAACAGAAACCACAAGGAATATGTTTTTGATATTTATTTGCATATGATTCTTTTGGATTCGGAGAAGCAGTATTTATCTTTTTAAGGATACACTCAAAATCAGCGTATATCACAAATGGGTGCATGATAGATTTATTATAATCTTCAAAAGAAATCTTTTCACCAGGTTTAGGCATTGTAATTACAGCTGATTTATGATTACTACAATATTTTGAATGTTGTTCTAATCGTTCTTTTGTATGAAATGAATTAAGACATCGCTTACAAGGATATATTTTGTTTGCTGTTCTGAATACCTGAGAAGAGATTAATCTTGATAAATTATTGATGTATGTGTAATGTGAATTCTTTCCAACACTAAAATATAAAAGATCAATGTGTGTTTCTTCATTTTTATAGTTGTTTGAAATTTTTAATATTTGAACTTTGTAGAAATACATTAATAGAAAGATTATTCTTTTTCTCAAATTTAGGAATATCTGTTAGTGGCATTGGGAATTTAAAATCTTTAATGTCCAAGGTATTCTCATATTTCATATATTGTTTTACTCTTTCTGAATTACATTTTGGTGGATGAAAGTGAGCAAGAACAGACCAGAGAAAACATTTATTATCATTGTTCTTAATATTAACAACTGCCTTCTTTAGTTTTATTTCTTTTGGTAAATCAATATAAGAAGCGTTAAGAGGGTTTGATTTTAGAATGTGTATATCTAAAAAGATGATTTTTTAATATTGAATCCACTTCCTACCACTGTATTATCAACATCCTCCTCTTGTCTTGATAGTTCTTCATAAACCCCACTATTCAAAAAATCTTGAAATGATGTTATAAAATGAAGATCTGTTCTCATATAAGGAGTATGTTCTTCATCTTGTCTTTTCATATTCATTTTCACTCCCATATAAAACTTTAAAGTTTTCATTTCTTTTAATGTCTTTTTAATAAATTTTTCAACATCGGGTTTCACTATTTCAATTGATTCAGCTATTGATGATGGACCGGGTTCTCCAAATTGAAAAATCCTAATTTTTATATGCCCTTTAAATGCCCCATCAGTGTTTTCAATATAATAGTCTCCCTTTACTTTAAACTCATTTTTCTTGTGTTTTTGTGATTGAAGATGTTTATTATAACTCTCTTCAAAACATCCTTTGAACAGATATCACAATGTTTTCTTTCCAACTCAAGAGGAGATATTTGATGAAATAGATTAAATGTG
>NC_140961.1:10557123-10570840 GCF_056783735.1 Eptatretus burgeri | reverse complement strand
GTACCACCACACTTCACAGCACTCAGTACCAGAGTAGAGTTCAGACATCAGATCGATCAGTTTTGGTGGCACCCCACGAAGACCAAGAATCCTCCAGAGGACATCCCGATTCACTGAATCGAACGCTTTACAGAGATCAACATTGGCTGCAAGCAGCCCCTGCCGAAACTCTCGTCTGCGTTCGGTGAGGACACGAAGTGCAAGGATACGGTCAATCGTTGACCTCTTTGGTGTAAAGCCCGACTGCTCTGGACGCTGGTGCTCAAGCAGATGGTGGCGAACCCTATCGAGATCGAACCTGACCTTCCAAATCAATAAACACCAAATGTAGATCCTTCTGTCCTTCTCTACACTTTTCAACTATCTGTCTAAGGGAAAAATCGTGTCCACAGTGCTCCTGCCTGGCATAAATCTAAATTGCTCTTCTCCAACCATCACTTCCTCTCTCAATCTTCTTTGAATAATTATTTCCCAGATCTTCACTGTGTGAGACATCAGTTTGATACCTCTGTCGTCATTGCATGCTTGCACATCTCCTTTCTGCTTGTAAATCAAGACCATCCACTCATTCAGCATTTCTTCTTCTTCATAAATGTTGCTGAACAACTGCAGCAAGAAGTCAACACCCTCTTCACCCAATACCTTCCACACTTCAAGAGGTATCCCATCTGGTCCAACTGTCTTGCCATTCTTCATTCTCGCTAATGTTCTCCCTCCCTCCTCCTTCTGGATGGTTTTTGTAATCTCTTGGTTGGCAGCAGGTTCTACTCTCTGAATTATTGGGTTCTCCTCATTTAGCAGTTTCTCAAAGTATGTTTTCCATCTCTTCTTTATCTCCACATCATCTCTTAGCATTGTGTTGTCCTCCTTTTTTATCGGTCTTATCCGGGAGATATATTTGGATGCACTGTCTGGTTTTCGCAATTCTAAAGATATTCTTCTGTCCCTCCTATATCAAAATCATCATACGTCCTTCTGCAAGTTTACATATTTGCCACCACTTTCTTTATTCTCTTATTTGCTATCCTAGACTCATCTCAACATTGTTGGTCATTGACCTCATCCCACTTTGTTTTCGCTTCCTTTTTCTCCCAAATCACCTCTTGTACTTCCCAGCTCTCCTTATCACTTTTTCACTTACCTGCAGTCACACCCAAAATCTGTTTTCAAGCCTTCCTGATCTCATTTGAAATCTTCTCCAACCCAGAACTCCCTTTTCATACTCCCTTTGCTCTCATCTCTCTCAAGACTCGTATTTTTTTTATGCCTCCGCACCAAGGGTGCCGGAGGCATTATGTTTCTGGGTTGTCCGTCCGTCCGTTCATCGTCTGGATTTTCGTTTACGTGATAACTCAAGAAGCAAGTTGTAGAATTTCATCAAACTTGGTAAAAAGGTAAAGTAAGACAGGGCAATTAAGTGATTAGATTTTGGGCCAGATGTGATAAAGGTCAAGGGTCAAAGGTCAAGGTCAAACTGAAATTTTACTGTTTACACCCTAACTCAAGAAATATTGGACAGAATTTCATCAAACTTGGTAGAAAGGTAAAGTTAGACAGGGCAATTAACTGATTCGATTTTGGGCCAGATATGATAAAGGTCAAGGGTCAAATATGTCAATACTCAAGTGTTTGTGCGGGAGAGCGGAGGCATACCCATCGACTGGGCGCAGTCGAAGTACTCTATTTTATGTGCTCTACACTCGTGGAAGAGCTGTGACAGAACAAAATCAAGACATAACACAACAAGAGGAACAGCAGGAGAAAGGAGAAACGCCAACAGCAGGGTGGAGGGATAAAGTCGATGGAAATGGACAAACAATGGATGCAGGTAACAATGAGTGGTAAGGGATAATGCAAAAGGTGGAGAATATGGATACATACGCAAAATTTTGAGAGGGGTGGTGGTGGTTTAACGGCTGTAGAAAAGATCATGATTTTGGATGTGGAATGACTTGAGATGGTGGTGAACAGCTGTCTTGAAGACCTGGATGGAAGAATAAGATTGAAGAGTATGGAAGGTGGTTCTGCAGGTGGGAAAATAGAGGAAGAGATGAGTGGAGGTGAGCAGTGATTCTGAATTAAGGCAGTTTCACCTACAGGGGGTTACTGGTGGACCACGTGCATCCTGCAGATACCTAGGGGTGGGGGACAAAAGCACAGAGAGGGCAGAGGGTGCAAGTCCAGAAATGAGGTGGAAGAAGACAGAGAGACCACTGACATGTGGGTGATGGTGAAGTGATAGGCCCATCGACTCAGCTTCTTCACAAGAAATTCCAATGATATTGAAAGCCTTGGTTTCCACGGCATGAAGCTGAGCAAGAGTACGCTCTCCCCCCTAGAGAGGTTTGGGTGGGGGGGGGTGGGAGGGCAGCCCAGGGGGGACAGCATACTCCATCGAGCTGCGGATGAAAGGCTTGTATGTGGATAGGAGCTCAGGTGTGCCAGGGAATGACTTTGCATGATGGAGGATGCCCAGTCGGCATCCCGCTGTGGAGGCCAATTTTGAAATGTGGCTTGCCCAAGAGAGATCATGGCTGAGAGTGAAACCCAAGACTGAGTGACTGAACCTGTTTGAGAGGGTTGTTGAGGAAGTAGATGGAAAGGTTTGCAGTATGGTCCTTTTGGCGAGGTAGAGAGGGAGAGTGAGATAGAGATGAGTGTGAGGGATTTCTCAGTATTGAAAGACATGTTCCAAATGTTTGACCATTTTGTGATTTTGGCAAGATCTGAGGAGAGGGAAGAGGCTGCTGCCTGTCTGTCAGAAGGATGAAGGATATCATGGCAGAGAGTGGAGTCATCAGCAAAGAGATAAATAGGATTTTCCAAAGAGTTAATGATGAAGATTAGGAATAATATGGGGCCGAGAACACTGCCTTGTGGTACTCCAGCATTGACATGGAGAAGAGATGAAAGGGTTCCATTGAGGGCCACATGTTGGCTATGAGAGTGGAGGAAGTCAGTAATCCAAGAGTGGAGTTGGCTTTGGATTCCACAGGCAGAGAGCTTGGAGAGCAGGGCAGGCAGCCAGACCACATCAAAAGCTCAAGATATGTCCAGATAGACGGTCCTAATCTCATGTTTGACATTGAGGGCCTCCATCCATTGTTTGGAGAGCAGAAGAGATTTCCTATCAACTGTGATGATTGATTCCATGACTTTGCTGATGATTGGAAGTAAGCTAATTTGTCTGTAGTTAAGGGGATCTGTTTTTGTACCTTTTTAATGCAATGTTGGCTGATTTCCAAGCAGATGGAAGATGATCTATGGTAACTAACAGGGTGAAAAGGGCAGAAAGAGAAAGTGCAAGAGCAGCAGAGCAGGTTTTTAAGACACACGAGCTGATGCCGGCTGGTCCAGTCGCAAAGTCATAGTCTGAGGTTGCCAGAAACTTTTCAACCTTTTCAGGTGCAAAGGCTACTTTAGGTGTTCAGTGAACACTTCCCTTACATTGTTTCACTCCCTTGATAACTATATCTAAGACCAACAATGGATGCTGGGGTGTTACTATATCACCAGGTATGACCTTCTTACCGTCTTTGACCTCCTTCCACTTACATTATATTTTGCTCACAAGGGGTATCTGTGAAACTTTACCTCTGCTCTTATATGTGATCTGATGTTCTCGTCTTTTATGGGAAAATTTATTTGCTATTGTCATATCATATGCAACTGCCAAATCGATAAGCTGTTCTCCTTCTTTGTTTCTTTCCTATTTCAAAACGACCTTGCACTCTCTCCACACCTCCATTTTCCTCAGCAACATGCCGATTGAAGTCACCACCAACCACGATTTTTTCCGATTTTTTTCTACCCCGGTTACCTTTGCCATCATTCTATGCATCTCTTCCAAAAACACATCCTTCTCACCACCTTGACATCCAACCTGAGAGGCATAAGCACTGATCACATTGATCACTTGTTTGACGAAGATCTAATCTCACGTCACATTCCATACGTTTCAGCAAATATTTTTGAAAACCTTCAAATTTTGAATTTTCAAAATGGGTCAAATTACAAAATTATTAAAAAAAAAAAAACCTTTCCTTACCAAAATAAGTACCAGTGAATCGGTTACTATGGTCACCATCCTGGTTGCTATGGAGGGATTCACTGGATAATGTCATACATGTTCAAACCATAATTCCTCGAATTTATAAACTATCTACGATCAATTTTCTCCATCAGTCAATTATTAAAACCAAATAATTGTCCAAATAATACATACCACATACTCACCCTCATTTACAGAGTTTTCGCTTCGTTCCCGTACAGACTTGAAGTATAGTGTAGTGTGGTGTTGTGTAGTGTTGTGTCGTGTAATCTTGCACTGAAAAATATTTTTACAGTGAAAACACTGCCTGGTTAAAGTCTCATTTTTCTGCTATCATGGAGCCCTTAGATTTTAATCACCCTCTGAAATGACAAGGGGACACAAGGAACTTGGATGCAAGAGGAGGTCATTTGGCCCATCAAGTATGTGCCACACCTGTTGCACCCGGCAGACTAACTTTCTGTGCTGGCAGTTCAAACTTGTTTCTGATGGGTAAAAAGCTTTCCCAGTACAATTTCTTTCTTGACACCCGTTAACTTCTCCAACTGTACAATATATTGATCTTAAATCAATGTGGGCGGGGCGTCATCATGTGTGCTGGAACATCTGCAACTGTCAGCATGTGGTGCAAGGCAAATTTATAGGCATAGTCAGCATGATCTCAAAGTATGGCCTGAGGACTTGCTCCTGTTTGAGTGCAAACAGATGTGTGATCTGTCAGTCTACTCAGGCCTCTCATCTGGTCTTGCGCTCAATGATACTGCTCCTCTGAGCTTGAGCAAGTCACGTCTGAGTTCATTGTTTTTGAATAACCTCAACAAACATACATTTAAAATTGCTCATTTCTAAATGTGTGTTTATTGGATATGTTCAAAATGCCTTTACAGCTTTCCTACTTTCTTCCTCCAAACTGTGAAATCACCCTCCTATTTAAATCCTCGTTTATGAGCCACGACATTGTATGCAAAACAGATTGGGCCAAGAACAATCACGGTATTTGAAAGAGTTGTGCACGAGTTATGACAACACTTGATGGATGAGTTGGGGAGATGACGAGAACAAGCCGATTCGATTTTGGTTCAGGTCCGGATCCAGATCCGGCCTATCATTGGGATACAAGATATAAACTGGTCAGCCTGGCGGAGGTATGCGCTCTACCGACTGCCGTTCCAGTTTCGTATTCAGCTTGCGGCTGCTCGTTGCGTCATTGCCTGGAATGTGACTGTGCCGCTGATGCAGTGCCCCCTGTTTACAGTAAGCCGGTACTCATTTTGCCGACCTCGGTCGGATGACAGGCTGAGTCAACCCACCTGGTGTTATTAAATGGAAGGACAAGGGCTCAAATTCAAGACCCTAAGATGTTAAGCCAATCATCCTTTTGGCCTTACCTATAACAGGATCTATCAAGCTGAACCTTTTGTCCGTTCATTACTTTCTTGTTCGTGGTGACAATTTTGGGATTTTTCACAATATTAGCCCTCTTTGTCTTTCAGTATAAAATGGGACTTGAGTAGTTGAGTGAAAAAATGCCTTTCGTTGCACCTTTCCAACTGGATCACAAAAGCAACAGACATCAGATTGTTTTTTTTAAGGAAGGAGAGATGAACGGGGGAGCTGTTATTGCTTTTTGGACAATCACCCACTACACAGCCTCAAATGCAAACATACGGAGCCACATTTCGGCACAATATAGCTGTAATGTTCTTTTCTGATTCTACTAGCTTATTTTACGTCCCGTCTGAGCAGATTCTCACCTGCCCAGCCCAATAAAGCTCAGACTAAGCCCGACTGGGAAGCGCCTGTTTTACGGTTCAACAATGAAGGGGGTGAGTGGGGCTCAACCTTTTATTCGTATTTGTTTTTAGTGAAAGTTACAATAAAATGTGAAATCATTTGAGTCGATTGGCAATTAAGGACAAATATCAGTAAAAGGTAACAAATGCTTCAAGTGAAGCTGTTTTTGGCCACATAAGCTCTGGGGTTTCCTTCACCATGAAAAATGCATTCATCCTGTGCAAGTTCAGTTGTGGGCCTTGGCAGGACCCCAGCTTGTATACCTGGTGCATGTTATGTCTATATTCAACTGTGCGGTCCATCAGTGTGTATTACTTTCATCTGTCCAATGTTATCTATTAATAAAACTTGGCAGACAAGGACCTGTTGACTGGACCGTGTGCATTGTTCGCTGAAGTTAGGATAAATGACTTGGTGTAAGAACTCCCTGGTGCTCTCTAGTTCGATCAACTTCTCCATTTCTAATGTTATGTTTTCAAGGTGAATGCCGCCAAAATCAATCAAAAAATAATGTTCAAAGCAACAAATGAATAAAAAGTTTGAAGACGCTAATTGGCAGAATGAGCAGGTGGGGTGGCCATTGATCAATGGCTCCGTGAAACTGGCCGGGAGACCCACATGAGACTCAGAGATCCACGACAATGGACTTCATATCCCTGAACTCTGGATATTGGTAATTGCAGTACAGACAAGTAATAATGTGGATTTAAAAAAAGAAATCACCAGACAAGTCTAAACACCATCACCAACAACCTTCAGAACTTATCATCCGCACAAATGGACTAATACGTGGATGGCCTGAAGAGCCAAATTAAATAATCACCGCGTCTGACCACAACGAGCAGAATCAGTCGTGCAATGCTAAGAACGTCCGATCGGATTCTGAGAGGTCGTCGGTTCGAACCCTAGCCGAGTCGTATCAAAGACCTCAAAGATGGCACGTGCTGCTTCTTTCCTTGATTCCCAGCATTTAAAAGGATAGAGCACGGACAAAGAATGCTGGGAAGGCAATGGCAAACCACCCAGAACAAGTCTTGCCAAGAAACTGCAGCACAGCACCAACACTCTGGAAAGAGTGTAGTCCCTCAAATCAAGAATTGAACCACAACCTACAATAAAGCCTGGCGTTGGCTTAGCGGTTAGGGTGGTGGCTTGGGATCCCAGAGTCCTGAGTTCTAAGCCCTGTTGGCTGCTGAATGAACATCAGGGGGTTGACTCAGCCTATCATCCGTCTGAGGTCGGCAAAATGAGCACCAGTGTCCTGGTAATAGGGGCACTGCATCGGCGACATAGCCGTGCCCCTAAACAATGATGCAACCAGCAGCCAAAAAGGTTGTACATGATGGGAACCGACAATAAAAAATTTTTGACAAAGAAGGAAGGAATGACAAAGAAAGAATGACCCCACCATCCTATCACAGATTGCCACCGTGACATCTTTTGACATTTTTGTCATCGGTGACCGTGTAGCAATTGTAACAATTGTATGAAGACGTATTTACAACTCGAGGGAGTTGTAGATTTGTAGTGTGGGTTGGTGTAATTGTGTATTTCATTTGTTGTGGGATTGAGATGGAAAAATGTTTCACATTTTGTTTTTCATTATTTTGTGAATGTTTTTTTTTCTGACTTGTTTCTGTTTGTTTGTTTGTTTTTAAGGGGGGGGGATGTTTGATGGTTGTGTAAATGAGACGTCATCCAGAATATTGGAGGAAGTAAAGAAACAGCGAGGAAAGCTAAGGGGAGATAAAGCTCCGGGACGAGATAATATGTTCCTGGGATTTAAACCTGGAGGTAAGGGAAGATAGCAGGGGGAAAGGTGGGGGTGGGGGGGGGGAGTGGGCCAAATTCAGGATAGATTAGATACTTTAATAGATTGGTTGAAAGAGTGATAGGTTCAGTTTAACAGAAGGAAATGTAAGGTGTTGGGGAAGGGAAAGAATAATGAAAATCGAGATGACATGATGCAAGGGGCAATCTTGGATCGTGTCACACCAGAGGGATCTGGTGGTGGTAATAGATATGGGGGGTAAGCAGGCAGCGCAGTGCTAGGCAGCTATAGGTAAAGGTAACAGGGTTTGAGATTGTATTCATAGGGGGATAAATAGTAAATCAAACAAGTGAAATCCTTCAATACAGCGCGTGTGGTGAATCAAATGATTACACTAATGTTAAAATATGCAATTTATGCTTTTTCAGTTGAAAAAGCAATTAAAAAGCGTACTTAATATTTGAAATGTAAAAATGTTGTTATTATTGTGATAAGCACCTTTATATATAATCGAAGGAATGAAATCGTTCGATACAGCGTGGCAGGAGGCCGCAAAAGAATGATTGTAAGTAAATTTTAACTACTAATGCATGACGAAACACTTGTTTATGGCGAGAATTAAAGAGAATGATGGCGTAAGAAGAACTTAGCCTGGAATCCTCGTGCATAACACCGCCCACACAACACACGTGGTGTCCTTTGACCAATCAGGAGCAGTGCAGTTACAGTATCGTTTCCTTCAACTCGATTGGTCTTGTCCTGCACGTGATGTTTTCGGGTTTTTTTTCATTCTTGTTGAATCTGAGGAGATTCTTTTTTCGTTCTTCTTCTTCTTCTTCTTTCGGCTGCTCCCGTTAGGGGTCGCCACAGCGGATCATCCGTATGATCCGCATAGTGATTTGGCACATGTTTTACGCCGGATGCCCTTCCTGACACAACCCTGGTCGCCTCTTACGACACAGGGATATGGTACACCTATTTTAACCGGGGTATACACCGGCCCAGTACACTGGTACTCATTTCGCCGACCTCAGAAGGATGACAGGCTGAGTCAACCCACTGGTGTATTAATTCAGTAGCCCAACGGGGCTTGAACTCAGGACCTTTTGGATCCCAAGCCGCTGCCCTAACCACTGCGCCAACACACCAGGCTTAATTCGTTCTTTTTTCTTTTTAATTCTTTTTTCGTTCTTGTTGTAAGTAAATTTCAACTACTAATGCATGACGAAACACTTGTTTATGGCTATTATTAAAGAGAATGATGGCATAAGAAAAACTTAGCTTTCTGCGTTCAGCGCGAAATGCCATGGAAATGACGTCATTCGTTCGTTCGTTCGTACATGAGGGGCGCGTTTCTTCGTTTTTTTCCGTCAAGCAATAAATTACATGGTTTTCACATATATAACACATTAGTTTCACAAATTTCCATTGAAATACTCGGGTATTTCCGTCAATTGTCGCCATTTCCGTCGAGGTTACGCACTGCATCAACCGGACGGCCGTCATTGGCTGTCTTGAGGCACGTGAGGGGGGGGCGGGGGGACACCGGAGACGTGTTAGACGACGCCGGGGACATTTCAAACTCGGTGCAATTGTATACAGCGCACGCGCTGTAAAAAGTGGTTTTAACATTGTACAAGAATTTAGTGAGGGCCTCGTGTAGAATATTGTATGTAGTTTTGGTCACCACAACTCAGGAAGGACAGAGATGTAATAGGGAGGGGGTTCAGCGCAGGGCTACAAGATTGATTCTGGGCCTCACTAGACTTAACTATGAGGGGTGGCTGAAGGAGACAGGGCTTCATTTCATTATAAAGGAGGTGGTCACGAGGAGATATGATAGATATGTTATGGATCTGGTGATAAAGGGTGGAGACAAAATAGGTGCACAAGGGTTCTTCAGCAAAATAGACAGCGACAGGACAAAATAGACAGTAATAGGACAACATAGATAGTTTGTGCATGTTTTATAATGAATGAAGAGTTTGTTCTATCGATTACATGTACACTAAGACAAAGAACCAAAACCCTGGTGTTTGCTTAACGGTAAAGGTGGCTGGCTTGAGATCTGAGGGTGAGTTTGAGGCCCTGTCAGCCGTTGAAATAACACCAGGTGGGTTTGACTCAGCCTGTCATCCTTGCGATGTCGGTGGAATGAGTACCAGCTTACTGGTAACAGGGGCACTGACTGCATCAGCAGCACAACCACGCTTCCAGACCGTTTAAAACCCCACAATAACTTTAAGACCTTTTAGACTACCAAGACCCTTTAAAATGCAAAGACGCTGAAATACCCTTAAGACTCCGAAACCTATTACGACTCAAAGATCATGTAAACCTTTGAGACCCTTCATAACCCCAAGACCCTTTAGAACCCGAATAACCTAAAGACGCCTGAGACACTTTAAACCCCCCCCCCCCCCAATAAACTTCAATATCCTTGAGACTCCTAAGACCCTTTATAACCCAAAGACCCTTAAAAATTATTTAGACCATGAATTATCCCAATAACCTTTCAGACCCTTTATAACCCAAAGACCTTTTTCAATCCCTGAGACCCTTTAGACATTTAATACCCCAAAGACACTTTAGACCCTTGATAACCATAATACCCCTGAACACCCATTAGACCCCCAAGACCCCTTCAACCTTTAAGACCCATGATACCCTTTTTATCCCATTACAACCCTTAAACCTTTTGTCTGAGAGCCTCCAGCAGTAACACTTGAGGGTCACCAGCTATAATACCCCCCCCCCCACCAACAATTGGTAAACCAACTCAGTACGAAGCAAGCAAAGAGAGTGCAAAATATAATTAATTATCCCTCTTTCTTCTTGGTTCTGTTATCTTTGCTGGTAGCAGAGAGAAGAGCCCCACGTGGCACAGAGAAAAGCCCCAAGTGGCACAGAGAAAAGCCCCACGTGGAACAGAGAAGAGCCCCACGTGGAAAAGAGAAGAGCCCCCACGTGGAAAAGAGAAGAGCCCCCACGTGGCACAGAGAAAATCCCCACGTGGCACAGAGAAGAGCCCCACGTGGCACAGAGAAGAGCCCCACGTGGAAAAGAGAAGAGCCCCACGTGGAACAGAGAAGAGCCCCACGTGGAACAGAGAAGAGCCCCACGTGGCACAGAGAAGAGCACCACGTGGCAAATAGAAGAGCCCCACGTGGCACAGAGAAGAGCCCCACGTGGAAAAGAGAAGAGCCCCCATGTGGAAAAGAGAAGAGCCCCCACGTGGAACAGAGAAGAGCCCCACGTGGAACAGAGAAGAGCCCCACGTGGCACAGAGAAGAGCCCCACGTGGCACAGAGAAGAGCCCCACGTGGAACAGAGAAGAGCCCCACGTGGAACAGAGAAGATCCCCACGTGGCACAGAGAAGAGCCACACGTAGCACAGAGAAAAGCCCCAAGTGGAACAGAGAAGAGCCCCACGTGGCACAGAGAAAAGCCACACGTGGCACAGAGAAGAGCCCCACGTGGAACAGAGAAGAGCCCCACGTGGAACAGAGAAGAGCCCCACGTGGCACAGAGAAGAGCCACACGTGGCACATAGAAGAGCCCCAAGTGGAACAGAGAAGATCCCCACGTGGCACAGAGAAGAGCCACACGTGGAACAGAGAAGAGCCCCAAGTGGAACAGAGAAGAGCCCCACGTAGAACAGAGAAGAGCCCCACATGGAACAGAGAAGAGCCCCAAGTGGAACAGAGAAGAGCCCCACGTGGAACAGAGAAGAGCCCCACGTGGCACAAAGAAGAGCCCCACGTGGAAAAGAGAAGAGCCCCACGTGGAACAGAGAAGAGCCCCACGTGGAACAGAGAAGAGCCTCACGTGGCACAGAGAAGAGCACCACGTGGCAAATAGAAGAGCCCCACGTGGCACAGAGAAGAGCCCCACGTGGAAAAGAGAAGAGCCCCCACGTGGAAAAGAGAAGAGCCCCCACGTGGAACAGAGAAGAGCCCCACGTGGAACAGAGAAGAGCCCCATGTGGCATAGAGAAGAGCCCCACGTGGCACAGAGAAGAGTCCCACGTGGAACAGAGAAGAGCCCCACGTGGAACAGAGAAGAGCCCCACGTGGCACAGAGAAGAGCCCCACGTGGAACAGAGAAGAGCCCCATGTGGAACAGAGAAGAGCCCCACGTGGAACAGAGAAGAGCCCCACGTGGCACAGAGAAGAGCCCCACGTGGCACAGAGAAGAGCCACACATAGCACAGAGAAAAGCCCCAAGTGGAACAGAGAAGAGCCCACGTGGAACAGAGAAGAGCCCCACGTGGAACAGAGAAGAGCCCCACGTGGAACAGAGAAGAGCCCCACATGGAACAGAGAAGAGCCCCAAGTGGAACAGAGAAGAGCCCCACGTGGAACAGAGAAGAGCCCCACGTGGCACAAAGAAGAGCCCCACGTGGAAAAGAGAAGAGCCCCACGTGGAACAGAGAAGAGCCCCACGTGGAACAGAGAAGAGCCTCACGTGGCACAGAGAAGAGCACCACGTGGAAAATAGAAGAGCCCCACGTGGCACAGAGAAGAGCCCCACGTGGAAAAGAGAAGAGCCCCCACGTGGAAAAGAGAAGAGCCCCCACGTGGAACAGAGAAGAGCCCCACGTGGAACAGAGAAGAGCCCCATGTGGCATAGAGAAGAGCCCCACGTGGCACAGAGAAGAGTCCCACGTGGAACAGAGAAGAGCCCCACGTGGAACAGAGAAGAGCCCCACGTGGCACAGAGAAGAGCCCCACGTGGAACAGAGAAGAGCCCCATGTGGAACAGAGAAGAGCCCCACGTGGAACAGAGAAGAGCCCCACGTGGCACAGAGAAGAGCCCCACGTGGCACAGAGAAGAGCCACACATAGCACAGAGAAAAGCCCCAAGTGGAACAGAGAAGAGCCCACGTGGAACAGAGAAGAGCCCCACGTGGAACAGAGAAGAGCCCCACATGGAACAGAGAAGAGCCCCAAGTGGAACAGAGAAGAGCCCCACGTGGAACAGAGAAGAGCCCCACGTGGCACAAAGAAGAGCCCCACGTGGAAAAGAGAAGAGCCCCACGTGGAACAGAGAAGAGCCCCACGTGGAACAGAGAAGAGCCTCACGTGGCACAGAGAAGAGCACCACGTGGCAAATAGAAGAGCCCCACGTGGCACAGAGAAGAGCCCCACGTGGAAAAGAGAAGAGCCCCCACGTGGAAAAGAGAAGAGCCCCCACGTGGAACAGAGAAGAGCCCCACGTGGAACAGAGAAGAGCCCCACGTGGCATAGAGAAGAGCCCCACGTGGCACAGAGAAGAGTCCCACGTGGAACAGAGAAGAGCCCCACGTGGAACAGAGAAGAGCCCCACGTGGCACAGAGAAGAGCCCCACGTGGAACAGAGAAGAGCCCCATGTGGAACAGAGAAGAGCCCCACGTGGAACAGAGAAGAGCCCCACGTGGCACAAAGAAGAGCCCCGCGTGGAAAAGAGAAGAGCCCCACGTGGAACAGAGAAGAGCCCCACGTGGAACAGAGAAGAGCCTCACGTGGCACAGAGAAGAGCACCACGTGGCAAATAGAAGAGCCCCACGTGGCACAGAGAAGAGCCCCACGTGGAAAAGAGAAGAGCCCCCACGTGGAAAAGAGAAGAGCCCCCACGTGGAACAGAGAAGAGCCCCACGTGGAACAGAGAAGAGCCCCACGTGGCATAGAGAAGAGCCCCACGTGGCACAGAGAAGAGTCCCACGTGGAACAGAGAAGAGCCCCACGTGGAACAGAGAAGAGCCCCACGTGGCACAGAGAAGAGCCCCACGTGGAACAGAGAAGAGCCCCATGTGGAACAGAGAAGAGCCCCACGTGGAACAGAGAAGAGCCCCACGTGGCACAGAGAAGAGCCCCACGTGGCACAGAGAAGAGCCACACATAGCACAGAGAAAAGCCCCAAGTGGAACAGAGAAGAGCCCACGTGGAACAGAGAAGAGCCCCACGTGGAACAGAGAAGAGCCCCACGTGGCACAGAGAAAAGCCACACGTGGCACAGAGAAGATCCCCACGTGGAACAGAGAAGAGCCCCACGTGGAACAGAGAAGAGCCCCACGTGGCACAGAGAAGAGCCATACGTGGCACATAGAAGAGCCCCAAGT
>NC_140961.1:10477123-10549623 GCF_056783735.1 Eptatretus burgeri | reverse complement strand
GCCCCAACAAAATGATAGCCACCCGGCAGCCAAACTGCCATACGCAAGAAGAAGAAGAAGAAGAAGAAGAAGAAGAAGAAGAAGAAGAAGAAGAAGAAGAAGAAGAAGAAGAAGAAGAAGAAGAAGAAGAAGAAGAAGAAGAAGAAGAAGAAGAAGAAGAAGAAGAAGAAGAAGAAGAAGAAGAAGAAGAAGAAGAAGAAGAAGAAGAAGAAGAAGAAGAAGAAGAAGAAGAAGAAGAAGAAGAAGAAGAAGAAGAAGAAGAAGAAGAAGAAGAAGAAGAAGAAGAAGAAGAAGAAGAAGAAGAAGAAGAAGAAGAAGAAGAAGAAGAAGAAGAAGAAGAAGAAGAAGAAGAAGAAGAAGAAGAAGAAGAAGAAGAAGAAGAAGAAGAAGAAGAAGAGCACTTTATTGTTCCTCATTGTTCCTCTTCAATCTCATCGATCTCATTTCACCACTCTTTCAATGTCATTTCACCACTCTTCCTTCTTCCTCCTCAATCCTCTTCAATCCTTTTTTGATCACAAGCCTTTCGATCTCATGAGCAGGTCCAGAATGCCTTGAAAGTCAGTAGGAAGTGGGAAGGAAGGATGTTTGCTCATGATTGGACTTGAAATGCCCATTCACATCACTGGTGGGGGGCTGGGGGGGTAGGGGGAGGTGGGGGAGAAGGGGTGGGGTGGGAATCCAGAGGGAGGAGGGAGGGTAAGGGGTGAGAGGGACCTGGCATTGCCTGGCAACGCTGGCTGGGTACCTTTGCTTGTGACATATAAGTTGCAAGTATCCTTCCACATGCAATGCCAGAAGCAAAGCAGCTTCTCACATAATATATCTTAATTTGTAGAAGCATTTAATCATCTCTAACCTCATCAACTGCTCCCACATGCGGCAATATTATATATTTGTAACACAATGAGACCAAGTACAACAACAACAATAATAATTACAGCAGCACATCTTATTGGATAAAGGGTTCATTTTAAATGACAACTCTAAACATCAAGTACAACACAACAGGTGATAGCGCTTCATAACACTTCACATACCAAAAACATCCTTGCACATCATGTACCTACTACCTTCCTGTCTGATTCTTAATGGAATTAATGTAACGAAGCACATTGGAGAGCACAACAGAGTGCTGAAAGAAACAGCAACAGAGCACTCAAAACCTTCTGTCTCTTGACCCAGATTTGCCTTATTTCTTTCACCAAAGGATACAGATAATGGGATGTACTGAAAGTGCAGACAGTGATAAGGCGAATCCAGGTCAATGTACAGGAATTAAGTTTGGTGCAGGGTTCTGTCACGGAAACCATGTCAACAAGTCTGGCAGGATGGTGTCGAGGTAGTGCATTTACCTTTGATTTGTGGAGTCAGGGTTTGATTCCTGAGCCAATTGTAAACTCAGATTGATGTTTCACAGACATGGTGTTGCTTCCCTGGGATTGACACTTAGCAGGGTGTCCTGTCTGCTATCATTAACTGGCGGACATTAAAGATCTCACAGTGTCTTTCACGAAGAGTGAGTGAGTTATCAACAGCACCCTGAGCTAGATACTAATTCCTGCCCAAATTACCTTCAGTTAAATGTCAGGTCTGACCAGCCGGTTTGTGAAAGACTTGGACCACAAGAAGGTGGGAATAAATGGGGCCTTAAATAAAATAAGTAGTCATAGTCAAGTCTGCCTTGTCCATAGTGCTGACTATATTGCGTGCAATTAGCATATGGCTGAGGTATGATGGGCAAATGATGTCCTTCTCTACCTGTTTGCCTGCCAAACCCTCCCATCTAGTTCCTTGACAAACCTCTCAAAGAAATTCAGTCCCTCAAGGTTTGAGGCCTCAATGTCAGCCACGATCTCTTTGGAAAAACAAATCAGAGTTGTCCTGCAAACCAAGCCACCGACTTGGCATCCTGCATATGAAATATGGATGGATGGGCTGGCAGAATGGCCAAAAGATACGCACACTCTCCTCTAAGCCGTCTAGCCTGGGTTTGAATGTTGGCCCAGCTAGATAACCTTAAACTGCCATCCCGGTATTTCACAGGCAGGATGATTCATCAATGTGTGTCATCCCTCGGATGGACATTAAACTGGTGTCCCATCTGACGGTATTAGTTGGTGGATGTTAACGATCCCATAGTGTCCTTCGCAAAGAGTAGGCGAGCTATTGCTGGCACCATGGTCCAAAAAAAAATCCAAAATTCCTGCCCTGACCTCGCATTCCCTCTGTCTCAAGGGAACAAAGCACAAGAGGGTCAACCTCCAAGGGGGTCGCTACGCCCCTTAGCTGGTCATGCCGATTAGTCGTTGCCGTAGTAGTGTACGGATGCCTATAGTGCATAATTGTGCATTGAGTATGGAGTTGATAGCTCTAAAATAATCTTCGATAAATGAATAGGCATTGGTATGTATGAACCGTGATCAATCAAGACTCATGAGTCAAGAGGTATATCACTCAATGTGATTGAATGAGTAGCTGAGCGTTTGACTTTCCCCAAATAAAATGCACGAAACAAGCCAAAGTCTAGAAGGTTCAATGTACTAGGAGGAGTACACTATACTGTAGGCCTACGTGGTTTGAGTTCCATGATGAAATGATCCATTTACTCTTTTGGAAACCTCAGTGATTATGACATCGCAAAAGTCCTTGTGGAATGCATTGATAAAAATGATTACAGTCAGTGTTACACGATCTTCAGTGCAACAGATCTTATTATTAAACATGTTTAATCCTTCACTTCAAGTTTCTCTTAAATCTATTTCATAATATTTCACAAAAGAGAAATAATTATGATGTAAATTTTTTTTATTGCTTTATCTTAATCCATGCTGATCGGCTCGTGAGTAGTGTGTGGCTCGAAGGAGCTACAGTGCGTGGGATCAGACATGTAGGCCTCAAACTTCTGTCTGTTTGTAGAATAAAGGAACTTGCAAGGGGAACAGTTTATGGGAAAGTCCATGTTTAGTATAACAACACAGTTTAATACGGATGATGTGAGTGTGTGTACCTGTAGTTCGGGTCAAGACCTGCGTGAGTTCATTAATTTAGCAGTCCAGCAAATAGGAGCCTGCCATTTGAAATCTGGGGCATAGGTTGGTTGACAAGAACGCTAATAAGGAGTGGAATTTTTAATTCAACACAAAATGTGGTTGTGCGTGAGGAAGTTAGAGCAATTTACGATAAACAGCAGTGTGACCCAAATAATTAAATATATAACACTATTTAACCCACACAAAAACAAAAGCCAGAGAGAACCTTTGCTGTTATTGAAGAAAGCATTCTCTCTTGTTTATGAAATAACTTAATAATGTCAATTGTTTTATGAATACTAATATGCTGCTTATTTGGTGTTAGGAGGTGCATGGTGTAGTGGACGTCCTGCCCAGTTTGTAAGCCAGAGGACACAGAGGAGCCAGAGGACACAGCCAGAGGATTCCTGGATGGAGTGAAACCTCAGGCAAGTTTCCTTACTCTAATGGCCTCTATTTATCGAGAAGTTAGGAGGGACCCCATTGGTATTGTCGATATTGGCGAACCATTATACCGGGCCATGGTCCCACCAATGTTGTCTGGTGTTCAGTTACTAGCTAGTAGCTCGGTCTTCCCGAAAATTCCTTAACATCAGGTTCCACTAGTTGTTATGTTCTAGTGTGCTTACGATGTGAGCAGCAGTTCCCACACGATAAACAAATTCACACACCAAGGTGTTTGCATCTTACATATGAACAGATATCTTCAGCTAACAAGGGTAACCATTCAAACAAAAAAGATGCTCCAATGCACTTCACATCCAGTAATATACTAGCAGGGTACCCGTCAAAGACGGGTAATGTCACTGAAATGAAAGCATGTGTTTGATGTGGGTTACTCACGGATTCAGTGGAGTCAATTTCATTATGAGAGGGTCTCTTCAGTCGACTACTGGAGCACATTTTTTTTTTAAAACAACATTCCTCGTTTTATTGTCTGGGGCATGGGCATGCAGCCTGCATCTTGATCCAACTCTTGGTGCTGCAACGTAAAACATCCAGTGGGAGAAAACAGATGTATGTAGATCTAGTGAAAGATAAGTATCAGTTCACCACAAAAATTACATTACACTCCCTTCCAGATAGTAAAGTAAATACCTGCCAATTGTCCGGAGGCTACGATGTGATTTGGCGTTAGTCTTATTGTATAGATTATTATTCCATTGGCTATAAACACTGACTCTACTGTCCAGGTATATTTATACATGTACCAAAGCAAATTCCAAAAGGAAGCCACTTTTCAGCTTTCTTTACAAGGGAAACTTCTCGTTTCATGAAATGCACCTCCATGCTTACCTGTGCATGGCAGTTGCACTTGGAGTAGGAATAATGTCCTTCGTTTACAAAGTGAACAAAATAATTGACCACCCTTGGTGTTCTTTTCTGAGTTAATTATTGATGTTTTCTGCACTCGTTTGTCACTAATGAACTGTTTTGTTAGTACATAAAGGAGTGTAGTATAATACTATACGATTTGAGAATAGAACGTAAAACCCGAAACACAACAGCTTGATGGCAAACAAGGAAGGACAAGCTGCAGCTCCATAAAATTTGCCAAATTCAGAGCCAAAGTACTGCTAAGCTTCATGTTCGTGTTCAGATTCACGTTCCAATTTGTGTTCTGCAGTGTTCAAAATATAACATTCGATTAAAATTAAGTAGTTCCTCGATCATAGACCGACGTCTGTAGGCAGACGGATATGCAGAGTCAACCAACTGCTCAACCCCGCTCTGCGCTACGCACATGGGGTACTAAGTACACTGATTATGAAAACATGGTTTGAAAACTTGCAATATTATTGAGTATTTACGGCCTATCAACCAAAATAAAAACCCCAACTAAAGTATATGGTCATTGATCACGTGCGTTGGGGTGAATGTCTGAGGATCAACTGAAAAGTTTGGATAATTTTTTTAAAAACAAAAACGAATTGTTTTACACTTTCCTCCAAATCACCAACAGTTTACAATTGTGGAGCACATGTTCTACAAGACTTGTGATTACAACTACTATTACACCTACTCCTACTGTTGCTATCACGAGAACTGTACTAATATTACAACTACAACTACTACGACTACGACTAGTTAATGTTACTTCTGCCACGACTACTTCTAATACTTTAATTGCCCCAATTATTCTCACATTCTTGTTGGGTTGGCCCAAGTTTTTGGCCAGTTTGCCACAACACGGTGGGCCAGGCCTGATATTCCAATGAAGGACCTCTTCAACAAGTCTTTTTATCTTTCATTACAGCAGTCCATGACAATGTTTTCCTATCTTATGTTAACGATCGACATACTTGTTCTTCTTAACTGTTTTTTCTCTTTGCTGATGATACAACTATCATCTATTGCAATCCTAGTTATGACTCTTCGATCAATACTCTTAATAGTGAGCTCATTAAGGTTTCATCCTGTTTGTTTTTTGTCCACTCATTGTGGTGGCATGATTTCATGCTTTCACTGGCCATGAGCAATGCTGCATCGCCAATGCTACCGGGTATTGGGGCACTGCTGATGTAATGCCCCAATTACCAGTACACCGGTACTCATTTTGCCGACCTCGGAAGGATGACGGGCTGAATCATCCCCACCTGATGGTAATTCAGCAGTCAACTGGGCTCGAACTCAGAACCCCAAGATCCCAAGCGAGCCACCCTAACCGCTAAGCCAACACCAGGTATTTATCCAATGGCTTACTGGACGTTTTGGAGTAAATCCTGGTGTAAATCTAACATACTCCATATAAATCCCAAGAAAACCAAGTGTATGTTCTTTAGCAAATCCACAAAACCTCTGCCTGACACCATTTATTCGATTTGTATTGACAATGAACCCATTACTCTTGAGGGAGTCTCGTGAGTGGAGGAGGCCAATGGGCCGACCACGTCCCTCGTGGTTGCAGCAGGTTGACTGGCATCTCAAGGAGATGGGGATGGGCCTGGCATCTGCCTGGGGGATGACCAGACAGAGGCCCCTGGAGTACCGGCGGAAAGTGGACGCAGCGACGCGCTGTTCTTGCACATGCTCCCATACCTGACCTGACCTGAACCCATTGGTTTTGTTCATTCAACGAAATTTTTTCGGTGTTACCCTGGATGACAAACATAGCTGGACTAATCACATTTCATCGACTGATAAGATTGTTTCTCAAAACACGGGCGTACTGTCTGAACTTCGTACCTTCCTTCCTCCTTGTATAATACCTTAATTCTCCTTTACCTGAACTATTGTAACATTGTCTAGGCACGCTCGAGTGACAATCAGCCACACTTACTCTCAGTTATTCAAAAGTGCGTGATAAGGATCTGTACACTCGATCACAAGATAACTTATTTCTACCTTTTACTCACACATCATACTCTTAATACACTACGTTATTATGAGCCACGTCTTAGTCATAGTATTGATGGAGCAATAAAGGCACAGTCGTCTGTGGGTCGCTCTAAGTCTTCTTATAAACAAAATTTGATCTCCTTTTATTAAAAGTTTCCTTTCTTACACATTGATTTGTTATTCAGTCTTGCAACTCTTCACCTTGTTATTTCATTAAAAAAATTATTTTTATTTATTCTTGTTATTTTAATTCACAGTATTCTTGACCGTGCTTCACAGTAAAAGTAAAAAAATTCACAGTAAAACGTGCTCAAACAGCAACATTTTCTTTTTAACCGCCATGTTCAATGTAAAACCAGGTGGAAACATTTAAAACTCATGCAATCTACCTGGTAAGGTTAACCCTAAACTGTCAGTCCCTAACAGTCCCCTTAACAGAGGGGGTGGGGGGAGGTGGGAGAGCAGGGGGAGAGAGAGATATGTGTGGAGAGAGAGGGGTGGAGGAGAAGGGTTGGAGAGAGAGGGAGATGGTGAGAGAGGGAAAGGGGAGGAAGAGGGGTGTGAGAGGGGAGGGGAGGGAGAGGAGAGGGGTAGAGTTGGGGTGGGGTGGGAGGGATTCTGGCAGACGTGACGTCCAGTTTAATGTCCATCTGAGAGACGGCACACACATTGATGAATCACCCTGCCTGTGTAACACTGGGATGACAGTTTATAGCTGGGTCGGGATTCAAACCCAGGCTAGTGAGCATGCATACCTTTCGGCTATGGTGTCATGATGCGGCGATTCATTGCTTTGTAACAACTGAAACATTTTTTACTCATTGTAATCATGTAATTTATTTTGCCTTCCTAATTCCGGTGATGTAAAGCACTCCACTCAAGAAGCACTCCAATGAAAAGGTTGAATAAACTTTTAAAAACGAAGCATATAATTTTTTATACATGTATCCAACTATGCTGAAGTGATGGGTCGTATAATGAAAGATGATCATACAAAAAGGGGAAATGTGGTGTTAGCACATTTTCAGCAAGCGAACCATCACCGGACGCACTATCCAATGCACCGCACGGCCAAACACAGACATATGGGCCCTGAACTTTGTTCAAGTTGATCGATATATTAAGTGACTGTGCAAATATTGTAGAGTGCTCATGCAAGCACTCCAACAAAATGGCTGACAAGAAATGTCTGGCTTGGCAAGTGATTAGCGATCGCCGATCGGTTATATAAACAACACGCACCTGGAGACACCCGGAATGTCAAGCGATGTCCGAATTGGAAAAATGAACACTTTTTTTTCAGCAGTTGGAATTACTGCTGAAGTCAATAAAAAAAGTTTAAATTTTGAAATTCACCTGAGATTAAGAGATTCCAGAGGTTATAAGGATTTGAAGAAGAAATGGGGAGCTGCAGACTCAGATGGGGAGCTTGGGGGGAGGCGGGGGGGGGGTTGAGGATTTCAAGAAGAAAAGGGGTGGAGGACAGTCAATGTGTGTGTGTGTGTGTGTGTGTGTGTGTGTGTGTGTGTGTGTGTGTGTGAGTGTGTGTGTGCGTCCGTGTGTGTGTGTGGGGGGGAGGTGTGGGGTGGGGAGGTGTATGCAGATAAGGGACAGAGTTGGGAAAGGGGCATTGAGGCTTTGCTGGGGAGGGGGGGGGGGTTGATGACTTGAAGAAGAAAGGGGAAGAGAGTCACAAAAGAAGAATTGCATTTTACCATTGCCTAACAACTAGTTCCAGTGAAAGCTCCATTGTCTTGGATCATGTGACCGGTCGTGAGCAGACAGAGCCCATGCCAGCTGACTTTTATTTGTGAATATTTCCATTTACAGACATTTTCCAACTGTTTTGTGATTTTTCCTGGGATATTGGCTTAGAGTTGCATCAGTATCCAAATTTTCAGCTTTCTATCTCACCTTCAAGGTACTAAACATTTGTACTAGTGAGTGAGTGAGTGAGTGAGTGAGTGAGTGAGCCAGTGAATAGAAAGAGCTTTATATGTGAGATATCAATATTATATGGACAAACAAGCTCAACTGCAGCCTGTGAAAAACACAGAACTGCCCACTACCAAATGCAAAGTCAATTGCTATGCTAATATAAATGCAGCATCAATCAGCTGACATCAGCTTTAGAAGTTTACTGTCTCCTGCTACCTACATATCACTCTGCAGGGGGTTGAACATACCACTGTAATCATAAAATCATATCACTCTTCTCATAATCATGACATCAAATCACTCTACTCGTAATCATAAAATCACATCACTCGACTCGTAATCATAAGATCACAACACGTCACTCGGAGTCATAAACAAGATCACTCTACTCATAATCATAAAAGATTCTCACTCTACTTATAATCAGAAAAGATTATCACTCCACTCGTAATCATGAAATCATATCACTCTTCTCATAATCATGAAATCAAATCACTCTACTCGTAATCATAAAATCACATCACTCTTCTCATAATCATGAAATCAAATCACTCTACTCGTAATCATGAAATCATATCACTCTTTTCATAATAATAAAATCATATCACTCTTCTCTTAATCATGAAGTCAAATCACTCTACTCGTAATCATAAAATCACACCACTCTTCACATAATCATGAAATCACATCACTCGACTCATAATCATAAGATCACAACACATCACTTGTAGTCATAAACAATATCACTCGACTCATAATCATAAAAGATTCTCACTCTACTTTTAATTAGAAAAGATTATCACTCTAATCGTAATAATAAAATCATATCTCACTTCTCATAATCATGAAATCAAATCACTCCACTCATAATCATGACATCACATCACTCTACTCGTAATCATAAGATCACATCACGTCACTCGTAGTCATAAACAACATCACTCTACTCATAATAATAAAAGATTCTCACTCCACTTATAATTAGAAAAGATTATCACTCTACTCGTAATCATAAAATCACATCACTCGACTCGTAATCATAAGATCACAACACATCACTTGTAGTCATAAACAATATCACTCGACTCATAATCATAAAAGATTCTCACTCTACTTATAATTAGAAAAGATTATCACTCTACTCGTAATAATAAAATCATATCTCACTTCTCATAATCATGAAATCAAATCACTCTACTCATAATCATAAAATCACATCACTCTTCACATAATCATGAAATCAAATCACTCTACTCGTAATCATAAATAATATCACTCTACTCAAAATCATAAAAGATTATCACTGTACTTATAATTAGAAAAGATTATCACTCTACTCAAAATCATAAAATCATATCTCACTTCTCATAATCATGAAATCAAATCACTCGACCACAGCATGTCACTCTACTCATAATCATAAAAGATTGTCACGCTACTTAAAATTAGAAAAGATTATCACTCTACTCGAAATCATAAAATCACAACACACCACTCGTAGTCATAAATTATCACTCCACTCATAATCATTAAAGATTATCACCATAAACTATTAACACTCCATTCATCATCATTAAAGATTATCACTCAAATTATAATTAGAAAAGTTCATCACTCTATTTAAATTAGAAAAGATTGTCACTCGACTTATAATTAGAAAAGATTATCACTCGACTTATAATTAGAAAAGATTATCACTCCACTCGTAATCACAAAAGCACAACACGCTACTCGTAATCATAAACTATTATCACTCCACTCATAATCATTAAAGATTATCACTCCACTGAAAATTAGAAGAGATTATCACTCTACTCGTAATCATATAACCATATCACTACTTATGATCAGAAAATATTATCACTCGACCCAATCAGAAAATCATATCACTCTTCTCATAATCATAAACTATTATCACTCTCCTCAATCATAAAATATTGTCACTCTACTCGAAATCATAAAAGATTATCACGACATGGAATACTTCCGTAGCTCATAACCACATTCATATCCGGGCAGCTGGAAATTTGAGACAGCAAGGTTCAAAACGTTGCAATTTTTGTAGTTTTGAAGAAAAGATAAGCAATGGACTATGGTTGGGTTTTCAATAACGTTATCATCTCAGCTTGACAGAATAATATCAATAACCTCACAGGTTATTGAAAAAGCTAAAAACGTTTCAAAGCAACAACAATATCCAAAGATAAGAAAGGAAGAGGGAAAGAGGGAAAGAGGGAAAGAGGGAAAGAGGGAAAGAGGGAAAGAGGGAAAGAGGGAAAGAGGGAAAGAGGGAAAGAGGGAAAGAGGGAAAGAGGGAAAGAGGGAAAGAGGGAAAGAGGGAAAGAGGGAAAGAGGGAAAGAGGGAAAGAGGGAAAGAGGGAAGAGAGGGGAGAGAGGGAAAGAGGGAAAGAGGGAAAGAGGGAAAGAGGGAAAGAGGGAAAGAGGAAAGAGGGAAAGAGGGAAAGAGGGAAAGAGGGAAAGAGGGAAAGAGGGAAAGAGGGAAAGAGGGAAAGAGGGAAAGAGGGAAAGAGGGAAAGAGGGAAAGAGGGAAAGAGGGAAAGAGGGAAAGAGGGAAAGAGGGAAAGAGGGAAAGAGGGAAAGAAGGAAAGAGGGAAAGAGGAAAAGAGGGAAAGAAGGAAAGAGGGAAAGAGGAAAAGAGGGAAAGAGGGAAAGAGGGAAAGAGGGAAAGAGAGAAAGAGGGAAAGAGGGAAAGAGAGAAAGAGGGAAAGAGGGAAAGAGGGAAAGAGGGAAAGAGGGAAAGAAAGAGAGAAAGAGAGAAAGAGGGAAAGAGGGAAAGAGGGAAAGAGGGAAAGAGGGAAAGAGGGAAAGAGGGAAAGAGAGGGAAAGAGAGGGAAAGAGGGAAAGAGGGAAAGAGGGAAAGAGGGAAAGAGGGAAAGAGGGAAAGAGGGAAAGAGGGAAAGAGGGAAAGAGGGAAAGAGGGAAAGAGGGAAAGAGGGAAAGAGGGAAAGAGGGAAAGAGGGAAAGAGGGAAAGAGGGAAAGAGGGAAAGAGGGAAAGAGGGAAAGAGGGAAAGAGGGAAAGAGGGAAAGAGGGAAAGAGGGAAAGAGGAAAGAGGGAAAGAGGGAAAGAGGGAAAGAGGGAAAGAGGGAAAGAGGGAAAGAGGGAAAGAGGGAAAGAGGAAAGAGGGAAAGAGGGAAAGAGGGAAAGAGGGAAAGAGGGAAAGAGGGAAAGAGGGAAAGACGGAAAGAGGGAAAGAGGGAAAGAGGGAAAGAGGGAAAGAGGGAAAGAGGGAAAGAGGGAAAGAGGGAAAGAGGGAAAGAGGGAAAGAGGGAAAGAGGGAAAGAGGGAAAGAGGGAAAGAGGGAAAGAGGGAAAGAGGGAAAGAGGGAAAGAGGGAAAGAGGGAAAGAGGGAAAGAGGGAAAGAGAGAGGAGAGAGGAGAGAGGAGAGAGGAGAGAGGAGAGAGGAGAGAGGAGAGAGGAGAGAGGAGAGAGGGAGAGAGGAGAGAGGAGAGAGGAGGAGAGAGGAGAGAGGAGAGAGGAGAGAGGAGAGAGGAGAGAGGAGAGAGAGGAGAGAGGAGAGAGGAGAGAGGAGAGAGGAGAGAGGAGAGAGGAGAGAGGAGAGAGAGAGAGAGAGAGAGAGGAGAGAGAGAGAGAGAGAGAGAGAGAGAGAGAGAGAGAGAGAGAGAGAGAGAGAGAGAGAGAGAGAGAGAGAGAGAGAGAGAGAGAGAGAGAGAGAGAGAGAGAGAGAGAGAGAGAGAGAGAGAGAGAGAGAGAGAGAGAGAGAGAGAGAGAGAGAGAGAGAGAGAGAGAGAGAGAGAGAGAGAGAGAGAGAGAGAGAGAGAGAGAGAGAGACATGAGTGATGTGTTGTGAATATAAACTTATCACACATCTAGAGATTGCCATTATTTAAATGCCACTCACCATTTAAGACAAAGCAACATTTGCTCCATTTTTAAACTCTCGTTATCTGGTGTGTAATTCCAGTGGCCATGCAATATAGTCTCATTACAGTGGTTTGGCCTCAGTGACAAGTTATTTTCACCTTTGCAAATGAAGACACCATCGTGCACCTTTTGTGACAGCATACTGAGATGGAATAGGCCTGGTTCAAGCAGCTGATAATATTCGATTTTGTTCGCCCTTCTCCGTTTGAGCCGTAGGCTCGAGAGTCGGCTAAATAATTGCATGCCATCTTCGGGTCGGTGGCTGACAAGTGCAATGTGACAGGGCCAATGTTTTTTCACTAATTTGCCTACGGCTGTACAGATCCCCCCCCACCTCCTCGCCATTGGCACAACAGAATCCACCACCCACACCTGAGATTAACTGCCATTTGCTGGTGTTTACATCCAGCGGTTGGGTGACTTTTTCATTGTATTTCTCTCCCTATTCTCCATGATCACTTTTAAAACTGGCAAACGCTGAGTACAAACATTTTAGCATTCGTTTCCTTGGGGAGGGGGGGTGGAGTGAGGGAGACTATACCAGTACACCCGAGCTCACTGGGCCCTCCGTTTATCCCGTTCGCAGGCCTCAGCATCAAAACTCAATTATGAGGCCCGTGATAGCCGCCAATATCGTTTTTGTATCGAGTTATTGAGTCTCAATTTTGTTGCACCCTTTTCGATGTGCCTGTGTGATTATACCCTCTTTTTTTTTTGAACACCCAGTCTTTTCAACAACTTTTTTCCACAACATACCCCCTACCAGAGACACACGATCATCCCACACATGCAAGCACTCGACCATGCCCATGCTCGATGCACTCGGAGAACAATACAGATACAATCACAGACATACACAGGGAATTGCAAAAGGATTGCAACCAACTCAACTCAAGGTACACTTGGAGAAGAAGACAGAGGGGACAACACACACACACACACACACACACACACACACACACACACACACACACACACACACACACACACACACGCGCGCACACACACACACACACACACACACACACACACACACACAATCACACCCACGCAAGGTACACTTGGCAAATAACCATACGCACTGGACTGTACTCACACCAGGTACATTTGAAGAACAGCCACACACATATAAACCAAGGGCCATGCCGAGCAAAACACTCCTTTCAAAGGACACGATACGTCACACTGCCTCGGGGGAGATTGGCATTCAAGAAGCCAAAAGGTTGGGGATCGGACCAACCCGCATCTATTGTATCAATTTTTATGCTGGCGAAACCTTTCGCAGCTCGACCACAGCGCTCAGCCGACTCCCAAGCCAGCTCAGAAGGAGCAACCACAGGACATAGGCCAAGATCTATGTGCATGCATGCAACGTATTGCAGAGCTAGAAGAATGACATTCAGCAGACATGGTGGACTTGGACGCAGCCACACCTCGGGCGGACCAAGCAACCACAGTCAGTGCAGACTGCATTTGGGAGTTGGAAGTGGGAGACAAAATATTACTGGATCAAGTGGAAGAAGCCAGAATGGCCCAAATTCTTACCGTCGTCGTCCCGACTGCTGGAACAACACCAACTGTCCAGACTACAACTGGAGAGAAATGTGGGAAGAAGAAAGGGAAGAAACTGAAATCAGTGCTGTGTGCACAAGCACTGCTGTGGGAACAGCTGCCGCTGCACTTGTGTTCATTCCGGTGCTGGAACAGCAGACACACAGGCCAAACAAAAAGCATAGGGCATGCATTTGCAGCTTCGCTGCATGGTAGGTCGGTAAACTCGGAAGCATTTGTAGCTTTCGCTGCATGGGCTATCTATATTTTTTGGTCATCCAAAAATATCCAATTATAGAATAGTTCTTCTCAGGGTATGGACAACTGCATTGGTTGTCCAAACGTTTCGACAACATGGAAGCTATCTCGACAACAAGTTATTATTACAGTTACTCAATTTGCCATCTCTGCAAGTCACATGGAAAGAGGAACTGTTCTTCTCTCCTGGCTGTCCCACCTACAGTAAATGGCCAAGTAAGTTTCTTAATGACATCCATTTTTGGGAAAGAGCAGTCGTCATTTGTCTTCAAGAGTCTTTGTCACTTGACTCCAAATTGTTGCTCTCAAGGAGATTTTCCCAATCTGTGGAGTTGTCCAGCATCACTTTCAATTCTCTGGAACAGTGAGCTCATTCCTTCCTGCAAATTCATTTGCCAGTTCTCGACATTTATCAGCACTGATACCATGAAACCTTTTGGACAATTTCTTCACATGACATGCCAGGTCAGTCTCCATTGCTTCATTAAAAACCAGGTGGACTTTTGATACTGCAGCATAGCCATTTGCTGATCCTTCACCTTGTTCATGTTTGACAATGAAAGGCTTCTGAGTCATTCGATCTATTTTGTAATCCCGAGCCACAGATGGAATCGCCTTTCCACCAGCGACATCTCTGGCTGCTCTTTGAAGGACATCTATGGGGGTTTGAGGACACCTCAGGCACTGTCTGTTTTGCGTTTGCACAATCTTGGAATGTTTCCGGTTAACAGGGGATAGTTCAACTTACCCAAAGGTTCAACTTTCGGACCAATAAAAATGCCTTGCCTTGGATCAGATGGTAACTTTCTTTACGATAGAGTTTCGTACCCCCGAATTGCTGGCGTTGTTCTTCATCCCCAATAATCTCTGTATATGTCGCTCATTGCTTGCCAAGCCAAGCGTTCCTTATCATCCGATGTTTGTAAGCCATGGTGATAGTCGACAGCGGTGAAATTGACTTGAGGGAAATTATCGTTTTTAAAAATAGACAATGTTGAGGTGATAATTGATAAAGTGTCATACCCATCATCCCGCCAATGTTACACTGAAGCTTGTGGCGAGGCAGTTGTCCTGAAACAACTTGCCTTCGCCTCATGGAAGGCTAATCCAACTAAAGGCAATCTGAGTTCTTTCCAAGAAGTTCAGAACAAGTGTGTCTACCTACCCTCAGGAGCGCCTGGAAGTAATATCTTTCTCATCTCAAGTCTGAACTCTCAAACCTGTCTCTTTCCTCCAAATCCTGGTGGCATCTAGTCAAGTCTGTTTCTGGTGTTTGTTCCCCCTCCATCCCCTCCCTTACCTCAAATGGTCGCACAGCTGGCACAGCACGCAAAAAGGCTGAATGCCTAAACTCCATGTTTGCTTCTAAATCTTGTGTCACAAACCCATCGCTTTCTGAACCCACCTTATCCAGTCACACGCAGCTATTCCTGGATTATGTGTCCTTTTCTCCTGACAACGTGGAGAGCTTGCTGTCAAACCTCGACTCAGATTCTGCAACCGGTCCAGACGGCATCAGCCCACATGTCCTAAAAAACTGCTCTGCTGCTCTTGATTATCCTCTCTCTGTTCCATTCACTCTCTCATTCACTCAAGGTCATCTGCCACCTGCTTGGAAATCAGTAAACATGACCACTCTGCAGAAAAAGATGCAAAAACAGATCCCTGCAACTACAGACCATTCAGCCTTCTCCAAATCATCAGCAAGGTTATGGAATCCATCATCTCTCCCAACATTAAATCCTTCCTCTTCTCCAATGGCCTGATTTCCAATCATCAATTTGGATTCAGACCAGATCACTCCACCTTGAATGTGTTGCTTCTGTTTATCAACAAAGGATGGAGGCCCTCAATGTCAGACATGAGATATTTCAAGCTTTCGATGCAGTTTGGCATCCTGCCTTGCTCTCCAAACTCTCTGCTTATGACATCCAAGGCCAACTCCACACATGGCTTACTGACCTCCTCGACTTCCATGTTGTAGCCAACATGTGGCACTGAATGGTATCATTTCATCTCCTCTCACTGTGAAGGCTGGAGTTCTCAGAAGCAGTGTTCTGGGCCCAGTCCAATTCCTGATCATAATAAATGATCTTTCTGACTCAGGAAAATCCTCTATCTATTTGCTGATGACTCCACCCTCTGTCGTGACATCTCTCATCCCTCAGACAGGCAGGCTGCAGACTCTTTCCTCTCTTCAGAACTTGAAAAAAATATCACAAGATGTTTAAACACTTGGAATATGTCTTTCAATCCTGACAAATCTCACACTCAATATAATGTCTCTTCAAAAGGACAATCTACTTTCTTAACAATCCTCTTGAGGAAGTTCAGTCACTCAAACTCCTTGGACTCACTCTCAAGCCATGGTCTTTCTTGGGCAAGCCACATTTCAAAGTTGGCCACCGACTGGGCATCCTCCATCGTGAAAAGTCCTTTTTTGGCACAACTGAACTCCTATCCAACTACAATACCTTCATCCGCAGCTTGATGGAGTCCTGTTCTCCTCTGGGCTGGCTCCCCTGCCTCACATTTTACCCATCTTGATGCCGTGTAAACCAAAGCCTTCAAGATTATTGGAATCTCCAATGATCAAGCTTAGTCTGTGGGTCTATCACTTCGCCATCACAAACAGGTCAGTGGTCTCTGTCTTCTACCACCTCCTTTCTGCTCTTGCACCCTCTTCTCTTTCTGTGCTTTTTAAAATTTAAGCATTGAAAGGTTAATTTACAAAGATTTACTCCATATTCACCTCCCGACAATCCCATAGTACAGGCCTATATCAAGCCTTGGAGTGTAAATGTGCTTTCCTTTACCCCAGAACATTCCAATCATGTGAAACACACAGCTCTCTCTCTCTCTCTGATATGTCAATTTGATGAAGATGCCAAAGGTGATTAAGGTTACTTTTTAATGTGGAGTTCAAGCTTTCATGTGATGCACTTTAAGCGTACTTTCAATTCAAACGTTTTTTTGATGTACTTTGAATTCATCATTGATATGAAGCCAAGGTTTTATTGGTCATTAATCAAACTCACAGCACAAACTACAGCAGTTTACTAACTAATGCATTCGCGACGATCTACAAAATTGCGCCGTGAGTGTCTGTGTTGAACGATATCCAATTAAAGAACATGATGTACACTTCTGATGTACTACTCCAGTGTTATCACCCATATGAGATAAGTGAAGGAGGAGAGGAGAAAAAAAAAATGAGTCCATTATAGTAAAAATAATGGGTTAAATTGCTCTTTTTTTATTTATGTATTGCTAAAAGAAATCTTTAATAAAATAAAAGATTCAGAAGCAAACGTGGTGTGACTGGTGTTGGCTTGGATGCACATCACAGGTTTTATGGTAAAAAAAAAAAAAAAAAAACTTTATGATATCTCCATTAAAAGATGCACAGGAGCGATGGATACACCTTCCTTCTAATCCAAGAGGTGTGGATTTACAAAACCGAGGCACACTTATCCAGCAAGTGAACTGGTCCAGCTTGCAAAGGCCAAGATCATAAATGCAGACAATATTCGACACAGGAGGAGGGAATTTGGACCAGTATGCTGTGGCATATCCACACTCAAGAACTCCCACATCCTGCAGCTTGTGATGATGATGATGATTATACAGCTGACTAATTATATAGCAAATGTTCATCAGCAACAACATGAGCAAAAATTGCTGGCAAGGAATCCTTTATACATCTTGGATGGTTGTCCAGTTTGCCCACCCACAAACGTTGGGCCTCGTTCAATGTCCAACATCCAAGGTGTAAATGAAATTTTTTAAAATAGGGGCAATGCCCCTGCACTCACCTGGTAGAACCAGGGAACCACTGGAAGGCATGGATGACCCACAAGATATGTAAATTAGTCGATGATTTGAATAAACTTGTTAAAGCACCATGCAGAGATGATTCATAGAATTCGTTCTGAGAAATTCGACCATGTTACATCTAAATCGGATGAACAGTTTTTTGAGAAGTCAAAAGTGGTGAAATCGGAATCGTAATGCCCTTTGACCTTTAAATTAATATCCTGGTGTTGGCTTTGTGGTTAGGGTGGTGGTTTGGGATCCTGGGGTCCTAAGTTCAAGCCCCGTTGGCTGCTGAATTAACACCAGGGGGTTGCGGATCAGCCTGTCATCCTTCTGAGGTCGGCGAAATGAGTACCAGTGTCGCAGCCAAAAAAAAAAAATTAAAAAGGCTGCACTCGAAGGGAAGGGGCATCGACAGATTGATTAAATCTGGTATTGGTGTCGCGCAGGCATGATGGCCCGAATGGCCTCCTCCTGTGCCTCAATTCCTTGTAAATCCTTGTAAATTGTCCGACTTGACATGCAACTTTTTTCAATGGGATTTGCAAGGCATCAGGAGGCCTTGGTCTTCAGAAGTTTTGCAAAGTTTGGTGAAAATAGGACTATTAGCTTCAACATCACGGGTGATGAAAGTTGTGCTCAAGTCGCATCAAAATTGTGCACACATAGTTTCGGAGAAGTGTTTGTTTTACATACTGGCTCAGAAGTCCGAGCGTTTACGTACCGACTCACTGACCGACGGACACCGAGTGATGCCAATAGCTCACCTGAACTATGTTCCAGGTGAGCTGAAAATGGAGAGTGGCCTTCACATTTCCATTCGAAGAATGGCATGCTCCAGGATTCATCCTTTCCATCAGCTTGTGCGCTGCACGTGAACAGCTGTTTAAGTGAAATAAATTCCACCTTTTTGAGGTCAAAAACCCAGAATCCAAAATGTCCTCGATGGGAATGCTACTATTGTTGGCCCTGTTTCCTGAAAAATAATTTGAGAGAGAAAATAGAGAAATGACATTTGGAAAAGGCAAGGCAAAGGCGACTGTCTTTATGAACAAGCAAGAAAACAACGATGCAGGTGGATGAGTCATGTTAAACGGTTTTTTAACGATGTATGGTTAGTGATCTTGTGCAAATTTTATTAATTTTAAGATAGTTATACTTGGGATCCACAATATGTGGGTTTGGGTGAGATTGTGATTCATTCTGTTTTAGATCCTTCCAACGGAACAACTGCTCGTGTCATTTCGACCATTATTTATTATATGCATACATAGTGATAGTGATCATACACATATAACACACAAATATAACACACACAAATATAACACACACAAATATAACACACACAAATATAACACACACAAATATAACACACACACACACACACACACACACACACACACACACACACACACACACACACACACACACACACTCACAAACCAGCAGGTATCACGAGCCAATTCAGCGGTTCAGGTGCAATTAGTGAAAGGTTATTCTTTGTGATTTGGGAGTACAGGAGAAGGATCAAACCCATCATCATGTGAATGATCCTCTAACAATGAAAGGGAATTCAATCACAATCAGTGGAGTCAAAAGTGTCATATGTAGATTACACCAGGTGGGGCATGCAGATTATCCAAAAAATTGTTTTACAGGCAATCCAATAGTAATATGGCCCTTCTTCTTTTTCCGTGTGGCATGTCTCCGAGTTGTTGGTCTTCGCTGTTTTCACCCAGCTTCTGGGCCTTGTGGTCAGGTGTTGTAGTTCTTGCCATCCTCTCTCGAGTCTTGCACAAGACGATCTGCAGGCTGGGGGAGGCCACACTCGCATGTCGGATGAGTCAGCAAGGTTCCAGGAGAACATGTTGTGAATTGTGATGGAATCTGCAACCACCTGTTCAGAGCCGGTTAAGGCGACACCATTCCTTCCGATGCAGATCACAACCCTGGGACTTGGTGGAACAGGGAAGGTGTTGTCGACAGCTGCTGGGTTGGTAGGTACACCATTGCTTCATCTGACAGGTGTGTTTTCTCATGCCATCATTTGCTGTGACATACATAGGTTTGAGATATTCAAATAAAGGACTTGTAGCTCTTCAATCTCTGGTGGCAATTCTCCTAAAATGTGGAAATTCTCCTGAAACAAACTCGACTTCCTCAAGTTAAAAAATCCAAATCCTTAATAATGCAACCTTCCACTGGATTTGAAGCCACACTGTCTGGAATAAAATTCCAGCATCCTCATTCGTGAGTCACCACCATATCCATAAATGTGAAATTGTGAATTAATGTTGCGAGAGAGTTTGTAGAACACCTTAGCCCGTGAAATCTTGAGGAAAAAGGACATGGGAAGGGTCTTGACAACTCTTGCTTTGCGTTTCCGAGCACAATATATATTGTCTTTGTTCCTGAACCAGGAATAACGGGAGCGATGGCAACCATACGAAGCTGATGTGTCAAACGGAAGAGTCCAGAACCAAACGGAACAGTCTTTGCGGAGAAACTGATGATTTTGGAATGATGTTTGAGAAAATAATGTACTAAACAAAAATATATTTGGGACGAAGATAGCTCTGTGGTTGCGTTGCGAGGCACCCCCATTTTGGTCTGAATCTCGCTGTTACTCCAGATTCGGAGTATGTGGCAAATTTGATTGTTCAAGTACTATGGCATAAAATTTTGTCCAAGTACGACTAAACGGAAGGTTTTTGAAAATGCAAACAAGGTGATTTGTGTCCTACAGTATTCAAATATATAATTCAATAGAAATAAGATAAGAGTTTTAAAAGCTGTACAAAACCCCCAAAACAAACCATTTATTCAGAAGTTTACCGCCATTGATTCAGTGTCTTTTACACCACCTTATTTAACACGTTACATTAGTTCTTCCTGCCAGTTATTTGTGTCCTTTATGATGTCCTTAAAAAAACAGTAGGTTTCCTGTTTGGAATGGTTTTCAATTTTGTGAGACGGACAGACAAACGAAAACAATTCCTTCACCATGAATGTGCAGGCGTGCTCGGGACGAAGAACCGTACAATTTGCTAAATTCAGAACGAAAGTCATGCGAAGTTGAAATCGTGTTCTGCAGTCAGGTCAGGTATGGGAGCATGTGCCAGAACAGCGCGTCGCTGCGTCCACTTTCCGCCGGTACTCCAGGGGCCTCCGTCTGGCCATCCCCCAGGCAGATGCCAGGCCCATCCCCATCTCCTTGAGATGATGGTCAACCTGCTGCAACCATGAGGCACGTGGTCGGCCCACTGGCCTCCTCCACTCATGAGACTCCCTCGCTGAGAGAATCTGGTAAGCAGGATCAGAGTCAGGAAAACGAGCCACATGTCCATACAGCCGCAACTGACGCTCACGGACTATGCAGGTAACAAATCTCATCCGAGTCTCTCTCAGCAACCGCTCGTTGGATACAAAATCCGACCAGCGATAGCCAAGGATTCTCCGAAGAGACCTGGTACCAAAGGAATTAAGTCTCCGTCTCAGATCCTTGGTCAGAGTCCAAGTCTCGCACCCATAGAGCAAGACTGGAAGTACCAAGGACCTGAAGACTCGGACTTTCGTCCTCCCGCACAGGTACCGGCAGCGCCACACCCCATGATCCAGTGAATCCATGACTCCCCAGACCCGACCCAGACGTCTATTGACCTCTGACTCGCAGCCAGCAGAGACATGAATATCACTGCCAAGGTAAGTGAATCTCTCCACGACCTCAACATCCTCACCACAAACAGACACAGACAGGACAGCAGCATCCAAGATGTCACCGAAAGCCTGGATCTTAGTTTTGACCCAAGAAACCCGTAATCCCAGCGGCTCCGACTCCTCATTCAGCACCTCGAGGGCCCCCAAGAGGATGTCTAAAGTCTCCGCAAAGATGACTGCATCGTCTGCAAAATCAAGGTCTGAGATCTTGACATTGCCAAACGATGCACCGCCACTTGATCTCTCCGACATCCTCCCTAAAATCCAGTCCATACAAGCTGAAAAGTGTGGGGGCAAGTACACATCCCTGACGAACTCCAGTAACAACTGGAAATAAGTCAGAGGTGGTACCACCACACTTCACAGCACTCTTAGTACCAGAGTAGAGTTCAGACATCAGATCGATCAGTTTTGGTGGCACCCCACGAAGACCAAGAATCCTCCAGAGGACATCCCGATTCACTGACTCGAACGCTTTACAGAGGTCAACATAGGCTGCAAGCAGCCCCTGCCGAAACTCTCATCTGCGTTCGGTGAGGACACGAAGTGCAAGGATACGGTCAATCGTTGACCTCTTTGGTGTAAAGCCTGACTGCTCTGGACGCTGGTGCTCAAGCAGATGGTGGCGAACCCTATCGAGAATTATCCGAGCAAAGACCTTGCCCGGCACTGAGAGCAGCGTCACCCCTCGGGAGTTGTTGCAGTCTTGGCGATCACCCTTCCCTTTCCAGAGAGGGACAACAAGGCCCCTCTTCCAGTCAGTTGGGATGATGCCTGTGTTCCAGGCAGAGCACAAAACTGCATGCAACGACACGAGTGCAGCATTTCCACCAGCCTTGAGAAGTTCGGCATGGATGCCACAGATCCCTGGAGCTTTGCCCCGTTTCAACTGGTTCACCGCAGCCCGTGTTTCCACAAGCGTAGGTGGACCACAGTTGATTCGAGGGTCAGCAACAGGGATTGTAACACCCTTGACGTCCAACTCGACAGCTGGTGGATCAGCCTGGTACAACCGCTCAAAGTAACCGGCCCAGCGGGCCTTCACTTCAGACTCCTCTGTCAAGAGCCTACCACTCTCTGCTCGAACTGCAGTGCTCCGAGGGATGGGCTTGGATGAACGTAATGCGCGAATTCCCCTGTAAGCGGGACGAGAATCACCTGTCCACAGGTGATGCTCTACCCCCTCACAGATTCCTCGCACATAGGCCTCCTTGTCCACCCTCAGTGCACGTACAGTTTTACTCCTCAGCTCCCTGAACAGCTCAGCTCTGCCGTTCAGCCTGGCCCTGCGACTCTGATCAATGGTATCCAGTGTCCCTCTAGAGACAAAATTCTTCTTTTCCCTGCGGTGAGTTCCAAGACATCCACCGGCAACATCAAGGACGGTGGTCTTGAAGGCGCTCCACAACTCTTCAGGGCCCCCAAAGCACCCAGACCCCCCCAAGTGTCCACTCAGCCTGTTCGCAAACTCCTCAGCTACTCTCTCATCCCTGAGCTTGGCAACATCCAGCCTAGGCTGGGATGGTACCATTCTCCAGGATTTAGGCTGCAGCTTTAGAGTTGCTACAACAAGCCTGTGGTCAGTATTGAGGAACTGAGCACTCCGGTAGACCCTGCAGTTCTGGATCATCCTCCAACGACCGTCAATGAGGACATGGACAATCTCCTTTGCTATACCTCCAGCGTTGGAATACCAAGTCCAGCGATGAGCTTGTGGGCGCTGAAACCATGAACCAGCCACCCTAAGTCCATGACTTCTTGCAAAGTCAAGGAACTTAGTGCTATTCTGGTTCATAGTTCCTGACCCATGGGGACCAACACACACCTCATAACCATCCCTATCAGTTCCAGTCGATGCATTGAAATCCCCCAAGACTAGAAGTGTATCTCGTCTGGGGCACTGATCAACCACAGACTCGAGTGTGGCGAAGAATGCATCCTTCACGGTGAGATCACTCGCCTCAGTCGGAGCATAAACAGAGACCAGGGAAATGACACCTAAGGAGTGACGAATCCTTAATCTCATAATACGCTCGTTGACCGGTGTTACCTCAATTATCATTGGGGTCAGCTTATTGGACACAGCTACAGCAACTCCTTGGGTATGGTAACCATCAGAGCGACCAGACCAATAGTAGGTGTAACCACCCACCATTATCTCGCCGCAATCTGGTCTCCGAACCTCAGAGAGAGCTGCAATCCCGATGTCCAAACGCTTGAGCTCAGATGATAACAGAGACAGGTGATCATCCTCTCTTAGGGATAGGACATTCCAGGCACCCACCCGAAGGGACCGCCTCAGGTTAACCCAAGGAGACCGCCGTCTGGTGGACGACACCTCAGCACCACTCCGACACACTCTCCCGCAATCTGACCCAGGGATGTTACCCCGTGGTTTCCCTCCGATCAAAGATTGGGGGTCCCGAAGGCTTTGCCCCAATCCCCCATCCGGTGAGCTGCCCTGCGAAGGGAAGCTGCACAAGAGGTACTCCCACGGAGTGGGTTTTCAGATTTTTTTGCGTTTTTACGTTTTGCGGAATGTTCAAAATAGTGTTCTGCAGTGTTCAAAATATAAAATTCATTTGGAATCAAGCAATTCCTCGATTGTTGACTGACGTCTGTCAGACACTCAGAGTGAACTAAAAAAGAGAGGGGGAAACACCAACAGCAGGGTTCAGGGACAAATAAGGGATGTGGGGAGGAATGCTCTCACTTCCTGAAGATGGTCCACAATCTACTATAAATGGATGAGGTGTGTGTGTGTGTGTGTGTGTGTGTGTGTGTGTGTGTGTGTGTGTGTGTGTGTGTGTGTGTGTGTGTGTGTGTGTGTGTGTGTGTGTGTGTGTGTGTGTGTGTGTGTGTGTCTGCGACCGCCGTTTCTCGACAACCGCCGGTCCGATCTGATTGAAACTTGCCAGGAATATTGCCGGGGACCTGCGGATGTGCCTTTTCGAGGTTTGATATGAATCGGACGAGCGGTTCCCAAGTTACGGCCATTTATCTGTCGACCAATGATAAGACACGGTGCTATGACATCACAAATGACGTCACGATTAATGTTTATTTATTTTTTATTATTATTATTTTTTTGCACGATTGGCGGTCCGATCTGATTGAAACTTGCCAGGAATATTGCTGGGGCCCCGCGGATGTGCCTTTTCAAGGTTTGATATTAAGGTTTGAGAGAGGGGGCAAGAGAGAGGAGCGAGAGAGGAGGAGGGGGGAGAGGAGGGCGAGAGAGGGGGGCTAGAGAGGTGGGGATGAGAGAGAGGGGGCGTCACAATTCAAGAGAGAGGGAGAGAGGAGGGAGCGAGAGAGGGGTGAGGGTAGGGGCGAGAGAGGGGGGTGAGAGTGGGGGCGAAAGAGAGGGGCGAGAGAGGAGGGGCGAAATTCGGGGGGAGCGAGAGAGAGGGGGAATCACAATTCTTCTTCTTCTTCTTCGTTTGATATGACGTCACAATTGACGCTGGGAACCTGAGTATGTTTCCCAGGTGTTTCCCAAGCTATGGCCATTTATGATACGGTTGGTCTGATCTCATTGAAAAAATGCCCCAATTCAGTCATCGTTTACGAGAGTGAAGGAACGAAGCTGCACATACTCGCACGCCTCACCCACGAGAGAGGGTACTGGCACGAGAGAGGGGAGAGAGGAGGGGCAGGAGAGGGGGAGTGAGGGGGGGTGAAAAAATGCCCCAATCCAGTCGTCGTTTACGCACCTACGGGCCTGCACTAGTATACATAAATATACATACATATACATAAATATACATACATATACATAAATATATATATATATATATATATATATATACATACATATACATACATATGTATATACATATACATACATATACATACATATATATATATATATATACATACATATACATACATATACATACATATACATACATATACATACATATATATATATATATATATATATATATACATACATATGCATATACATACATATACATATATATAGATATATATATATATATATACATACATATGCATATACATACATATATATATATATATATATATATATATATATATATACATACATATGCATATACATACATATATATATATATATATATATATATATATATATATATATATATATATATATATATATATATATATACACAGCCATGCGCCGCTTAACGACGGGGATACGTTCTGAGAAATGTGTCATTAAGCGATTTCGTCGTTGTGCGAACATCATAGAGTGGACTTACACAAACCGAAATGGTATAGCCTACTACACACCGAGGCTATATAGTATAGCCTATTGCTCCGAGCATGTTACTGTACTGAATACTGTCAGCAAATGTAACACAATGGTAAGGATTTGTGTATCTAAACATAGAAAAGGTACAGTAAAAATACGGTACAAAAGATAAAAATACAGGTACAGGTACACCTGTATTAGGGCACTTACCTTGAATGGAGCTTGCAGGACTGGAAGTTGCTCTGGGTGAGTCTGTGAGTGAGTGGTGAATGAATGTGAAGGTCGAGGACATCACTGTACACAAGTGTAGATTTTATAAACTCTGTACACTTAGGCTACATAATTTATTTGTTTTAAAAAGTATTTTTCTTTCTTCAATAATAAATTAACCTGAGCTGACTGTAACTTTTTTACTTTATAAACTTAATTTTTTTCAACTTTTTGATGAACGCTTAGGGACCATGATGAACAAAACAACATGAGATTAAATCAAGCACACGGAAAACGATGCAATCAAGAGACGCGGGAAACACGAGATGTATGAGGCTGCTGCGTAACATGGCAAACTGTTTTACAGTAAACTTTTTTTTTATAAGTAGAAAGAGTACACTCTAAAATAACGATAAAAAGTACAGAAGAGTAAATACATAAACCAGTATTAAAATATAGTTTTTGTTTTTTTGTTTGTTTTTTTGTATACCTTGTCAAGGCTCTATGAGAGCTATCACACAACGCACATCAAGGGGGGCATGAGACAGGAGGGGCGGGAGTGGGAGGGACAAAACAGTGGGAAACAGAGACATGAGGAGATCTGTGGAAGGGAGAGGGATGGGGCGGGGAACATGGGGAATACAAGATGGACATTAGAGGGACTTTCAGGAAGGAAAGCAGGGAATTTGAAGGAGGTGGGTTTGGGGGGATTATCGGGGGTAGAAAAGCTCGAGGATTTGGATGGGGGATGATAAGAGGTGGTGGTGAACAGCTGTTTTGAAGACCTGGAGGGAAGAATGGGAATGAATAGAGTGAGGGAGTTTATTCCAAAGGCGGGAAAAAAGAGGAATGAAAGAGCGAAGGTGAGCAGTGATTCGTGATTTTGGTAGTTTTACCAGAAGGGGGTTGTTGGCAGACCTTCAGTGCCCTGTGGAAATGTGGTGCGGACAAATCGCAGAGAGAGCAGGGGGGTGGAGGCTGAATAGGAGATGGTAGAAGACACAAAGACAACTGACCTGCCTGCAGTGAGAGAGTGAGAGGCCCAAAGACTCAGCCTCATTGCAGGAGATGCCGATGATCTGAAATGCCTTGGTTTCTACAGCGTGAAGCCGAGAAAGGTGGGAGGCAGGAGCACCAGCCCAGAGGGGAGAGCAGTACTCCATCAGGCTGCGGACGAAAGCTTTGTAAGTGGTCAGGAGCTCAGGTGGGCTGAGGAAGGACTTTGCATGATGGAAGATTCCCAGTCGGCGATTGGCTTTGGAGGCAAGGTTTGAAATGTGGCTCTCCCTGGAAAGGTCATGGCAGATAGTGAGACCCAGAAGCTTGAAAGAAAGGACTTCTTCCAGAGGATTGTTGAGAAAGTGGATGGGGGGGGGGTTCTAAATTGTCCTTTCAGAGAGACACAGTGAGAGTGTGAGATTTGTCCGGATTGAAAGACATGTTCCACGTGTTGGACCAGTTTGTCATTTTATCCAGATCTGCAGTGAGCGAAGAAGCTGGTGCTTGCCGGTCTGAGGGATGACAGATGGTACGGCAGAGGGTGGAGTCATCATCAAACAGATATAGAGGATGTTCCAGAGAGTCGGAGAGAACATTGATGAAAACCAGAAAAAGAACAGGGTCCAGAATGCTCCCTTGAGGAACTCCAGCCTGGACAGGAAGAGGGGATGAAAGAACTCCATTTAGGGCCACACGTTTAATGTGACAGGAGAGGAAGTCTGCGAGCCATGAGTGGAGATGGCCTTGGATACAATAGGAAGAGAGTTTGGTGAGCAGGGCACGGTGCCACACCATGTCAAAAGCACGTGATATGTCTTGGGATATGACTGATTTCATGTCCAGCATTGAGGACCTCCATCCATTGTTGGGAGACCAGAAGCAACATATCCAGGGGAGAGTGACCTGATCTGAAACCAAATTGATGATCGGAAATCAAGCCATTGGAGAAGAGGAAGGATTTAATGTCTGAAGCGATGATGGACTCCATAACCTTGCTGATGATTGGGAGAAGGCCGATTGGTCTGTCGTTGCAGGGATCTGTTTTTGCACCTTTTTATGCAGGACAGTGATGTTTGCTGATGTCCAAGCAGATGGCAGATGACCTTGAGTAAATGAGAGGGTGAATAGAACAGAGAGAGGGTGAGCAAGAGCAGAGGAGCAGGTTTTAGGATATGGTGGCTGATTCCGTCTGGACTGGTTGCAGAATCTGAGTCGAGGTTTGACAGCAAGCTCTCCACCTTGTCAGGAGAAAAGGAAACAGAGTGCAGGGACAGTTGGGTGCGACTGGGTAAGGTGGGTGGAGAAAGCGATGGGTTTTGGACACAAGATTTAGCTGCAAACACCGAGTTTAGGCATTCAGTCTTTTCACGTGCGGTATCAGCAGTGTGGCCATTTGAGTTAAGGGAGGGGATGGAGGGGAACATACACCAGAAACAGATTTGAATAGATGCCACCAGGATTTTGAGGAGGGAGAGAGGTTTGAGAGTTCAGACTTGAGATGAGAAAGATGTTGTTTTCTGGCTCTCCAGAGGGTAGATACACACTTGTTCCAAGCATTATGGAAGGAACTGAGATTACCCTCAGTTTGGTTTGCTTTCCATGAGGCAAAGGCAAGTTGTTTCAGGACAACTGCCTCACCACAAGCTTCAGTGAACCAAGGGCGGCAGGAAGGATAGGACAGCTGAAGATAAGAGGGGATAAATCTGTGCATGAGGGAGAGCAAGTTTCTTTGAAAGAATTCCCAGGATGAGTTGATGTTGGAGAAAGTAGCGATAGGAGACCAGTCTATAAGTTTGATGGCTGCTTGGAGACCCTGCCAGTCGGCTTGAATGAAATGCCAGACTCGACGGCGGTGAGGTGGTTCTCTGATAATAGCCAGAGAGATGTCCACTTTGGCAAGGACGTGGTCAGACTGACAAGGATGTGGTTTGTTATCATTATCAAGTATTATGTACTATACATAATTGTATGTGCTCCTGTACTTTTGTACAACTGGCAGCGCTACGACGGCTACGACATCACCAGGTGATAGGAATTTTTCAGCTCCATTATCATCTTATGGGACCACCATTGTACCTGCGGTCTGTCGTTGACCGAAACGTCGTAATGCAGCGCATGACTGTATATATATATATATATATATATATATATATATATATATATATATATATATATATATATATATATATATATATATATATATATATATATATATATATGTATGTATGTTCCCAAAATACAGCCAAAACGGTACACGATAGTGCAAAAATTTTAGGGCCACCTTACTTACCATTCTCCTGCGGTGTGCAGTATTAAGTTTCGTTCAAATCGGATAACGAAAAAATTATTTTAAAAAATCAATTCCCGATTCAGTCAAGTTTTGGTACGACGATCCATAAAGCGCAAGGACAAACCATGGAGAATGTGTTGATATACCTTGAGAAACCAGTTGGCCGAACGATGACTCCTGAGGTAAATGCTCAAATTTTCTTCAAGTTAAAGTTTTACCACTAAATAATATTTTAAAAAAAAAAAACCATTCTCCTGTGGTGTGCAGTATTAAGTTTCGTTCAAATCGGATAACGAAAAAATTATTTTAAAAAATCAATTCCCGATTCAGTCAAGTTTTGGTACGACGATCCATAAAGCGCAAGGACAAACCATGGAGAATGTGTTGATATACCTCGAGAAACCAGTTGGCCGAACGATGACTCCTGAGGTAAATGCTCAAATTTTCTTCAAGTTAAAGTTTTACCACTAAATAATATTTAAAAAAAAATTTTTTTTTTTCATCAACCGCTGTTGCAACGGGAACCCAAGGGGTTCACGGGTCATCTAGTTCTAGTTAATACGAATGATATCAACAACAACAATAATAGCAGTATCATTTGGCAATAATAATAAAAACACTAAACGTATGATCCCCACCCTGTGGGTTTCTTAAAGAGCAAGGCTTTCTTTAAGTACATCATGGGAACAGAACAGGTTTGGACCAGTGTGGGTCCATTGAGGAATATCACCGGGAGAGTGGTTCGTGATGAAAGTGAGATGTCAGACTTATTAAACAGGTATTTTGCTTCAAATTTTACACAATTTTTACACAGTGACACCAGCCTGGTGTTGGTGCAGTGGTTAGGGCAGCGGCTTGGGATCAAAAAGGTCCTGAGTTCAAGCCCCGTTGGGCCACTGAATTAATACACCAGGGGGTTGACTCAGCCTGTCATCCTTCCGAGGTCGACAAAATGAGTACCAGTATACTGGGCCAGTGTATACCCCGGTTAAAATAGGTGTACCATATCCCTGTGTCGTAAGAGGCGACCAGGGTTGCGTCAGGAAGGGCATCCGGCGTAAAACATGTGCCAAATCACGATGCGGATCATCCGGATGATCCGCTGTGGCGACCCCTAACGGGAGCAGCCGAAAGAAGAAGAAGAAGAAGTATGATCCCCACCCTGGCCCAAGCACATCTGGGATTGGTGTAAGGCAAGCTAATGCTCAAGTAGTGCAGCAGCAAGAATGCTTCAAGGCTAACTGGCCCACTAGTGTACTAAAACAAGGCAGGGTGTTCATCAATGAGTGTGAATCTGACACCCACTATCCGAGATGTCATCAGTTGTTGGATGTTGAAGATCCCATGGTGTATTTAGAATTTATACGAAGAGTCGGTGACTTTTTGCCGGCATGCTGATCCGATTATATATATATTCCTGTCATAATGTGCAGGGGGATACTGCATCATTATCGATTGTGTTATGCAGTATTCAAATATGTAATTCGATCGATATTACATATTTGATAGCGAGGGGTATGACATAGTTGCAGTGAGTGAGATGTGGTTTTAGGAGGAGAGTAACTGGAGGACAGGATTAGAAGGCTACAAGGTATATCAGTATGATAGGAAGGAGAGAATAGGAGTAAGGATATAGCAGAAATCTGGGTAAAGGACAGCATTGCATCAAGAGAAAGGGGTGACATTAAGGAAGGAATAAATGTGGAGGATTCTGTATGGGTAGAGATGAGACATTGCAAAAACAGTAAGATACTGTTAGGATGCCTTTACAGGGCTCCAGGTGTGAAGGAAGAGGAGGAAGGAGGAGCACATGAAGAATTCAAAAGAGTATTGATTTGGGGGAATCTTAACTTGCCAGGGATAGATTGGGTCAAAGAACAGGTAAAGGGCAGAGCAGATTCGGATTCCCTAATTTTATTCCAAGATTGATTTTTAACCCAGTTTGTAGATAAGTCCATGAGGGGGAGTGCAGTGTTCGACCTCCTTTTAAGCAACGATCCCAATATGGTGGAGGCGATGGAGATCTGGGAGCATTTAGGAGCAAGTGAACATAACAGTGTGTGTGCAAAGACTTTGTTAAGGGTTAGAGTTCAGGATAGGAGGAGAAGGTTATTAGATTTCAGGAAGTTCAACCTTGAGGGTATGAGGAGAGAGTTGGGTGATGTAGATTGGGAGACTCTAACAACAGGACAATCAGCATCAGAGAAATGGGAAACCTTCAAGGACCAAATGTGTAGAGTGCAGAGTAAGTACATTCCAATGAGGTGTAAAACAAGAAGAAGAAAGAGACCAGGGTGGTTGAGCTGTGAGATAAGGAATGCTCTTAAGGAGAGGCAGAAGGCATTGATTAGGTTTAAAATAATAGGACTGGAGTTAGATTTATATCACTATCGGAGTAAACAGAGGCAAGTGAAGAAAATAACTCGAGAACCAAAAGAGAGTATGAGGACAGGGCTAATAATATTAAACGTAAGAGCAAGGCTTTCTTTAAGTACATCATGGGAACAGAACAGGTTTGGACCAGTGTGGGTCCATTGAGGAATATCACCGGGAGAGTGGTTCGTGATGAAAGTGAGATATCAGACTTATTAAACAGGTATTTTGCTTCAGATTTTACACAAAAAGTCAGGAGAATTGCCAATAGCTGAGAGTATCTAACAAGGAGGTGAGAAAGGGCTTTTGACAGAAGATCCAGGTTGGAGTGAAGGAAGTAAAGGAACAGCGAGGTAATCTTAGAGTAGATAAGGCTCCGGGTCCTGATAATATACACCCGAGAGTGTTGATGGAGGTGGCGAAGCAGGTAAGCGAGATATTAACAGATATTTTCAATATTTCACTGGAGTCAGGACAGGTACCGGAGGATTGGAGAGTAACAAATGTAACACCATTATTTAAGAAAGGATCCAGAGAAGAATTGGGAAACTATAGACCTGTTAGTTTGACCAGTTGTGGGGAAGGTGTTGGAGACATTAATTAGGGACCAGATAAGGAACCATTTAAACAAATACAAACTAATGAAAGGTAGTCATCATGGGTTTACCAAAGGTAGTTCCTGTCTTACAAATCTTTTAGAGGTCTATGAAGCAAAGTAGATGATCAATGGGGTTTCTGGGACTCCCATTCCAATGAATGGGGAAAAAGGGAAAATCTTTCTGATTCAAGTCCCAAAAGCCTAAAATAGGAGACTGATTTTCTCCCCACCTATCCCCTTCCCTCCCATACAAGCAAATGTAAAATTGAGATTGAAAGATTGAGACTTACTGATTAAAGCACTTCTTCCCCCCAACATAATCACAGTCCTTTTATATTTTCATTCCACTCAAACAGTGAACCAACGAATATTTGTTCATGTTCTACTTTAGGGAATAACCTCATTTTCTTATAAGGTATTCTTTAAGAAGGCATTTGTTAAGGTTCCACATCGGAGGTTGTTATCCAAAGTGAGGGCTTGTGGAGTGGCTGGTCAGGTGGCTAATTGGATGGCAAACTGGTTTTGTGATAGGAAGCAAAGAGTGTCTGAGAGTGGGAGGATGTAAGTAGTGGGGTACCTCAGGGATCAGTACTCAGACCAGTACAATTCATCATCTAAATCAACGATTTGGATAATGGGGTGAAGAGTAAGCTTTCCAAATTTGCAGATGACACAAAGCTTGGAGGTAAGGTGGGGAGCAGAGGGGTGGTGATCAGATTCAGGAAAGTATTGACACTTGCAAAGATTGGGCAAAAGATTGGAAGATGTAATTTAACCTGAGGAAGTGTAAGGTGTTGGGGATGGGAAGAACAATGAAAATAGAGATTACAAGATGCAAGGGGTAATTTTGGAGCGTGTCACACAGAAGGATCTGGTGGTGGTAATAGATATGGGAGGTAAACAGGCAGCACAACGCCAAGCAGCGAAAGGTAGAGCACACAGGGTTTTAGGTTGTATTCAGAGGGGGATCATTTATAAATCAAAAGAGGTGGTGTTAACATTGTGCAGGAATTTAGTGAGGACACATCTAGAATATTGTGTGCAGTTCTGGAAGGACATAAATGCCATAGAGAAGGTTCAGCATCAGGCTACTTTATTGATTCTGGGCCTAGCTCGACTCAGCTATGAGGGGCGGTCGAAGGAGACGGGGCTTTTTCACGAGAAAGGAGGCGGTTATGAGGAGATATGATGGAGATGTTGACGATAATGAAAGGTATAGATACCATAAGTGCAGATGAATTATTCAAGAGTAGACAGTGATTGGACCAGTGGCCATAGCCTGAGAGTAAAGAAGAGGAGAGTTAAGACTGGAGTAAGGCAGGGGACTTTTACTTAGAGAATAGTTAATGCATGGAATGTCCTCCCTGGAAAGGTAGTGGCAACAGAAACAGTAGATAAGTTTGAATTGGAATTAGATAGTACCATGGAAGTTATGGAGATAGAGGGGTATGGGAATTATGGGCAGTACTTTTAGGTAGAGTATCTATTAAGCATTGATGGGTGATTGTGTGCATGTATACGGATTGTTGTTGGTGGAGGTCTCGTCAAGGGTTGTTGTGTTCGGGTTAGGGTTATTAGGGTGAGGGTTAGGGTCGACGATGTGTTTTTTTAACCAATCCCATGCCGCCCTCCCTGAAGAAAAAAAGAATACACAAAAACTTCAAATAAAAATAAAAATTAAAAAACACAAAAACAGTTTACATAAAAATAAATAAATAATTTGGCATTTTCTTACTTGGATCTTGTGCTGATAAATTAGCGCAGGCGTGATGGGCTGAATGGCCTCCACCTGTGTCTGATTTCCTTCTATTGTATTGGCACAGCCACACCACCAGCACTGGGGTAAATTGCTAATCAAATATCAGTTTGATATTAATTCACCGACTATGATAATAACCTGTACAAGTGAAAGGTTTATTGACTATTTTTATTCAACCATAATATTCAGGTCAGGTCAGGAATGAAAATATCCACCTGCTACCGGTAACATAACGGTACTGCCTGTTCATGGTCGTGTCATCATTGACTAAACCGGCAACCCACCCGAGTCAGCATCCTCTCTCTCGGGGACGAGGGTGCCTAGACACTCGGTAAAACTAAAAAAACCAAACCTACAATCTATGGGCAGCTCCCAGGGTGGGAAAACCGACCTTCAAAGGTTGTTTTCGGTAGTAGGTTGTCGACAGAAACAGCTTAGGGTAGTCCTACCATCGTGCGACTCAGCAGCGTTGAAGTTGTGCATGCAACCATCTTACGCTCTCCCTGTCAGGATTGCTGGTCTTACTTTCTGTCTCACAAATACTCAGCTACCATACACTTATCCTTCTCATTCTCACACCACAACTTTACAATCTTTCTCTTTCCTTTCATTTTCCTGGCAACTACTGATTACAAACATGGAAAAGGTTAAGTTTGTGGCTCCAAGTTGCCGGCAGTTCCTCGCACGATGGGGTGCAAACAATTACCGGAGTCCTGCTTGTCCCTGCTGCAAACGACAGGGACAGCACAGGCAGTAGTAGTCGTGGTAGTAGTAGTATCGGTTTCTCCCAAGACCCTTACCTTTCTAAAAGATGTGACTTTTTCTATTCATTTCACCAACATTCGTGGTCTTTCTTCGAACCTTTTCTCTGTTGAACACCATTTAGTTAGTTCCTCTCTTTCCATCTTGCTTTTCTCAGAGACCCCATAAACTGTCAAATGAGGTTCTCATTAATTCTTTCACATTTCCAACTGTAACCTTCGCTCACGATTCCGCTTCAAAGAAGGAGTGTGTACTTATTCCAACATCAACACACCTGTTGTACACCTTGTGGACCTTGAATCTCCAAACGTTAACATCATCTGGCTTAGGATTTGTTTCCCAACTATCACTATTTTCTTCTGCTTCACTGACTGCTCTCCTAACTCCACAAACTTTACAACTCTCTTTGACTATCTAAATTCCTGCCATGAGGCCATGACATATGCCTGGTGTTGGCTTAATGGTTCGGGTGATGGACTTGGGATCCTATGACCCTGAGTTCAAACCACACTCGGCTGTTGAATTAATACCAGGTGGGGTTGACTCGGCCTGTCATCCTTCCGAGGTCGGCAAAATGAGTGCCAGCTCACTGGTATCCTGTGTCGGAGTGGAGACCCGTCCAGGAGGGTGTCCAATAGCCAAGGAGTCTGCTTCGGCAGCACCAACGCTCTGCACAGATTATGGTCCCAATGGATGGATGGATGGCCATGACATCCTCTCATCCTAAAGCTGAAGTTCTGTACTTGGGAGACTTCAACGTATAACACAAGGAGTCATTGAATTCTTCCCACACAGATAGTGGGGTTGAAGCTCTTACCTTTTCCATTCTTAATGATTTGTATCAAATCATAAACCACCCTACCCATATTCCAGATCGTCACGACCGCTCTCCCACTACTCTGGACTTCTTTTTCACCTCCAGTCTGTTACGTCATAGCTACACAATTTAATCCCCGAATGGTTCCTCTCACCACACTCTTGTAAATCTCTCTTTACTTATCACTCCTCCTCTGACGACTATCTATTGGCATTTCAATAGTGCTGACTGGACTGGTTTATGGAAATTCTGTTTTGACTTTCCTTGCGAAAATTACTGCCTCTCCTCGGGTGATGCCTCTGCCTATGCAAAATGTATAGCTGAAGTTATTGTTGCAGGAACCTTCTCTTTTACCACCATCTCTTCTAATTACTGGTTCAACCATTCCTGCTCTGCGGCCATTCGTGCAAGGGACGTGGCATACGAGACCTGGAAAAAGTCTTCTTACTCTGACTCACATCCAGCTCCAAATCTCCGCACCAAATTATTACAAATATGTTATTCGTGAAGCGAAGCATTCCTTTATCCAAAGAAAGCGTGACAACCTCTCCTCTCCTTTCACGAATAGGTCTTTCTGGTCTTCAGCCAAAAGTATCTTAAACTACTTCTGTCACACTACCTTTCTTCGCTTTTCCATTCCGATGATACGATAGCTGTCTCTCCCATGAACAAAGCAACAATTTTCAGTTTTATTTTTTCCTCCAATTCCCCAATGGATGACTAATATCCCAACATCCCCTGATGCACCTCTTGCCAATCCTTTGCCTCTCTCTGTAATCTCTTTACGTACAGTCAAAAAAGTACTTCTCTCTCTGGACACAAGCAAGGCATACGGACTCGATGGCATTCCTTCTCATATCTTAAAGGAGTGCGTTTCAGAACTTGTACCTATTTTTGCTTGCTTATTTCACTTATGTTTAAAAATCAAAACTTTTCCTCTTTCCTGAAAACCTGCATCAGTACAGCCTATTTATTCTCAAGAAGGGTGATCGTTCAAACCCTTCCAACTACCGTCCTGTTGCTCTGTCTTCGACTATTCTCGTTTCCTCAAGCATCTTGAATCACATGGTCTTCTCTCTGACCATCAGGATGGCTTTCATAAGGCGAGATCTACCGGTGATATCCTTTCCTATATATTACAAATGTCTGTTGTTCTACCCGGAGAAACTTTGGGGAATCCTTTGTTGTAGCCCTTGATATCTCAAAAGCTTTTGACAAGGTGTGGTACTGGGGTCTGATCTCCAAGCTCCTTTATTTCGCTCTGCTCTCTCATTTCTGGCTTCCTCTCCGGCCGTTCGATCTCCAAAATTTTGATGGTTCAACCTCTCCATCCTTCTCTACCAACAGCAGCGTCCCTCAGGGTCTTCTTTCCTGTCTCCTGCACTCTTCCTTCTTTTGTTTTTATCAATGATCTTCTTTCTTCTACAAAGAACCAAATGCATTTGTATGGTGACGACTCAAGATTACATTCCTCGAAGTTTTTCACATCTGTTCCATCTTCACTTGCTCGATGTACATCTCATTTTATCACGACTAACTACCTCCACCTAAATAAATCCGGATTTGGACAGGATTTCTCAGTGGGACAAATGTAATCAAGTGAATGCATCTTCAACTCTATTTCTTCCTATTTCTCTTTCTAAAACTCTTCTCAGCTTTCCCATCTCCTTTGAAGGCTCTCCAATTTTACTACGGAATACAGTAAACATATTTGGTATTACTGTTACATCAAATCTATCTGGGAAACTTCACATTGTACAAAGAGCAAAATCTGCCTTTAAGAAACTCGGAATCCTGCTCAGATGTCGAAGATTCTTCTCGTCTGAACAGTTACTCCGATCATATTAAGGGTGATTCATCCTTGTAGAGAGTACCGTTCTCACATCTGGGGAGGTCCTCTACCTCCACATATTTGCTTGACAGAGTCGAGTTGAAAGCAATCCTACTTATTGACTCAAAATGAACCATTGAATACATGGAAAGCTACTACATCACATGACAACTGAATGACAGACAGTTATGAAGTTTGTTTCTTGTCTTCTTGATGAGGACTATACAGTCCATGACTGGAGGCTTTAACATTAAAAGAAACTGTGATAATGCTATAAAATAATAACAAGTGAAATCCTTCAATACAGCACGTGTGGTGAATCAAATGAGTACACCAATGTTAAAATATGCAATTTATGCTTTTTCAGTTGAAAAACAATTAACCAATGTAGGTGCTGTCCCTCGGATGGACTTTAAACGGATGTCCTGTCTTTCGGTATCCATGTAATATTTGAAATGTAAAAATCTTGTTATTATTGTGATACGCACCTTTATATATATAACAGAAGGTATGAAATCGTTCGATACAGCATGGCAGGAGGCCGCAAAAGAATGATGGCATAAGAAGAACTTAGCTTTCAGCATTCGGCGATCGGTGCAAAATGCGATGGTGGGCGGAAATGACGTCTTTCGGCGCGAAATGCGATGATGGGCGGAAATGACGTCTTTCGGCACGAAATGCGATGGTGGGCGGAAATGACGTCTTTCGGCGCGAAATGCGATGATGGGCGGAAATGACGTCTTTCGGCACGAAATGCGATGGTGGGCGGAAATGACGTCTTTCGGCGCGAAATGCGATGGTGGGCGGAAATGACATTTTTCTGCACGAAAAGCGATGGTGGGCAGAAATGACGTCGTTCGTTCGTACATGAGAGGGGCGCGTTTCTTGTTTTTTTTTCACGTCAAGCAATAAATTAAATGGTTTTCACATACATAACACATTAGTTTCACAAATTTCCATTGAAATACTCGGGTATTTCTGTCAATTCTCGCTATTTCTGTCTAGGTTATGCACTGCATCTACCGGACGGCCGTCATTGGCTGTCTTGAGGCACGTGGGGGGGGGGGGGATAGAGGACACCAGAGACGTGGTAGACACCGGGGACATTTCCAAGTCGGTGCAATTGTATACAGCGCACGCGCTGTAATAATAATAATACCATTCCTTTTGCACCATAAAGACGCATAGGGCTGCCAAGGCAGTTCCATTGGCAATGAGTACAATCCTAGACGGGTCACCACTCCAACTCAGGTTACCCTGAGTGGTTATTATCCCAGTACACTGGTACTCATTTCACCAACCTTGGAAGGATGAGAGGCCGAGTCAACCCCACCTGGTGTTAATTCAACAATAAACAGGGATTTGAACTCAGGGCCCCGAAGGTCCAAAACCAGTCACCTTAACCACGAGCCAAACATCCATCCATCCATTGGGACCATACTCTGTGCAGAGCAATGGTGCTGCGTAAGCAGTCTCCTTGGCTCTTGGGGACAATCCTGGACTGGTAACCACTCCAACACAGGATACCAGCAAGCTGGTACTCATTTTGCCGACCTCAGAAGGATGACGGGCAGAGTCAACCCCCACCTGGTATAAATTCAACAGCTGAGCAGGTTTTGAACTCAGGTTCCTAGGATCCCAAGCCCACCACTCCATCCATTAAGCCAACACCATGCTTGTTAATGCAAAATACAAGGAAGGAAATATAAGGAAATAGATTCATACAATTTTCATCACTCTAATGTCGAATGCATAACTCATTTGAGGTTTACAACAATGTAGATTTTAATTAAAATGTTATCGGTGCTTTGATTTGTCACAAATTCAATATGTCGAGTCACGAGCCTGTAAGATATACTAGTGTGAAAATGTGTTGAATCAACAGAATTAATGAGAGGATTAAAACCATCGATTGGGAGAATTGTGCCCTTCCCTGATGGCATATTCTTGGACATGTATCTCAATCAATTCAAACCTTGTTTGCTTCCACAAGTCGAAGCTTCATTCTGTCGCTGCAGCTCTTCATCCTTTTCTCTTCCTTGTCAAACCTTTTCCATGAGCCTGATATCTTGTGCTCTTCCATCAAGGTCACCAGAAGTGCTGCTCATCAACACCTCATGGTGTCTCCCAAGGCAAACTCTGAAGTCTTTTTTTTTTTTAATCTTATTTTACATTTTGCATTGGCTGATTTGCTACAAGTGGGCTGGACACTTGGTGTGGATGGAGGAAGAGATAATGGCAAAGAGAGTACATAGGTTGCGGGAGCAATGTAGGAGGAAAAGAGGTAGACCACGGTTGAGATGGAGGATTGTGTGAGGAAGGATATCAATAAGGTAGGGGTGGTCAAAGAGTGGAGAGAGTTGGCTGAAGACAGAGGGAAGTGGAGGGGTATTGCGGGCACGGCAGGGCAGAAGCTTGGTACTGTTGGACCTCACCCCTCACAAAGGGAGGAGAAGGAAGAAAGAAAGACCTCCTTCTGCTGCCCCCACAATATTTTTCTGGAATAGCTTCCTCTATCTCTTTTTCATATTTTATTCCCATCAACCCCATCATCACATTTTACACACAAATCAAAGTCTTCAATTCTGAGTTTCATGGGAAGAGGTGTATAGGACATTGCAAACCCTTTGTAATACGTTCAGTCTCAGCAGAAACAGGACAAAAGATGGAGAGAATGTTACAACCAAAAAAACTAAGTGCAAAACAGAGGCAAGACACCCAGGCTGGCAAGATGGTGTCGAGGTACGCACACTCACGTCTGAGCTGTCTCACCTAAGAATGGTGTTGGCTTAGCGGTTAGGGTGGCTTTTGGATCTCTGGGTCCTGAGTGCGAGCCCCGTTACCTGCTGAATTAACACCAGGTGCGGTTGACTCAGCCTGTCATCCCTCCGAGGTCGACGAGATGAGTACCAGTGTACTGGTATCGGAGCACTGCATCAGCGGCACAGCCACGCCCCAACAAAATGAGAGCTCCGTGGCAGCCAAGCTGCCATATGCAAGAAGAAGAAGCCGTCTCACCTGGGTTCGAATCCCGACCCAGCTTTTAACCATCATCCCGGTGATTCACAGGCAGGGTAGTTAATCAGTGTGGGTGCTGTCCCTCGGATGGACGTTAAACGGAGGTCCTGTCTTTCGGTATCCATTGGTGGATGTTAAAGATCACATGGTATCCTTCACGAAGAGTAAGCGTCCTATCGCTGGCATCCTGAACAAATCACAAATTCCTACCCTAACCAGCAGAGGGCACTGCATCAGCGACAGAGTCACACTCTCAGCCAATGATGCTACCCTGCAGCCTTGTGCTGTATTCAAACGGATGAACAAAGCAAGACACCCACAGAAAGATGCAGCTAGCTATTGTGTGCAGCCTGTGGCTGCTGGTTGCATCATTTTCTGGAGGAATAGCTGTGCCCCTATTACCAGGATGCTGGTACTCATTTCGCCAAATTCAGAAGCATGACAGGCTGAGTCAACCCCACCTGGTGTGAATTCAACAGCTGACAGGGGCTCAAACTCAAGACCATCCATCCATCCATTGGGACCATACTCTGTGCAGAGTGTTGGTGCTACCTAAGCAGTCTCCTTGGATATTGGGCACAATCCTGGACGGATCGCCACTCCGACACAGGATACCAGCAAGCTGGTACTCATTTTGCCGACCTCGGAAGGATGACAGGTAGAGTCAACCCCACCTGGTATTAATTCAACAACGAAGTGGGATTTGAACTCAGGATCCTTGGATCTCTAGCCCACCAGCCTAACCATTAAGCCAACACCAGGCTTGAAAGATGTACTCAAGGAAGCATTCTAAAAAGAAAGGAAGAATTTAAGAGATAATAGAGAAATGACATTTGCAGGAGGCGAGAGAGAGAGAGAGAGAGAGAGAGAGAGAGAGAGAGAGAGAGAGAGAGAGAGAGAGAGAGAGAGAGAGAGAGAGAGAGAGAGAGAGAGAGAGAGAGAGAGAGAGAGAGAGAGAGAGAGAGAGAGAGAGAGAGAGAGAGAGAGAGAGAGAGAGAGAGAGAGAGAGAGAGAGAGAGAGAGAGAGAGAGAGAGAGAGAGAGAGAGAGAGAGAGAGAGAGAGAGAGAGAGAGAGAGAGAGAGAGAGAGAGAGAGAGAGAGAGAGAGAGAGAGAGAGAGAGAGAGAGAGAGAGAGAGAGAGAGAGAGAGAGAGAGAGAGAGAGAGAGAGAGAGAGAGAGAGAGAGAGAGAGAGAGAGAGAGAGAGAGAGAGAGAGAGAGAGAGAGAGAGAGAGAGAGAGAGAGAGAGAGAGAGAGAGAGAGAGAGAGAGAGAGAGAGAGAGAGAGAGAGAGAGAGAGAGAGAGAGAGAGAGAGAGAGAGAGAGAGAGAGAGAGAGAGAGAGAGAGAGAGAGAGAGAGAGAGAGAGAGAGAGAGAGAGAGAGAGAGAGAGAGAGAGAGAGAGAGAGAGAGAGAGAGAGAGAGAGAGAGAGAGAGAGAGAGAGAGAGAGAGAGAGAGAGAGAGAGAGAGAGAGAGAGAGAAAGCTGTTCGACAAGATAATTCGAAGGAAATGTATTCAGCATTAAACAAAAGTAACAGAGAAAAAGCCTTAATAAGATGAGTGTGGGTGGATTCTACAAAAATCCTGATTCACAAATGATATTTAAAGAGAAGTAAGAGATTTTGAACAGAAGGAGAGAATATTTTAAAAGCGTCCTGAATAGAGGACAGCAAGGTGAAGGAAAATCCTGCGAAGGTGCAAGCGGTAGATAAAGTTATAAAAATAGAGGTAATCATGGAAGAGGTGATTTGAACTGCGGGAGAAATGAGAAATGATAAGGCACCTGGAATAAACAACACATAGTCCAAAATGTGGAAGATGGAAAAGAAAGTTTAAACAAACACCTATGGGTGAGTGATGGAAGCATTATGGAGTCCTGAGTGAAAGAACAACGAGAATGGCACTCGGTAGAGAGCATACCTCGGCCGGGCTGTAACCTACTGATAGACCGGATCAGCATACGGACAATTCGTCCTTGTTATACACCAAAATCAAGCGGCTTGTCCTCATCACCGACCCAACGTGTCCACCAAGTTTCGTCCGAATCCGTCCACAACATTTTGAGATATCTTGCGATATCTCGTTTTTGCCCCGATCTCTCGATGGTGAAGAATCACTTAAAAATTAAACAACTCTCGTATGCAGATCTGGATCCGGATCTTCAAAAGAATTGAATTACTTCTTCCTTGCCATCCACCCAACGTGTCCACCAAGTTTCGTCCGGATCCGCCGACAACTTTTTGAGATATCGTGCTATATAAAAATTTTGGCCCAATCTCTCAATGGTGAAGAATCACTTAAAAAATTCAAGTCATCGGATCCGGATCCTCACCAAAATCTAATCAATCTGTCCTCATCACACACCCAACCTGTCCACCAAATTTCATCCAAATCAATCATTAACTTTTTTTTTTAGATATCCTGCTCACTGACAAACATCAAGACAAATACATAGGCATACAGCGGTGAACGCAAAACTTCCATCCACCTTCGGTGGCGGAGGTAACACTCTGGAATAGTTGCAGACAGTATGACTGCATAACAAAGACCTCTGTAATGTTTATTCCAGAGCAGTAGTCTCCTGGTTTGAAAAAGTCTTCACATCCATAAAGATCTCTCGAGAAGATCTTTTAAGACAATCAGAGCGGTTTTAGAAAAGGCAAGATGCGCAATGATCAGATAAATTCAGCCTCAGGCAAATGATGAAAAGACTAAAATAATTTTCTCGAGATCTCTAAATTTAATTTTTCAATTTCAAACAACCATTTGATTCAATCGACAGACAGGATTTATGGAAACTGCTTCCAACGATGGTGTTTCACCAAAGATGGCCATATCCAGATCTCACATCAGGAGACCAAAGGTTGTGTTAAAAAACTCTCTTTGCACAACTTTTCAACCTGCATTGCTCTACATGCTAAGGAAATTCAAAATTGAATGTGGTTCCTTCATGATATTATGATGGATCTTACCATCGACAATCATCGCTTGGTGACACCGAGGAACAGCGAGTCAATGCCTCAGAAACCAAAACTTAGGATAATGGTGAAAATAAACGGAAGACATGAAGATGACTCTGATGAGCCACTGAAGGGATCAGACAGGAAAGAAAATGTCGAGAAGTTTGATATTCTGGAAAGCGAGTCAACAGAAAGAGGTGGAATTACAAAGATAAGGGAAGACAACTCGCTCGATCTGGCAGCTGTAGTCCTTAATTCATAAATATGATGATGTGCTGAATTGAAAAGATGTCAATAAATCAGAAACCAGAATATCAAACGCCATGATGGTGCCAGTAACATTGTATGGAGCTGAGTGTTCGACCCCGGTGGAGACAAAACATAACTTGAAGGTTTTAATGGAAGATGCTTGAGGAGGATTCTCAGGGTAAAATGGCCAAATAAAATATTTGAAGATTAAGTAAAAGACAAGAGAAATTAAACAAGAAGGGCACTCGGTAGAGCACACGCCTCCATCACACAATGCCTGATCCACTGGAATATATTGGACCCAATACATTTTGAAAATATCATGCTCCATATCGTGTTTGGCCCAATTTCTCAATGGTGAAGAATCACGATGAAATTTTCACAGCACATTCACCTCTCGGCGATTAAGCCTGGGGTTGAATCTCAGTCCAGCGATAATCTGTCACCCCGGTGTTTCACAGGCACGGTTATTAGCCGCTGTTGGACTTGGTCTGAAACGGGGACTATGGATTTGGTCTTGATTTTCATGTCTGTCCATGCGTGTGCAACCATATCTCTGACGTGTATGGATGGATTTTATTCGTACTTGGAAAAAGACAACACATGATGGTTTACATATGCACGTCATTCTTTTTTGAGTACAGATCCAAGATGGCCAACTGGCGGCCATATTCTTACTCAAATGTGTCCCCAAACATTTTTCAGACATGCATGGTCCGATTTTGCTCAAACTTGGTACAAGCACAGTACATGATGGCTCTCTCATCACAGGCAGGTCAGCGGTCTTTCTGTCTTCTACTGTCTCCTCTCTGGCCTTGCTCCCCGCCCTCTCTGTGCCCTGCCCCCCACTCCCCCCCTCAAATTTCCATAGGGTGCACAAGGTTTGCCAGCAACCCTCTACTGTTAAAACTACCAAAATCAAGAATCACTGCTCACCTTCATTATTTCATTCCTCTTTGTCCCCACCTCTGGAACAAAGTCCCACACTCTCTTCAATACCACTCACTCCTCCATCCAGGTCTTCAAAACAGCTGTCCACCACCACCTCTTATCTTCACCCATCCAAAACCATGATCTTTTCTACCCCCATTAATCCACCCCAAACCCACCTCCTTCAAATTATCTGCTTTCCTTCCTGAAAGTCCCTGGAAATGCCCATCGTGTTTACCCTGTGAACCTCGCCCCATCCCTCTCCCCTCCACAGATCTCATGCCTCTGTTCCCCAATGTGTTGTGATTCCTTCTCCCACCCTTCTTGCCTCCTGCTCTCTTTGTTATACGTTCTGTGTGTTCGCTATTATACGAGCCTCAACAATATATACCAAAAATATTAATATTCGTCATTGTCACACACACAACATGTCCACCAAATTTTGTGCGAATCCATCCAAAACTTTTTTGAGATATCATCCTCGCAGACAGACAAACAGATAAACAAACAGGGGTGAAACCTAACATCCGTGCACCGTCGGGGGTCATGGTAATACAGCCCTGTCTCCTTCAGCCGCTCCTCATAGCGAGGCCCGGAATCAATCCAGTAGCCCTGTGGTGAACCCTGTCTATGGCAGCTCTATCCTTCCTCAGACGTGGTGACTGCGCACACTATTTTACATGTGGTGTCACAAAATTCCGAGACAGTGGAGTGTTGAAACCATCTCTTTTGATTTATAATTTAACTCCAACCAATACATCCTCAAACCCTGTTTGTTTTGCCTCCAGCTACTTGGCACTGTCCTGTCTGCTTCCCCCCCCCCACCCCCAATATCTATTTATCTATTACCACCCCCCAGGTGCTTATCCTGTGTGGACATGATCCACGATTGCCTCTTATATCACATAATCTCGCTCTTCATTATTCTTCCATTTCCACAGCCCCTTACTAAGCCTGTTGTTGACTTAACAGTTACGGTGGTTGGCTTAATATATTGGGGTCTTGAGGTTGAGCCGATGTCCGGCCGTTGAATAACACCAGGTGGGTTGACTTAGCCGGTCATCCTTCCAAGGTCGGCAAAATGAGTACCAGATTTCTGGCAACTCACAAGGGGCACCGCATCATTGGCACAGCCTTGCTCCCAGACATTATGCAACCGGCAGCTACAGGCTGCATAAGAAATAATAATAATAATAATAATAATAATAATAATAATAATAATAATAATAATAAGCACCTTACATTTCTTTATGTTAAACTTCATCTGAAACAAAGATCAATCTTTTACCCAATATGTTAAAGTACCCAATCTATAAAACTGGCCTCAATATTACCCCCCCCTCCTTTTTCCCTTACAATCTTCCCTTACCTCCAGGTTTAAATCCCGGGAACATATTATCTCGCCCCGGAGCTTCATCTACCCTTAGCTTTCCTCGTTGTTCCGTCACTTCATCCACTCTGACCTGGATCTTCTGCACACAATATTGTGGATGGCGTCTCATTTACACAAACATCTAACATCTCCCCCCCCCCCTTAAAAAAACAAGCTCAAATGAGCTAAGATCCTCGTCCTCTTAATGATGACGTCATAAAACGAATATGACATCATTGTGATGTATCAGGTTTGCGATAAATTATCTGTGCTAATGCCCGGCTTGATTCCCGCAAACAAAATTCAAACAGTTGCCTAGTTTCGGAGATAATGGTATTGGCGATTTCCATTAGCGGTGATATTATGACGTCAAGTTTTTTTTCTAGGAAGAATTTCCAAAATCGGAGATGGTTACTGCCTGCGCGTGGGCTTTCTGCATATACCTGGCAAGTTTCACGAAGATCCGATGAAAACTCTGGGTTGTGAAACAAAAAATGTCAAAAAGTAGGAATGACGTCATAAAAATTGATATGACGTAATAGTGATGTATCGTATGTGCGGTAATTAATCTCTGCTAATGCCCTGTTCGATTCCCGCAAACAGAATTTAAAAAGCTTACCAAGTTTCAGAGATAACTTTTTAGGCGGTTTCCATTAGCGGAGATATTTTGACGTCATAACTTTTTTTTCTCAGAGGAATTTTCAAAATCGGAGATGGTTACTGTCTGCGCAGGGAATTTTTACATATATATGCCAAGTTTCAGGAAGTTTCGATGAAAACTGTAGGCTGTGAAACAAAAAAGTCCACAAGAAGAAGACGAAGAACAACAACGTGAGAAAGACAAAGACATCCTCCACGAGGATCTAAAAACAAATGAACAGAAACAAGTCAGAAAAATAAGACTAAAAACAAATCTGAAAAACATGTCGGGTTGGAATCACAAAAACAACCAAAGAAGTAAGGAAGGACACCACAAAACAACACCACGATCCGATCACGGATTGCCATCATGACATCTTTTGACATCTTTCCATCTCAATCCAACAACAAATGAAACGCATTTACACCAACCCACACTACAAATCAACAACTACCTCGAACATGCACATCTTCATACAATTGTTACTGTTGCTGCATGGTCACCGGTGACAAAAATGTCAAAAGATGTCACAATGACAATCCGTGTTAGGTTGGTGGGGTCATTCTTACCTTGATGCAATGGCAATGGCGATGCATAAAATGATCGTGGTGTCATTCCTCCCACCTTGTTTGCTTGTTTGTTTTGGAATCCCATCGTAACACGTTTTTTTTTTCTCACTTGCACGAGCGAGCTATCGTATGCTTTGTATGAGCTTGACTAATGGGGAGACTCTGACCCACACCTCCAGGCAGACTAATGGGGGACTCTTGCTCACACCTCCAGGCAGACTAATGGGGGACTCTTGCTCACACCTCCAGGCAGACTAATGGGGGACTCTTGCCCACACCTCCAGGCAGACTAATGGGGGACTCTTGCCCACACCTCCAGGCAGACTAATGGGGGACTCTTGCTCACACCTCCAGGCAGACTAATGGGGGACTCTTGCCCACACCTCCAGGCAGACTAATGGGGGACTCTTGCCCACACCTCCAGGCAGACTAATGGGGGACTCTTGCTCACACCTCCAGGCAGACTAATGGGGGACTCTTGCCCACACCTCCAGGCAGACTAATGGGGGACTCTTGCCCACACCTCCAGGCAGACTAATGGGAGACTCTTACCCACACCTCCAGGCAGACTAATGGGGGACTCTTGCTCACACCTCCAGGCAGACTAATGGGGGACTCTTGCCCACACCTCCAGGCAGACTAATGGGAGACTCTTACCCACACCTCCAGGCAGACTAATGGGGGACTCTTGCTCACACCTCCAGGCAGACTAATGGGGGACTCTTGCCCACACCTCCAGGCAGACTAATGGGGGACTCTTGCCCACACCTCCGGGTAGACTAATGGGAGACTTACCCACACCTCCGGGTAGACGAATAGGAGACTCTTACCCACACCTCCAGGCAGATTAATAGGAGACTCTTACCCACACCTCCAGGTAGACTAATGGAAGACTCTTTCCCACACCTCCAAGCAGACTAATAGGAGACTCTGACCCACACCTCCAAGCAGACTAATAGGAGAATCTGACCCACACCTCCAGGCAGACTAATGGGAGACTCTTACCCACACCTCTGGGTAGACTAATGGGAGACTTACCCACACCTCCGGGTCGACTAATGGGAGACTCTTACCCACACCTCTAGGTAGACTAATGGGAGACTTACCCACACCTCCGGGTAGACTAATAGGAGACTCTGACCCACACCTCTGGGTAGACTAATGGGAGACTTAACAAATGGTTTAACAAATCATAACATCAAGGAAACTATTGTTGTTTTCATCATTTTACCAGGTTGGAGCACCTAATCAAGATTGGGATTTTAGACTTTAGTAAACCATGGAGGATTGATGTTTGAAGGTATCGTAGAAATTAACCCGGGAGTGCACCAAGTCTATGTTGGGCCAAATGACATCACTTCCTTATTTGAGGACAGTTCCTCTCTCCCTCAAGGTGTCGCTTTGTTTTCTATTATTTTCAGAAGCACACACATACACACACACACACACACACACACACACACACACACACACACACACACACACACACACACACACACACGCACGCACGCGCACGCACACGCACACACACACACACACACACACACACACACACACACACGCGCGCACACGCACGCACGCACGCACACGCACACGCACACGCACACACGCACACGCACACACAATTGTCTTGTGGGTAGGAGGGCATGAACCCCTGACCTGTCCCTGCACGTTTGCAAAATTTGGTGCAGATTGTGGAAATAAGAGAAAAAAAACCCAGATGGCTGACACACGTGCATGCACGCCTGCACACACTCATGCACGCACGCATGCACGCACGCACGCACGCACGCACACACACACACACACACACACACACACACACACACACACACACATACACACACATACACACGCACGCACGCACACACACACACACACACACACACACACACACACACACACACACACACACACACACACACACACACACACACAGTAATTTTTTTTACCGATTTTTCATCCAATAATGTGCAAGTACTACACTCGGTACAACTTAAACATGTGGTGTCGTACACCAGGTACTGTACATCATAACAATGCCAGATGGTATTTAGCCGAACAAAGCGAAGGGTTTTTACCTCCAAAGACACACGTGACAAGCACAACCTCAACTCTGTTAAACCATCCTGAAAACGTTTAACCTCTCCTGGTTCCCCGAGCAACATCAGATGAACATGATGACCCGATTGTTTTCACAATGAAACTTGTTGTGATTCACAAACTTATCTTCACAAGCCTTTTCTGTCGGAAAAAGTGATTTTTTTTTCTTTATTTCTTTCTTCTTTTTGAAACTTTTATGGGTTGTGGCAAGTACATCAAGAAATCGCTTCGATCAGTAAAAAAAATACTTTTAAAGATTAACAGGAACCAGAAATGATGCAACCAGCAACACAGCACAGTTGTGAAAGGATAACCCACAGGCTGCTCGATTCACTTTTGTTTCATCAAGAAAACTTTGATTATATTAGAAATATATTTATCATGACAGTGATAACGGAATTTCAAATGACTGAGTAAGATGACTCATCCGTAAACGTATATTTTCAGTGCAAGTAAAGTTGTGAAAACAAACCGGAATTGTCGGTCGTGTGATTAAGCCAAATTCAGATACATGAAGGTAAAAGTTTTGGATGACGTGAATTCACCTTTCCTGGGTGGAAACAAAATGACGGATGGCACCAACGCTGATATTGCGCATGCTCCCGTTCAGTGGCGATGGTGACGTCACTTCCGTGAATGTGAGGTCACTTCCTGCGTGACAGACAAATAAATACACAGACCTTTTATGTACAGTATATTGATTACAGGGTGTGGAATTGGGAACAATTCAAACTCGCCTGCCGCACTCATCAACACAAACCTTTGCTTCAAACAACGGAAACATTATACTTATGTAGATGTGAATATATATGTATATCTGAGATATGTTCACATGGATATCAGTGATATCTACGTAAAGCAATGGTTAACTCATGGATATTGGTGCTGTCTCGTTAAAGCAATGGTTAACTCATGGATATCGGTGATATCTAGGTAAAGCAATGTTTAACACATGGATATCGGTGATATCTGAATAAAGCAATGGTTAATTCATGGATATCGGTGACATCTAGGTAAAGCAATGTTTAACACATGGATATCGGTGATATCTGAATAAAGCAATGGTTAATTCATGGATATCGGTGACATCTAGGTAAAGCAATGTTTAACACATGGATATCAGTGATATCTCGGTAAAGCAATGGTTAACACATGGATATTGGTGCTGTCTCGTTAAAGCAATGGTTAACTCATGGATATCGGTGATATCTAGGTAAAGCAATGTTTAACACATGGATATCGGTGATATCTGAATAAAGCAATGGTTAATTCATGGATATCGGTGACATCTAGGTAAAGCAATGTTTAACACATGGATATCGGTGATATCTCTGTAAAGCAATGGTTAACACATGGATATTGGTGCTGTCTCGTTAAAGCAATGGTTAACTCATGGATATCGGTGATATCTATGTAAAGCAATGGTTAACACATGGATATTGGTGCTGTCTCATTAAAGCATTGGTTAACTCATGGATATCGGTGATATCGAGGTAAAGCAATGTTTAACACATGGATATTGGTGATATCTAGGTAAAGCAATGGTTAGCACATGGATATTTGTGCTGTCTCGTTAAAGCAATGGTTGACTCATGGATATCGGTGATATCTAGGTAAAGCAATGTTTAACACATGCACATCGGTGATATCTCCGTAAAGCAATGGTTAACTCATGGATATCGGTGTTATCTCGGTGAAGCAATTGTTAACGCATGGATATCAGTGATATCTGAATAAAGCAATGGTTAACTCATGGATATCGGTGATATCTCGGTAAACCAATAGTTAACTCATGGATATCGGTGATATCTGGATAAAGCAATGGTTAACTCATGGATATCGGTGATATCTGGATAAAGCAATGGTTAACTCATGGATATCAGTGATATATTGGTAATGCAATGGTTAACTCATGTATATCAGTGATATCTGGATAAAGCAATGGTTAACTAATGGATATCGGTGATATCTCGGTAAAGCAATGGTTAACTCATGGATATCGGTGATATCTGGATAAAGCAATGGTTAACTCATGGATATCGGTGATATCTGGATAAAGCAATGGTTAACTCATGGATATCGGTGATATCTCGGTAAAGCAATGGTTAAACCATGGATATTGGTGATATCTAGGTAAAGCAATGGTTAACACATGGATATTGGTGCTGTCTCGTTAAAGCAATGGTTAACTCATGGATATCAGTAATATCTAGGTAAAGCAATGTTTAACACATGGATATCGGTGATATCTGAATAAAGCAATGGTTATCTCATGGATATCGGTGATATCTTGTTAAAGCAATGGTTAATTCATGGATATCGGTGACATCTAGGTAAAGCAATGTTTAACACATGGATATCGGTGATATCTCGGTAAAGCAATGGTTAACTCATGGATATCAATGATATCTCGGTAAAGCAATGTTTAACACATGGATATCGGTGATATCTCGGTAAAGCAATGGTTAAACTCATGGATATCGGTGATACCTCGGTAAAGCAATGGTTAACTGAGGAGTGTGGGTGTGTACAGCTCTCTTCATTAAGAAAGCATCCCACTCCACCCTCACCAAGGACAGGGGTGGATTGTGCTATCTATATCGTTTTGAGAAACCTCGTGATATTAAAAATAAAAACTCCCATGAAGGGATTTAATAAGCATTTTGATTTCTGTTCATAAGGACGTGTATATTATTTGGTGAAGGAAGAAAATGATGTAGAAATTACCATAGGGTAGTTTTTACTTCCGCCCATGTTGTGACAGGAGGATGAAAGGGAAGGTTTGTGTTTTTGCATGCTAAACCTCCCACATGTCGGATACATTCATTTGCAATGGACCAAATGCAACGACTAAAAAGACACCTGGAGAGACAGAAGGCAATTAGTTGTTTAATTGCCAAGACGGTGAAACTTTGAACTGATCACGATGGCAGGTCCGATGTGGCTTCATCTGCATAGCATGATGCAACACTCGAGACATTTTCCCCAAAGAATTGTCTCCTTATGCATGGGTTCCTCTTGGTGATGAAACATTACTGTTCTATGGTTATGAACATGGTGTTAAAGCACAACTTTCTTCCTCTACAACAGCAGAATATTTCGTGATTTCAAGTGGTGGCTCTGTTGGAAGAGGCAGAGCAATTGGGGGTTTACAATGTTTACAATGTCGAGGAGGTAAAGATCTGAAAAACAGAGGTTATTGAATTTCAATATCAAAGGTCAAAATCGTTTCAGCAGCTGCACAAGCAAGAGACCAAAAGGAATGAATGAATGGAAGGTTTTCTGTTGAACGTGTATGACATTGAGGGGCAGAAGTTAGACAGAGGATAGCATACAGGAGTGAGGCCAGAATCAAGAAGCACAACATGAGGTTGCACCTCTTGTCGTGAAATGCTGGCAACAAAAAGGGCCTTACATTCCACATCCTTAAGGAAGAAAAGATGGGAAGCATTTAGCATCAGTCCACAAAGGGAGTCATATTCCATGACTCTCGGGATGAAAGTCTGGTACAAAGTTAGAAGCTGAAGACGGCAGAGGAAGAACTTGGTCATGTGGACAATTCTGACATGGCGGCTGGCTTTGGAAGCCAGCTTGAAGATGCAATCTCACAATGACAAATTAGTGAGGCCTCGGAGCCCGAGGAGCTGATGACTCCTTTCCTCTGCCATGAAATCTCTTATCCTTCAGACTGGCAGGCTGCAGCCTCTTCCCTCTCTTCAGACATTGACAAAATCACAAGCTGGTCAAACACTTGGCACCTGTCTTTCAACCCTGACAAATCTCACACTCTCACTCTCTCTCTGAAAGAACAATCTGTAAATCCCCCCTACCACCACCTAATGTCTTCACAATCCTATTGAGAAAGTTCAGTCATTCAAACTCCTGGGTCTCACGCTCAGCCATAAACTTTCTTGGGCAAAACCACATTTTAAAGTTGACTTCCAAAGCCAACTGCCGACTGAGCATCCTCCATTGTACAGGGTCCTTCCTTGGCACACCCAAACTCCAATTGACCGACAAGGCCTTCATCCACAGTGTGATAGAGTACTGCTCTCCCTTCTGAGATGGCTCCCCAGTCTCACATTTTGCTCAGCTTTCTGCCATGGAAACCAAAGCCTTCAATATTACAGAAATCTCCCACAATGATGCTGTCTAACAGCCTATCACCTCACCATTGCAGACTCTCTGTGCTCCATCACAGGTCGGTGGTCTCTGTGTTCTCTGGCCTCCTTTCTGGTCTCGCATCCTCTGCTCTTTCCGTACTTTATCCCCCCCACAGGTTTCCGCAGGGCACATATGGTGCACCATCAACCCCCTCCGGCGAATCAACCTAAGTCCAGGATCAGTGCTTATGTCCATACATTCATTCCTCTTTTTTCCCACCTGTGAACCAACGTCCATATGCTCTTCAATCTCATTCTTCCCTCGAAGTCTTCAAACAGCTGTTCATCATCTCAGATCATCCCCAATCCAAAACCATGATCTTTTCTACCCTCGTTAACCCACTCCAATCCCTCCTCCTCCAAAATTTCCCTCCTTGGAGTTTCCTTCAGTATCCATCTTGTCGATCCCATGCATCCTCTCCTGACCCTCATTCCTACCCACACTCATTGTTTGAACAAGTCTCCCTCTATCTTAGCCTTCAATTCTGCTATTGGTGTTTTCCCCCTCTTTCTACCGTTTCTTTTGTTCTACTACGTCCTGATCCGTTCAGTGTACCAACTGCAACTGTAAAATGAAGAGTGAAATTTGAACTCATTGGAATAGGAAGGAAAATGAGAAAAATACAGGAGAAAAAGAAGGTGAAATAAAAACAGAGGAATCTGTCACTTTGACAACAAACCTCATGTGATGGAGAAATCCATTTATCTTGAAATGATGAAGTTTGTGGATCTGTACATTGAGACATGGTTTATTTGTCTGTCGCTTCTTTGTTGCTACAAGTGACCTTCAAAAACAATAGTCATCGATACCGGAAATTGACTTGCCAAAACAGCCCGGAAATAGCCATGCCACGAGCAGCGAGATAAAGAAAATATAATTTTGAGGCCAAACAACTTGCAATGTTAGCGTGACTCAAATGTGTTTGTGACACGTAATGATGAGATCACAGCACGGGCCTATTATCATTGTGGAATTAATCATAGGCTGTGTTTATATAAGAAAAATAGGTGTTCTAGTGGTGCCCGGAGATCACCAATCTCGTTCCATAAACCCAAACATTTGCTGAGGCCCAACTTCACTGGAAGTTTGTACCAGAACTTCTGATGAGGGTTCCATCACGTTTTTCTTGCACGTCGACGTTTCCCTTGGAAGATTTTGATTACTCATCCAGATAATATTACCTTGTGCTTTTCCAGACGAAACGATGTCGGTAATCCAATGGGACTTGTATTTTTGGACTTATGATTCATTAATATGATGTTCTGGATTTGATATGAAGATGATTCTTAATTATTATCTGGGGAAATTGTAATCAAGCCCCCTGTGTTATAGTATAAATTTCAAATCGGCCCGCTATTAATTAATGGACCCGCTACCAATTATGGAGACCCGTTCTCAATTAAGGCAGCACCCTATGAATTAAGGAGCCCTGCAATGAACTAAGGAGACTAGATACCAATCAAGCGAGACCCAATACCAAATGAGGCCTACTACCATAATACGGGTATGAGCAATGTGAGTGAGACAAACATCTGGGTGATTCCGAAATGTACAGGTGGCCTTTCAGCCACGTTGCATCTCTGTGAAAGAAGCCATCACGTGATCCCACGTGAGCATGATTGGTTGTGCATCGCCGGTGCCGATTATTTTGATAAATCATGTTGGAGAAATCATAAATCGAGCTTGCCATTTCATCCTCCTCAAGCTCTCTGTTTACTCCTGCATTTACTTGCAGACCCTTGACCTGATTATTGTGAGCCGCTGCTAGTAAAATAAAGAAGCTTCCGGTTTGACTTGTGCAAGCCAATAAAAAAAGAATTGATTTCCGGTTCAGGGTTCGGGGTATGTGGATGACTGACCGGCTCTAGCTCCTACCAGTTAATTTAAGCTAGGTTCACCTGACCAGTTATATTGCGTTTTACTGTTTTATTTTATTCCTGTTTTCCTGTTCGTGTTTTTCATCATTTTTTTTTCTATCCAAAACCATATCCTGCTGTGTTGAATTGTTTAATTTGTGTCCCAAATTAAGTCGGGCCTACTGGTGATAGTCGAGAGTGCTTCCCCCTACGTTTTTTTGCCTCATTTTCGCTCCTTTTATACCAGGTATTGTTACTTCGGATCCCTCAGCTAAATCCATTTCTTCGCCTCCCTCACCCAACATAGCTCTCTTTCTTCACTCGAAAAAAAAATATTCAACAATCAACAACAAACAACAACATCGGGAAAAAATCCAAACTTCAATCTCAGCGCCCAGTTACTCATTTCCTTATCCCTTATTTTTTCTCAACATCCCCAAACTAAACGTTGTCACCATCACCCCCCAATGAAGTCTGTTGCAGGTTTCCAAGTCTGGGAATCCTGAGGCATCAATTTTGCAGAAGCTATGTGCATGCACACGACAATCATTTCCCCTTTCATGTCCATTCATGGTGTCAAACCCCTCCATGTCAGTCCCAACCCCCCCAATCTGCACCCCCCTCATCCTGCCCCTTCATCCTCCTTCCTCTCAGCCCCCTCCCCTGCTCCCCCTTCTGAGCTTCTCCTCCCCCTCCCAGCTTCGCTCCTTCTCATCACCCTCCCCACTGAGCGGTGGAGTTGCGCTGTACATCAAGAACTCCATTTTTCACTCTCCGTGTACTGCCCTTACACCACCCAAACCGCAGGAGTACCTCTGGCTGTGAATTCACCTCTGCTCCCATCGCATGTTTGTCTGTGTGTTGCACTGTCCTCCTAACAGTGACGACTCCATTTACATCTCTCTCAGATAACATGGACCAACTTTTAACCACTCATCCCAACTCTCTCTTCCTCATATGTAGTAATTTAAATTGTCACCATGCCAATTGGCTGGGTGTTGGTGCCTGTCTCACTAGCCATGGCACTTCAGCAAAGGACTTTTGTGACTCCATGGGACTGATGCAATCTGTGAACTTTCTACCCGGATTTCTCCCAATGGCAAATCTTCCCTTCTGGATTTGATGATGCATGACCAACTTCCCTGCCAGTGCATTTTGCTCTTCCTATGCCCCAATTGGCTCATGTGCTTGTGAAGGTCACCATCTCTCTGGGTATTCTTAGAGAGCAGCCTCAGTGCCATTGAGTCTGGCAGTTCTCTCAAACTAGCAGGGACTGCAAGCAGCCATTACACTTCAGGACTGGTCTCCTATATCGACCACCCCCGATATTAATTCAGCCTAGGAATTCCACAGAAACCTGCGTTGTGTTCTGCACAGACTCATCCCATCACATCTTCAGTTATTTTACCCATCCTCCCACCCTTGGTACTCTGAATCCTGTGGTGAGGCAGTTGCTCAAAAACAACATGATCGTATTCTCCCCCTGGAAGGTAAATCCATCTGAAGGCAACCTCAGATCATTTCACCAAGCCCACAAGTATGTCTACTCTCAGGAGAGCCCAAAAAAAAAAACATTTGTCCAATCTCAAGAATGAGCTTTGTCTCCCTCCTCTAAAACCTGGTGGAGTCTTGCCAAGTCTGTCTCCGGTGTATGCTCCCCTTCCATCCCTTCCCTCACTTCAAATGGCAACACAGCCGACGCCACTCATGAGAAAACTGAATGCATCAATTTGGTGTGTGCTTCAAAATCTTATGTCCCCAGCATATATATATATATATATATATATATATATATATATAGATATATCTATCTATCTATCTATCTATCTATCTATCTATCTATCTATCTATCTATCTATCTATCTATCTATCTATCTATCTATCTCTCTCTCTCTCTCTCTCTCTCTCTCTCTCTCTCTCTCTCTCTCTCTCTCTCTCTCTCTCTCTCTCTCTCTCTCTCTTTCTCTTTCTCTTTTTTCTCTCCACTCTTCCCAGTCATACCCAACTGCTCCAGAATGTGGAGAAGTTTATGGCAAACCTCGACTGGACCAGACGGCATCAGCACACGTGTCCTAAAAACTTGCTCTGCTGCTCTTGCACTTCTTCTCTCTTTGCCCTTTTCATCCTATCATTTACCATAGGTCATCTTCTATCTGCTTGGAAATCAGCCGACATCACAACATTACATTAAAAGGTACAAAAATGGATCCCCTTAACTATAGACCAATTACCTGACTTCCAATCATCAACAAGGTCATGGAATCCATCATTGCAGTTGCCATAAAATCATTCCTCTTCTCCAACAGCCTCATCGAAGATCATCAATTCGGATTTAGACCTGCTAATGCTACATTGGACATGCTGCTTCAAATCATCCAACAATAGATGGAGGCCCTCAATATCAGACCTGAGATGAGGACCGTCTCTCGAGACATATCTCAAGCTTGTGATACAGTCTGGCATCCTGCCTTGCTCTGAAAACTGTCTGCCTATGGAATCCAAGGCCAACTCCACTCTTGAATTACTGAACCGCTCCACTCTTGGATTGCTGACCTGTTCCACTATTGGATTGCTGACCTGCTCCACTCTTGAATTACTGAACTGCTCCACTCTTGGATTACTGACCTGTTCCACTCTTGGATTTCTGACCAGTTCCACTCTTGGATTGCTGACCTGTTCCACTCTTGAATTACTGAACTGCTCCACTCTTGGATTGCTGAGCAGTTCCACTCTTGGATTGCTGACTTGCTCCACTCTTGGATTACTGACCTGTTCCACTCTTGGATTGCTGACCTGTTCCACTCTTGGATTGCTGACCTGTTCCACTCTTGGATTGCTGACCTGCTCCACTCTTGGAATGCTGACTTGCTCCACTCTCGTAGCCAATGTGTGGCTCTAAACGGAATCCTTTCTTCTCCTCTCCCTGTCAAGTTTGGAGTGCCACTTTGCAGTCAGTGTTCTAGGCCCCATCTTATTCCTAATGTTCATCAAAGACTCTCTGAAAAATCCTCTTTCTCTCTTTGCTGATGACTTCACTCTCTGCCGTGACATCCCTCATCCTTCTGACAGACAAGAAGCAGCCTCTTCCTTCTCCTGGGACCTTGACAAAAATCACAAACTGGTAAAACACTTGGAATGTGTCTTTCAATCCTGAGAAATCCCACACACTCAACACTCATATCTCTATCTCAAAGGACCCTACCACAGACTCTCCCATCTATTTTCTGAACAACCCTCTCAAAGAAGTACAGTCACTTAATCTCTTAGGTCTCACTCTCAGCCATAATCTCTCTTGGGCAAGCCACATTTCAAAGTTGGCCTCCAAAATCAGACGCCAAGTGGTCATCCTCCATCGTGAAAAGCCCTTCTTTGGCACATCTGAGCTCGTGCCCCTGACTCGCATCTTGTTCAGCTTGACGCGGTGGAAACCAAGCCTTTCAAGATAATTTGAATCTCTTACGATGAAGCTGAGTCTATGGACCTATCACTTTGCCATTGCCTATGTGTCGGTGGTCTGTCTGTATTCTTCCGCCTACTTTTTGGTCTTGCACCCTCTCTGTGCTGCCCCCCACCACAACCCAAAGGTATCTGCATGATGCATGTGGTCCAGCAACCACCTCCTAGTGAAACTGCAAGAATCCTGAACCACTGCTCACCTCCACTCATTTATTTATCTTTTTCCCGCCTGTGGAAGCACCTTCCACAGCTCGTCAAGCTCATTCTTCCCTCCAAGTATTCAAGCCAGCTGTTCACTGCCATATCACATCGTCCCCATTCCAAAACCATATTTTCTGCACCTGTTAAACCATCCACCACCCCTCCCAAAATTTTGCTTCCATATCCATCTTGTCCACCCCTTGCATTCTATCCTTCCCCTCATCATCATGACACATTTCCTGTTTATCCATTCCGTCTGTTTTCTCCCTCTCCTTGCTGTTGGTGCTTCCCCCTTCTCCTGCTGTTCCTTTTGTTATGCTATGTCCTGATCCATTACGTGTTCCAGCTCTTCCAGGAGTGTGTACTGTGTATACAAAAAAAGCCTCCGTCATAATACATTTATATGTTATATTTTTGTGTGTTTCGTGTTTCAGTGTTCATACCATTCTGCACAGAAACTTAGTAATATGGGAATTGCTTTTTTTTTGGTTAAAATGTCTCATTTAATTAATTAGTGACTTCCACCACCAAAGGTGGACGGAGGTTATGCCTTCACCCGTGTCTGTTTGTTTGTATATCAGTCTTTGAGCAGTATATTTCAAAAAAAGTTGCGGATGGATTCGGACGACACTTGGCGGAGAGGTTGGATGTGTGACAAAGAAGAATTGATTCGACTTTGGTGAAGATCCCAATCCGGTTGCGAGTATTTTAAAGTGATTGTTGTGATAATAAAGTGCCATACTGTAATTGGCGGCAACGGTAATTGGGCGGATGTGGCAGCACTGTATATGAAGGTCAATGGCTGGTGTTGACACGTATACCACGTACTCCGTGGAAAGTCATGCTGGAACAGTAATGGTATGTTATATACCATGTTAGGAATAATGTACTCTGAGGAATGTAATTGGTATTAGAGTATGGAGTTTAATTTCGTTATTATGTGATGCGTATGTGGTATTTGCCTTCAGTATTATGTGTACAAGTTATTGTATTTTGTTATTCTTACCCTATGTATATTTATGTTGTTGTAGATATGCGTATGGGTTTTGTGAGAATAAAGCCGATCGAAAAGGTCTATTGTTGATTACTACAACAATAATTTATTCTCACAAAACCCATACGCATATCTACAACAACATAAATATACATAGGGTGAGAATAACAAAATACAATAACTTGTACACATAATACTGAAGGCAAATACCACATATGCATCACATAATAACGAAGTTAAACTCCATACTCTAATACCAATTACATTCCTCAGAGTACATTATTCCTAATATAGTATATAACATACCATTACTGTTCCAGCATGACTTTCCACGGAGTACGTGGTATACGTGTCAACACCAGCCATTGACCTTCATATACAGTGCTGCCACATCCGCCCAATTACCGTTGCCGCCAATTACAGTATGGCACTTTATTATCACAACAGTGATCCTTCGATCACCATTGAGAGACGAGACCAAAAACGATATATAGCACGATATCTCAAAATGTTGTGCATGGATTATGACCAAACTTGGTGGATGAGTTGTGTAAATGACAAGAACAAGCCGATGAAATTTTGGTTCAGATCTGGATGCAGATCCGGCCGATCAGTGGGATACAAAACGTACACTGTTCAGTCTGGTGGAGGTATGCGTTCTACCGAGTACCGTTCTATTTGAAGGGGAACCCAAACACTCAGACCACCTCAACACTTATCTATCCCTTGATACCCTACAAAATAGATATGATGTGTCTTTTTCCGATTTCCAAATTATAAAGTCTGTAAATTTGTGATTAAAGGTTGAAATCTTCTTCTTCATATTAGCCACGACGTCGCACCAGGAAGTAGACCACCAGATCCATACTGCGTACGGGTTACATGGCGGTACGATTTAACTTACACAGAGACTAATTTTCGATTTTGCACAAGCGAGTCGATGTGTCCTTGGTTCTTATGTAGTGATACAAACTGAGATGGCTTGATGCTATACTACACCAATGGGTGGACGACCCTAAATTTGCCACAAGTTGGACGAGGTTTGTTGGACCACAACACCGTTATGAAACAATAGATACTAGATTTTGTGGTTATCAGCCACAATTGAGAGCGGACGAGAGCCCCCACGATTGAGTGGTGAATCAAACACCTGTTGCCATTGCCCAGCAATTACCACAAAAGCACCTGAAAAGATTATCGATAATTATCAACAGAAATTTCCACAAGTCAAATGAACCACCGTCTATTTATAGTGGAGAGGACATATTGTCGCGTCCGAGTCCCCATTAATATGGAATTGTTCAGAGCCCCGACCTTTCGTCCCAAGGGATGGTCCAAAAGTCTTTTTCAATGGCACTGCGTTTAGTATTACTTTACTTTACCATTCCCTAAGGTCGCCCAAATGAGTCAAAATCGATGGAAAACACACACGGAAAGCAAATGTCTGAAACACGTCTTCTTATCTTAGAAAGGATTTACCTTGCATTGAAAAGCAAAGGGAAGAGGGTCGACAAGACGCTATAATAAACAGAACAACCCAAGCGAGTCAAAAGACACAGAGAGGAGAATGTGGATATTCAAACTTGTACACAATGGTGAGAAATAACAGCTCAATTCCTAACCCACTCAGCACCACAGATCACACTTATACAACTTCACAATAATGCAAGTGGGACTTCCCTTTGGCTCTACGATGCATAGGGTGGACAGAGGACTCGATGCAGCCTGCTCTAGAAACTAGGAGATAGACGAGAGCCAGTAACGATGGTGATCAGATTCAGTAAAATGGCCACGAGCAAGGCCAGCGATGAGTAGGCCTTCAACCAGACCTAGGTCCCCTTTGCCCTTTTTAGACAAAGACCTCCTGGTCCGCCCTCCATCTTCTCCCTCCAAGCCCTCTAAAAACACAGGGTGGTCCCAGCTTGGGTTGATTCCACACAGGCTTCCTTGTCCAAGCAAGGTCTCCATCCTCCTTGTACACAAACCTCTCATCTCTCTCCTGAGCCTCTCTTGTGGACTCTGCTGGACTCTCAGGCACTTCGTTCTCCTCCCATTCCTGGACGGAGTCTTACTCTTGGGTGCTGCCCACAGGGGCAGCCCCAATAAAAAAAATAAACGTACATCTTTTCCTCTAGGTTTCCAAGCCAGTGCGCTGCCATGGCTGGAACACACTGGCCAGAGAGATCGTAATCGGCCTATCTGCATCTGCGATGGGAAGTCCTCACCAAGCCCCACCTACAAGAGGTTTTTACATATACATCATTAATTAATCTGTCTACCCTGTCTATAAATTACATCTGCTGCCTTCTCAGCTTCATGTGAAACAAATGACCTACTCTGACAGATCCCTGTTTCATGGCAATCTAACCTACTTGAAACTCATGGACCATACCACTTACCACAGTCTAGCTTTTGATCCCCCCGACCCCCCTTTCCACATAACAGTATGTATGTATGTATGTATGTATGTGTGTATGCATGTCTCTATGTATGTATTTATCATCATCTCCTCCTCCGAGAGGATTTGACCGAGGATGCTAAAACTTTCAGGGACTCCCCCACCCCTTCACCAACTCCATCAAACATCACTTCACAATAGCCACCACCATCCCACACCCACCCCTCATCTTCCCCCCTCCACAATCCTCCATCCAGTGGGGATGAACATCACCAACTGACGGACATGACGGTGGGACACGGCACAGACACAAATGACGCCAATGAAAAGTATGAAACGGGACGATCCTGTAACATACAAGACACCCGGTCAGCCTTCGATGGTGGGACGAAGCATTCGTTGCCCATTTTGTCCGCGGTGTCCAAGTCTGCGTGGGTGGTGCTCGTGCTGTCGGGTGATGATGGGTATTTCTGCTCGAGTAATATATAAACCGATCTATCAATTAATACAAAATCCGCTCCTTAGAAACTATTGATCGAATGTAAAATCCTACCCTACCGAGCTGAAGTGATCATGTGACCAGCGATTTCATCTTCACCAACACTTTCACCTTCTTCATCTGAATCGGTTGCACAAGGCTCGAAACGATTCGGCTCCACAATCTCCCCGAAAGAGTTTCCATCACTAATTTTGTCTCCAGTAATTTCTTCAAAATCCCACTGATCAGTTTCAACATTCTGAGAACCTTCAGAGTTACTGATGACGGTGGAACGAGTATCGGAATCCGAGCTTGAAATGCACTGTTTCTCGATGTGAGCCGCCGTTCGGATCAATTTGGCTTTAGGATGTGACTCCAGGGCTTTTTCGACACTTTGTGATTGGCAAAAAAAATTCAAATTTTAAAAAATCTTCAAATTAGACCGTGATTAATGTTTCTCATTGATTTTCAGAAGGAAAAAAAAATTGTGGTTTGTGTTCCCCTGTTTGTAATCAATGTGGCTCAGTTCTTACATCTGCTTATGTCCATTCTGTGAAATTGATTTGATAAATGTAGGTGAAGTAAATTTAACAACCTTTGTCATAAATGCTAATTGATCGGCCATCAACTCTGGTTGTGATAAGTGGTCTTTTGGACCTTTGGGGCTGAGGCACATCTTTCCCCGAGAAAGTATATAGAACAAGCATACTTAAATCCCCAGTGTGTGAAAACAGTGCAAGTTGTTTTGCATCTAAATACAGAAACCACCATTTATACATGAACGCAATGTGAATGCCAAACTTTAAATGACGTCATGTGTGATATTCTGGCAGAACAACAAGGTGATTATTTGGCAGTACCTTTGGAAATAAGTTCTCTCTCTGTTGTCTGACGCTCAACCTTCCAGGCCTACATGTTTGTGGCCAACTGCCACCTCGTCGTATTCACATTTTTACATCTGAACACAACTGCATTCACCTCGACTGCTTTTCACCTGCGATGACTCTCCCTTGTCCGTACGTTATTGTGAGCCGTTTCCTCTTCGTCCCATGTTGCTTTGCCAACCCTTGTCCTCCATTGTTCTACTCTTGCATGAGCATCAAAACCTGTTAAAGAATGTATCTGTTTCACAAAAAAAAAACAAGAAAAAAAAGAAAGCACAAGTTATCCTCCGCTTATTGTAAACTGACGCAACAGACACTGCTCACTGCTTCCCCCCTTATGCGGCCATATGGAGTTTCGTATTTAAGAAAGATACCGATCTTCAATTACAGGTGAACAGAACTTCCAAGGAACATCACAGATGATACATGTGAGTGATTGAAAACTTCGAAGCTCAACTTCAATTGCGTGTTGGAGGAACTTGAAATTGCGCATAGTTGTCAATGCAGGAGTATGTCAATACAGACATGGGTTTTCTTTCTGGGGCCATTCATTGAAACCCATTGATGATCTTCTCAGAAGGTGGATAAAACGGAAGCCTGAGCTGTTATTCAGTGCAAGTATCAGAAGGATTCAGGTCTGAAAGCTATGCATAAGGATTTACCGCAAACATTGGGTAAGAATGCACCACAGTAAAATGTGATCTGATCTGATGTACCTAACTCTGTTGCAGAGCATCGGTGCTGCGGAAGCAGTAACTTGGCAAGCGTTATACTGGGTGATTTGCCATTGCCTTCCCAGCAGTAGTCAGGGCAAGAATTTGGTCAAAAGGCCGACAATAGCTCGCCAACTCTTCTCGAAGGACACCATGGGGTCTTTAACACCCACCAACTAATGTCGGCAGATGGGACGCCCAGTTTAACATCAATCCGAGTGATGGCACACACATTGATGAATCACCCTACCTGTGAAACACCAGGATAAGAGTTTATAGCTGGGTCAGGATTCGAACCCAGGCTAGACAGCTTACAGACAAGTGTGGGTACTGCGAGACTGCCCTGTAAGCCCTCACAGTTAAAAAAGGGAAATTTAATTGAAACGATGTTGACATTGTATCGGAGATGACCCCATGCTCGTCGCTCTGCAATTGAATCAGTGGCCAAAAATGCTTGTAGGGTAAGTTTTGATTTGGAGGAACACACTTAGAATGAGGTATACAGTATTTAAACAATGTGAGTACCAACATGTCTCCATGCTGATCACAAATACACACACGTGTTCCGATCAACATTTATTGGCAGCGACTGCATCATGTTTTAGCCAATCCAGACAACCTTCTCTCCAGCTTTGTTACTCCAGACCATATTTGGGTTCATCACTTCAAACCTGAATCCAGTCGATAATCGAAACGGTGGAAACACCACTCGTTCTTCACCAACAAATAAGTTTGAGGCCGTCCTTTCTGCAGGCAAAGTCATGGCTTCACTATTTTGAGAACTGGAAGGGAACGTGCTGATTTATTACCTTCCACTTGGATACCATTCCAGGGGACTATTATACCAGCCTATTACACAAATTACATGATGCTAGCAAACAAAGACGATGTGCAAAGTTGCGCCCCAGAGATCTGTTCCATCACGGTAGTGGGCCAAGTTCACACCTGCATTGCATTTTGTGGAAATTGGTGACTGGTTTGAAGCAGCTGCCGCAAGCACCATATTTACCTGGGATGAAACCCTCTGACAAATCATCTCTGAAGAACCATATTTTGGACCGATGACGTCATGAAGGCAGTTGGGGACTTTTTGGGGATCAGGATTCATGCTTGTACCGCAGGGGAGAACTAAACACTGCAAAATTGCTGGTTCAAGTGTATCGGCATCCTTGGGGATCATGTTGACAAAATAAATGCCAGCAATGTGGGCCTTAAAGTAACAAGGTGAGGGCTTAGAACGTATTATAGATGCAGGCATAAATATTTAAACATAACCATGGCATTGATTAATCGAAAAATAATGAAGGCCTGTCCGATGAAAAATGCAGAGGAAAGAATACATGATGCAAAAGTGAGAAAAGAAAAAGGCAAATAAAGCATCTTCAGGTGATACGTGTAAGAACAATAAAATAGAGTGATTGGAGAGGATCCATAAGCCTGCGAAGCTTGGTTGGTGCCATGAGGACATTTCTATGGGAAATTAGAGCTTGTTGAGCCCTTCTGTCTTTGTGAGGAGATGGGAATCAAACCCAAAGCAGTGATCAGGACAATGCACGCAACAAGGATTTATCCATTCCATTTCCGATCAGTCATTCAATTAAATGGACTAAAGCAGAATGAAGGATAAACTAAGAAGAACCGCACACCAGGAGTATTTCTCATCCTTCATGGAACAGTCGAGTTTAACTCCAAAGTCTGAGAATGTTCTCAATTACACTCATCCCAATGTCTCCATCTCTGTAACTCCATCAACGACACCACAATTCATTTATTGTTGAAAAAACCCGACTCGTTTGCCGTATACGTAATACGTTCGAGAGCAGTATCGGGATGGCTTGAGCTTCCTCAATAATATGGTGGATATGTATATCTAATGGAGTTTATTTTATACACGTACCAGAGAGGTACCGGTTGCTACGCACGGGTGGGAGCCCAGAGTCTCGTTCAAAAAAATTGTTTTGAGAAATTTTATAATTACAGTTGTATGTAATACACACATTTAGCACTTTCTGATAATACTACAAAGGCGGTTGCTTACCATGAATATGCTTATACCCCCACATGACGCGTCGTGGTCCACTGCCAATGAATCACAGAGCTGGAGACCAGACTGAGTTGAGGGAATCTGTGAAAACTAAAAATGACGGGAGGAGAAGAGGGGTTACGGGGGTATAAGGAATGAGAAAACTCTCGTGAGATTGGGGAAAACATGAGAAGTGGAAGAGCGAAGTTGTTTTGTGAATGGACTTTCAGTCCTTCACCACATTTGCGTGCTAATAAGTAATAATTACAATGTATGGTGAGGAAACACTTCACCATTACATTTACAGAATGCAATGGCACACTGCTAATGCCGAACCTGTGAATGTGTTTACATGTGGAGAGAGAGAGAGAGCACCTTCATACAGGTGGCAACTCAAAATCATAATGGTATTGAGAAATTTATTAAACCTCCCACCAACCTTAGGACACCCGCTGGGACTCCAAAAGGTTCCCCAGAAAGTTTGGTGGGGCTAGCTGCAAAACTGAGGGAGTAGTTCAGGGACAGACAGACAGACACTCCTGTTTTATTGTATCAATTATTTAAGTGTCGCCATGATAGCAACACAATGGACAACACAATGAAGAACGAGAGGGGGAGCACTCGGTCGAGTGCAAAACCTCCGCTGCCAATACTGCTGGGTCACTTAAGTGAACCTGATATCCTATTCATTGTAGGTCAAAACGGATCAGACTCTACTGAACCACGATTGAATAAACTAAACTCGATCGACGCGCATGTAGAAATGTCAAAAAAAAAAAATCGAAATTTTTTTGAAAAAAAAGTTGCAAAATTTTTTTTTTCTCTAACAAATTTTTTTGGGGTTGGAAATCACTTAAAACATGTGGATATGCAAAAAAAAAAAAATTCAAATATTTTTCAAATAAAATCGAAATTTTTTTGAAAAAAAGTTGCAAAATTTTGTTTTTTTTTCTCTAACAAATTTATTTATTTTTGGTTGGAAATCACTTAAAACATGTAGAAATGCAAAAACAAAAATTGAAATATTTTTTTCAAAATGGCCGCCATAGCGGCCATATTGGATTTTGGACCAAGTCCAAAATCTAATTGCATGATCCTTGGACCATACCTAATCCCCCCACCAAGTTTTGTCGAAATCCGTTGAGGAATTTTTCCGTAATACTGTTCACAAACAAACAAACAGACAGACAGGGGTAAAAACAGTAACCTCCATCCATCTTTGATGGCGGAGGTTAATTATTACAAGTGGTCCTTAACATCGAACAGCACCTTGATGGTTAGTTTTATGGTTCTCAGACATTTCTGCCAGAGAAGACAAAGCAGCAAAATGTTTGTGACACAAGGTTTAGATTCCCACCAAGTCACGTGGGAGGTTACATTAACTGAATTACCATCCCAATTGTAATTATCCCTTGAGACATATATTCCATACGTTTCTAAGGGTGGAAGGAGAGGGAAGGGAAGGGTTTAAATAATGAATGTGTTGCTCATGTTAATGTTGGGGAGGTGGGGTAGGAGCGGATCATGGAAGGTTGGGGGTGGGGGCAATTTAAGTTGAAAATATAATTTTAAAGTTTGCTTAATATCTAGATGGCCCTGATAAAGAATACTTTTCACCCTGTTGTACAAGATAATGCAAACCACGCTGTACAAATCACTCAAAGAGCACCATAACTCATCTCTCACCATCACAGGATCTCTGTTCCATGAGATATAGCAAAGAGGTTCTGCATGTGCTTGGAAACTGCAGATAGATTTAATCGATTAACAGGATGCTAAGTGACTTCCTTCTGAAGACATGCTCAGCCATCGTTGTTTCACGAAAACACAGACAAATCAAATGAATTCCTTTAATGTGTTTACTTACACTTTGCTGATTGATAAAACATTTTATAAATATCTGACTTCACAGGCATTTGTTCCAATGTACCTTCCACAACATAGATAATTATCTTCCAATTCAGGCGATTCTTTGTTTCTGTAAGAATGATCAAACAGAAAGTATACCTGCCTTTTGGGGTGACCTGGTTGTGGTTCCCATGTGAGCACTCATGAACAAGGGACTCCAGGATCAAATCCCATATACAGTAAATGCCCATTCCTTCATTGTCTGTTTTCGTCCTGGCAATTGATGAAAAAAAATACATTGATGCCTCGTGATGTTGTTGTCCTCGACGCGACTTATGTAACAACATAACCACGGAGCTTACAATGCAGTGCCAATGTCAATGAGCCAGACATGCTGCCCCAACCTCAACCTACAAACTAAACCTATGAGCCTTAAATGCTGTCCCAAACCAAACCGACCAACTAAACCAATGACATATAGATGCTGTCTCAATCTAAACCAACAAACTAAACCTATGAGCCTTAGATGATGTTCCAATCTAAACCAACAAACTAAACCTATGAGCCTTACATGCTGTACCAAACCAAAGCTACAAACTAAACCTATGAGCCTTAGATGATGTCCCAATCTAAACCAACAAACTAAACCTATGAGCCTTACATGTTGTACCAAACCAAACCTACAAACTAAACCTATGAGCCTTACATGTTGTACCAAACCAAACCTACAAACTAAACCTATGAGACTTAGATGCTGTCCCAAACCCAACACGCACGCATGCACGCACGCACGCATGCACGCACGCACACACACACACACACACACACACACACACACACACACACACACACACACACACACACACACACACACACACACACACACACACACACACACACACACACACATAAAGGCCATTTTCCTTGCTAAAGCAGGGGTTAGCCTTGCGAGCCCCATGACAATCTTCTCCACTTTACCCTGTTTTCTGCATCTCCCCTTCTTAACCCCCTTGCCCACATTTCCTCTTCCACCACCTTCAGCCAAGTTTTTCTCGGTCTTCCCCGTCCTCTACTTCTGACTACACTCATTTCCAACCCTCCTCACACCCAGTCACTTTCATCCTTCCCCAACACATGACACAACTTTCTCAACCTGTTTCTCTTCACAACCTCCATCACAGACTCTATTCCCATCATCTTCGAAAAGTCATCATCTGTCTTCCTCTCTCTCTCAACGATACTCCACACATCCACCGAACCATTCGCATTTCCACCCTTTCCAGCCTTTGTTACTGCTCCATGTTCAGTACCCATGTCTCACACCCATAAATCACAGTACTCCTCACACATGTAGCATACACCTTTACCTTCAGCTTCAACGACACTCCCCTCTTTGTCAGCACGCCACTCAGTTCCCGAAACTTCTTCCATCCACATCTCACTCAAGCTGCCGTCGAAGAGTCTGATCCACCTTCTCCATTCAGCATGTCTCCGAGATAGCAAAATGTTTTCACACCTTCCAGCTTCACACCATCTCCAAGATCCAACTCAACAATTCCTTCATCTGCTGCTCCCTCGATGCACACCTTACACTTGAATGTAGCTGCCACACTGGTTAATGACCCTCTCACCCCACTACATTTTCGATGAACCCATTCAGAACACATTGTACACTGAATGGAGGTCACTCCGACACCCTTCCTGCACACAGCACACGGCCACTTCCCAGTCCTTTCCACCTCACCACATGCTTTACCACTTGCCATCACCTTCGTCTTTCCGATATTCACCTTCAAACCTTTTGCCTCCATACATTCCTTCCACTTGTTCATCTTCTCCTTCAGTCCATCCATACTCTCTGCAATCAACACCAGATCATCTGCAAACAGCAGCTCCCACGGTAAACCCTCCTTTACCCTCCGAGCCAGCACCTCCACTACAACTACAAATAGAAGTGGACTTAGTACCGACCAATGGTGCACTTCTACCCTCACCTTAAACTCACCACTGTTCCCGTTCTTAGTCCTTACAGCTGTGCGTGTTCTCTCGTACATTACCATCACTACTCTGATCAACCATTCCTCCACTCCTAACTTCCTCAATGCCAATGTCATAACTTCACGTGGAACCCCATCAAATGCTTTCTCCAGATCAACAAACCCAAAAAACAACTTCTTCCTCTTCTCCATGTACTTCTCCTGCAACAGCCTTACAATAAAAATTGCATCCGTCGTTCCTCTTCCTGGCATAAATCCAAACTGCATTTCGTCAATCTTTACCTTCTTCCTTATCCTCTTCTCCAACACCCTTTCCAATACCTTCATTCGATGCTCCAATAACTTTATTGCTCTATAGGAGCCACAGTCCAGAGGGTCACCTTTCCCCTTGGACAGAGGGACGAGGGTACTCAGTTCCCAATCCACTGGAATGCGGCCTTCTTTCACCACCAGATTACAGATCTCTGTCATTCTCTTCACACCCCAACTTCCCGCTGCCTTCAACATATCTCACACAACTCCCGTCGGCCCTCCTGCTTTTCTACTCTTCATTGTACTTATAGCTTCCTCAACTTCCTTCTCAGTTATCTTCTCTGCCGGTCCTAAAACTGGGTTACTCTCGATGTTGCTATCCCATTCATTTTCAACATTCAACAGCCTTTCCATATATCTCTTCCATCTTCCTTTAATTCCATCTGAGCCCACAAGGATTTGTCCCACTTCATCCTTCAAGCAACTCACCCCCATCACATCGAACCTCTCTCGCTATCTACTTTGCAATCCTGAATACCGCTCTCTTACCCTCTTCAGAATCCAAGCGTTCTCCGAACATTTTCCTATAGGCCTCCTGTACCTTTGCTACCTCTTTCTTTGCAGCCTTCTTGGCTACCTTATAACTTCCATGCACTGCCTCTTCTTCCACCGTACCCTTCGCCTTTTGCCATTCCTTGAACTTCTTCCTCTTCTCCTCAATCATCTTTCCAACTTCATCACCCCACCACCATGTTTCCGAGTGCCTTGGTGGTTCTTTTGTCCATCCACATACCTCACCAACGGCTCCCAATAGACTATCTTTCATTGACATCCAACCACTTTCAATCTCAACCACATCATCCTCAACCATACTCAGCCTCTCTCTTTATGCTTCCTTCACTGGCGCCTCTTTCAACCTCCACACCTTCATCCTCGGTTGGTACTTCACCCGCCGAATTCTCCTCGCACCTTTCACCCTTATATCGCAGACAACCAGGTGGTTCTGTGAAACAGTCTCCTCCCCTGGGATCACCTTTGTGTCCCGGAGGTTTCCCCTATCTCGCTGACGCACCATCAGGTAGTCAATGGTTGTCGTCGACCCACCTGACGTGTATGTAATAAGCTTATTATCCGCTTTCTGGAAATGAGTATTACAGATCAACAAGTCAGCTCCATCAGCAAACTCCAAGATCCTTTCACCTTCTCCATTTCTCACACCATATCCGTAACCCCCATGGACTCCCTCAAAACCCCCATGGACTCCTTCCCACATGTCCATTCAAGTCTCCTCCAACCACAACAACTTCCTCATCTTTCACATTTTCCATCAACTTCTCCATCGCACACCAGAACATGTTCTTCTCTTCATCGCTTCGACCGACCTGCGGGGCATATCCTGAGATGACGTTCACCAAGAGCTTTCCGATCACGATTCTCACCATCATAGACCTTTCACTCACTCCAGTCACACTCACTACACTGTCTCTACAAACTCCTCAGAAAACATGACACCAACACCATGCCGCCTTCCGGGCACCCTTGCCACATAAACTTATACTTCTGCCCCTGCCTTCCCTTCACCATTCTCACACCACTTCCCTTCCATCGTGTCTCCTGCACACAACATAATATGTCCACTCTTCTTCTGACCAATGTTTCAATCACTTCTCCAGATCTCCCTGTCATTGTCCCTCCATTCCATGTACCAAACCTCAGAAACCGATCTCCACGTGGGGCATCAGACGATTGGTCATCATAAATGGAAAAATTTCCTCCCTTGCTTCGATCGGGTTCCCCACCTTGAGTTTTAACGAGAGGGGGTGAGGACCCCCACGGGGTACTTCGGGCTGTGCCCTGCCCATCAGTTGAACTCATCATGGTTTCCTTTTGAGGCGATGTTTTTTATGGCCGGATGCCCTTCCTGACGCCAACCCATTTAGTCGCCTCTTACGACACGCAGGG
>NC_140961.1:10461791-10466791 GCF_056783735.1 Eptatretus burgeri | reverse complement strand
AGAGAGTTAAGACTTCGCGGGCGGTGGAGTTGGGAAGAAGGAGCAAAAAGGAGCTGGTCGTCGTCGTGTGCGTTGGAGTCGGGAGCGGAGGGGACGGAGCTGTGGAGAGGCGGCGCGAGGGCAGACGAGGGGTGCTCGCGTCGTGCAGGGAGCTGCACCCCAGGGAGGCCGACAGCGCGACCTGGCCGAGGTGGAGACGCTCGTCGCGGGACTCGAGGCAGAGTAGGAATCCTCTATACCCCCGAGCATCAGCAACCCCCTCCTGTTTCCCCCCGCGCTGAGATAGTGCGACCAAGGGGGCCCCTTTCCCACCCCCTACCAGACACTGCCCGCGAGGCCCGCGGAGTTGAGGCACCATCGCCACTCCGCGTCTCATCACCAGACGGGTAGGCCCGACCCGGTCTCGGCCTCAGGCCCGCCTCATCCTTGAGGGTTCTTTGTTCTTTTCCTTGGTTTTGGGTATGTGTTGTCGGCGCCGTCTGTGAAGTAAAATTGTATAAGTGTTGCCGTGTGCTCGCGTAATCGGTAGTAGATCTGCATTGTCGCATTTGCTTTTTGTGTAAATTGCATTGTGTTTTTCTTTTCTGTGTGCTTTTGGTGGAATTGAATATGTGTGCTTTCCGTTCATCGCGAATAAATGTGCTTTGTGTTGAACTGTTTCCCGCTTCGCTTCGTCATTTCTTTCATTGAATCCTCATCTTGCTTCACGTAAAGGGTTGGTAGTGGGCTGAATACGCCCGATAATTAATCGAACCGTCGAGGTCGACGATAACACCGCTCGGTTATCCCGATAGTACGGAACGGGTCGCTTAAGTGGCCCGTGTCCGAAGTCGACCTGCGGCGAGGTGTGATCGCCCGGTCTACCCTCCGCGTGGGTACTTAGGTAGGTCGAATTTGGCGAGCAACCCTATCCCACGCGGGGGCTGATTGGCTCGATCGCGGTGAGACCGAAAGGTCCACCCGTGACTGGTTCCCGGCGTTAGTCCGAGAGGGTCACGACTGGATTGTCCGTCCGGTGGGCGACGTGCCGCGATTCGAGTTACGTGGCCGTCAGCACGCCGGCGGGCGCGAATCCGCAACACTGGTGTCAGGAGTGGGATACAAATCCATCGCCCTCCTCGCGGCACTGGTATCGGAGAACAGGAAAACGGGCTCTCCTGTCTCCAGCTAAATTCACGGGAATCGGTCCAGGGGTGAGAGAAGCGACCCGATTCCCTCCAAATTACGAAGCGAGCTAAATTAACCCTTCACGAGAAGCAAGATGGCGTCTCAAGGCGAGCGGGAGCCGGGGGTATTAGAAATGGATGTAGAATGTGTAGGATCCATGGCTCAGGATGGAATCCCCGTGCAGGAAATGTTGATTGTGCAGGAACACGGACTCGCCCAACTGAACCCAGAGCCCGAAATGGGTGCGGCAGCGGCCGCGGTGTATGACACCTCCCCTCCCCCTCTCCACCAAAACCCTTCCCCAACCCCTGCCGAAACGGCTCACCCAAGCGTACCCGACATGGCCCAGCTAATCACCATGCTGGCAAAAATGAATGCGGAAATGACAGCGAAGATGGATGCGCATGCACAAAAGATGAATGCGGATGTGAGAAACGAAATAAAAAGCATGAACGAAAAGATCGATGCGAGTACACAGCAAATGAAGGAAGAAACGAAAAAACTGCGGGGTGAGACGCAGAACATGGGCCGATGCCTGCAGGCGGGCATGAAGGCCGTGACCAGGGAGATAGGAATGGCGACTCCACATGTGGAAGCAAACGAGCTGGAAGGGGGTGCAACGGCTGACAGGCCCGCGGCGGAGGCGGGTAAAAAATAATTCGGGGGCGTGTTGGGCGAGGGTCGTGACAGAGGAATCGACGGTGACCAAAAGGGAAAAATTAAATGGGGAGACAAAAACGTGTGAGACGAGACACGAGGTGATGACGACAGAAACTTATAAATGTATGGAGACACGGGAGACAGAAAAAATAGAGGAGAGACAGCACGATGAAGACGGGGTAAGTGACGCACACACACACACACGGAGGTAGTGGAGGATAGTGAGGTTGAGCTCGCGGAGCATGTAGGGACCCGGTGCGAGCAGCTGGATGACCTCCTCCAGGAACAAGGGGAGGGAGTATGCCCCCTTGAGGCGAGTCACGACCAGGTGGGTTCGGTCGTGCTTTGCGAGGTTGAGGGGACGAGAGCTGCGAACGGTTGCACGGAGAGCTTGGGGGGTATAGAGGCCCCGGAGACCCTTGTGGGGACACGAATCCCCAGTGTGGTTGTCCCTGTGTGTGTGGTGCAAGGTGTGAGTGCGTCCCCGTGTGTGGAAGCGACCCCGTGTGTGATTGGTGTGGTGGCGATTGTGCCGGAGTGCGTGCTTCCCAGCACGCCGTGTGTGGATGAGGCACCGTGTGTGAGTGAGGCACGGAGTATGGATGAGACACCACGGTTGAGTGCCCCCGCGTGTATAAGTGAGGCACGGTGTGTGGGTGAGGTACAGCGGTTGAGTGCCCCCGCGTGTGTGAGTAGTATGGTTTGTGTGAGTAGTGAGGCACGCGTGAGTGAACGGCCGTATGCAAGGGAGACCGTGTGTGTGAGAGAGCGGTATGTGAGGGAGATGTCGGTTGGCATGCGGGAGCACGCAGCCGCGTCTCCCGGTGTGAATGTGATGGAATGCAGTGTGAGCGTCGTGACACGCAGGTGTGCGTGGGTCGAATGGCGACGACGGCGACATGGGAGGAACGAAAGCCGAGTCGCGGCTGTAGTTGTTTCGCGGACCGTGCCGAGTTCACCCAGCAGTGAGCACGCGGTTCGTGCTGTGCAACGCACGAGGCCGCCACGTGCTCGCTTGCGAGAGTGAAGTCCCGGTAAGGAAACGCACGCGGTGGATTTGCCGATCCCGCGGACGGACAAAGTTTCGGCAGGTAAATGGATTTGGACCGGACGGGTTCTCCACGCGATCGTGTGTGTTAAGCTCCAACGGGCAAAGCACATGTGTTCGCGTGGGGAACCCCTCGAGACGTGGGGCTTGTGTTTTTTTTATGCGCACGGTGACGCCATGGCTGCACGTGGGGTTGGAATCCGGCAGGAGGGGTATCTCTGCCGGATGGTACCGTCCAAGGAGGGACGAGGAACACGTGCAGCTGCATGACGTCACGGGCAGGTGCAAAGTGCGCGAGCTCTGAGTTGCCGCGCAGGTGCTGCGCATGAAAAAAAAAGAAAAAAAAAAAAGAAAAACAAGCCTCACTTTCGGGTGCACAGGATTCCTGGGCAAGGGGTGGAAGACCCCCTTACCCTGGGGCACAGGATGGAAACTAGTTAGGGGGAAGGGTTAGCTTAGACCGACTTCATGGGGCAGGGGTAAGTCCTCATGGAGTCCGTGGAATGGATTAGTTAGAGGGATTGTAGCCAGATTTAGGTGGGGAAATTGATTAAAGAGATTAGGAGACAGAGACAGACTTTGGATGTGTAGTGGGGACGTAGCTTAGCTACGTAGGTTAAATGGAACGTGCTATAGTTTAAGGGACGGCGTGGGAGCACGAGTTAGTTCGGGGAGGTAGTTAGAAGGATGGCAGAGTTCAGCGGTGTGTGTGTTGAAGAGTTGTGAGGTGAGTGCTTGTTGAGTGAGTGAGGCCAGCGGGTCTGTGTGTGTGTGGAGCGAATGGGGAATGCATGGTGCGATGAGTGATTGGGGGGAGGAGTGACTCCCGCCCAAGGGACCCCGGGGTCAGTATAAAGTGAGTTAGGGGGTTAGTCAAATTGAAAAATGGAGGTTGTTTTGTTGTTGGTGGGAGTGTAGGCTCGAAACCCGTTTGGAGGGGTGCAGGAGCCCTGTTGACGGGCTGGGAGCGTGGCTGCGAAAAGTGGGTATCGCTGAGTGGGTACCCCGGGCACCAGGCTAGTCGGCCGTGGTAGGCCAAGGGCCCATGGGGGGCCGGGATAGCGTAGTGGGCACAGGTGCGCCTGCTTGGTGCGGGGGCCCGGGGCGCCATTAGCCGCGTGGGCAGTGTTGTGGGCACGGGTGACCCTCGGAAAGGGGCCTGGGAAGCCAGCCTGCCACGTGTGCGTTTCAGGGGAGGTGCCATGGGGGGCACTCCCCGGTGTTAGGGAGCTGGTAGGCTCGGAGGCAGTGTAGTGCCCGGGGGTGCCATAGCGGGAGATTCGGCAGAGGGTCGTGCCTGCCAAAGGGAGCCACGTGTCCCAGCCAGGAGACCGTGTGAGGGCACGGAGAGAAAATTGGGGCGAGGCCCGAAATTGTGAGGACACCAACACAGGCGACGGGAATCTGGGTTGTTAGAACCAATAGTTTAAGCGAGAGGCGCTTGTTGAAAGCCCCGGGGTAGTTTAACAGTTAAATGGTTAGGATAGATTAGGAAGTGTACCCCTCCGCACCATCCATCCCCTCGCTCTCGTTGTGGGCCGCTGGACCCACTTGGTGTTAAGATCGCCGAACTCTGGGGAGGCCATTCTGAGGCTTCGTTGGGCCTCGACACAGGACGTTAGCTCTCCCTTATTCCCCTCCGGGAAGGGAACGTAGGGGTTGGGAGTAGGCTAGGTGACAGGATAGGTTAGCCGAACAAGGACGATAAAGGGGGTTAGGGGACGATTTATAGTGGGGAAGTAAAAATAAAAACAACAAAAAAAATTAAGTTGGGGCTAAATTGGGGTTTGACAAATTAAGGGAGTGGGTATGTACAGTGACAGGCAAAGGCGATAGGTTGGGAGGGAGACAGGTAGGTAGGTCCGAGCCCGCCTTCCAAGTGGCCAGCACCACCGCACTCCCTCCACCAACTTCCACTGACGGCAAAAGCTGGCCAGCTTCATCTGCTGGCTGTGTGCTGCAAGGCTTGTGCCGGCCGGATCATCTGCAGCTGTGGTACTTCAAGGCCTGTGCCGGCCAGTTCATCTGCGGGCTGTGTTTGCCTGCAGCGGCCTTATTCGGCGGGCTGAGTTTGCCTGCTGCCTTTGCCATGCCATGCCCACTGCCCATGTTCACCAGCCCCGTT
>NC_140961.1:10334291-10456791 GCF_056783735.1 Eptatretus burgeri | reverse complement strand
TTGCTCTCCTGTCACAGTCACCGTGTGGCCCTAAATGGAGTTCTTTCATCCCCTCTTCCTGTGCAGGCTGGAGTTCCTCAAGGTAGCGTTCTGGGCCCTGTTCTTTTTCTGGTTTTCATCAATGATCTCTCGGACTCTCTGGAAAATCCTCTATTTCTCTTTGCCGACGACTCCACCCTCTGCCGTACCATCTGTCATCCCTCAGACCGGCAAGCAGCAGCTTCTTCACTCACTGCAGATCTGGATAAAATCACAAACTGGTCCAACACGTGGAACATGTCTTTCAATCCAGACAAATCTCACTATGTCTCTTCGAACGGACCGTTTAGAAAACCCCCCATCCACTTTCTCAACAATCCTCTTGAAGAAGTCCTTTCTTTCAAGCTTCTGGGTCTCACTATCTGCCATGACCTTTCCTGGGAAAGTCACATTTCCAACCTCGCCTCAAAAGCCAGTCGCCGACTGGGAATCCTCCGTCGTGCAAAGTCATTCCTCGGCCCTCTTGAGCTCCTGACCACTTACAAAGCTTTTGTCCGTAGCGTGATGGAGTACTGCTCTCTCACTGGGCTGGTGCTCCCACCTCACACCGAGCTCGGCTTCATGCTATGGAAACCAAGGCATTTCGGATCCTTGGTATCTCCCACGATGAAACTGAGTCTTTGGGCCTCTCACTCAATCACCGCAGGTTGGTCGGTGGTCTTTCTATCTTCTACCGACTCCTCTCCAGCCTTGCCCCCCCCCCCCGCTCTCTCTGCGATTTGTCCCCACCACATTTCCACAGGGCACTCAAGGTCCGCCAACAACCCCCTTCTAGTAAAACTACCAAAATCACGAATCACTGCTCATCTTCACTCATTCATTCCTCTTTTTTCCTGCCTTTGGAATAAACTTCCTCACTCTATTCTTTCCCATTCTTCCCTCCAGGCTTTCAAAACAGCTGTTCACCACCACCTCTTATCATCCCCCATCCAAATGCTCGATCTTTTCTACCCCCGATAATCCACCCAAGCCCACTTCCTTCAATTCCCCTGCTTTCCTTCCTGAAAGTCCCTGTAATGTCCATCTTCTCTTCGCCATGTTCCCCGTCCCATCCCCATCCCTCTCCCTTCCACAGTTCACCTAATGTGTCTGTTCCCCACTGTTTTGTCCCTTCCACTCCCGCCCCTCTTGTCTCATGCTCCCTTGCTGTGAGTTGTGTGTTAGCTCTCATACGAGCCTCGACCAAGGTATACAAAAAAAAAAAAAAGCTGAAGGAAAACATCTACCGAGAAATCCAGAACATTCCTCAGGAAACGTTTCCCAAAGTGATGGAGAACATGACAACGCGTTTGCAGGCAGTGATCGGACACGTGGAGCCTACCTCGAACATGTGGTCCAAAAGAAAACGACGATTCTATCCAAAAATTTAAATTTTGGTGGCAATTTTGACATTGGTACAATAAACTTCAACCTTTCAGCTTTCTATCCAGCCATATATCTTTTTTAAAAATATATGTTACAACCATCCTCTTTGCAGATGAAAAGTTGTATATTTTTATATATATATATATATATATATATATATATATATATATATATATATATATATATATATCTTCTTCTTCTTTCGGCTGCTCCCATTAGGGGTCACCACAGCGGATCATCCGTATGATCCGCGTAGTGATTTGGCACATGTTTTACGCCGGATGCCCTTCCTGACGCAACCCTGGTCGCCTCTTACAACACAGGGATATGGTACACCTATTTTAACCGGGGTATACACCGGCCCAGTACACTGGTACTCATTTCGCTGACCTCGGAAGGATGACAGGCTGAGTCAACCCCCTGGTGTATTAATTCAGTGGCCCAACGGGGCTTGAACTCAGGACCTCTTGGATCCCAAGCCGCTGCCCTTTCCACTGCGCCAACACCAGGCTATATGTATATATATATATATATATATATATATATATATATATATATATATATATATATATATATATACATACATACATACATACATACATACATATATATATATATATATATATATATACATACATACATGTACATGCATACAATCTACATATACATACATGTACATACATACAATATGTATACATGTACATACATACAATATATATGCATGTACATACAATATACATTCATGTACATTCATACAATATATATATATACATGTACATACATACAATATACATACATGTACATACATACAATATACATACATGTACATACATACAATATATATATATATATATATATATATATATATATATATATATATACACATACATGTACATACAATATACATACGATATACATACATACAATATACATACATGTAAAAACATACAATATACATACATGTACATACATACAATATACATACATACAATATTGTACATACATACAATACACCATGAAGCCTGGTGTTGGCGCAGTGGTTAGGGCAGCGGCTTGGGATCCAAGAGGTCCTGAGTTCAAGCCCCGTTGGGCCACTGAATTAATCCACCAGGGGGTTGACTCAGCCTGTCATCCTTCCGAGGTCGGCGAAATGAGTACCAGTGTACTGGGCCGGTGTATACCCAGGTTAAAATAGGTGTACCATATCCCTGTGTCGTAGGAGGTGACCAGGGTTGCGTCAGGAAGGGCATCCGGCATAAAACATGTGCCAAATCACTATGCGGATCATACAGATGATCCGCTGTGGCGACCCCTAACGGGAGCAGCCGAAAGAAGAAGAAGAAGAGGAGTACATACATACAATATACATACATGTAGATACATACAATAAATATATATATACATACATGTAGATACATACAATATATATATATATATATATATATATATATATATATATATATATATATATATATATATATATATATATTATACATACAAATAGTGGAGGCTTGTGATAGTGCAGGGTGAGTCACAAGTTCCAGGACACGGTTTTAACTGCTTCGAATTTTTTTTACCAATTATACATTTTTGGTCGAGTGCACTTCCAGTCTGAAATGCCTTTGTTTTTCCCCCAAAGAGGAACATTTGATTTTGATGGTGCTGGCTTTCCAAAATGCTCCTAAAAGTCTTCTTGCACCCGTTTCATCATCTTGTTTGTTTCTCCTCTCGTGGTACCACACCACTGCGACCAGCCTCTCTTCCTCTCTAAATGGACTGGTGTGTGCCGTCTTGGTTTAATGTTTTATTTGTATTATCTGAAAAAAAAAACAAGAAAACAGAATAAATACATGGCATAAACAAATATTATAAAAGCAGCTGAAACCAAGTCCTGGGATTTATGACTCACCCTGAAGAATACAGAACGGATCAGGATATTCAACATTACAAAAGGAACAGCAGGGAGAGAAGTGGAGATGCCAACAGCAGAGCAAAAGGAGAAAATAGACAGACGGATAAACAAGGGATGCGGGTAACAATGAGGGGTCGGAGAGAGGGTGAGGGGTGGACTGGTGGATGCAAAAGCAAAACTTTGAGAGGGGTTGGGACGGTTTAATTGGTGCAGAAAAAAATCATGGCTTTTAGATAGGGGGTGGGGGGGTGATTTGAGGTGGTGGTGAACAGCTCTCTTGGAGACCTGGAGTGAAAAATTAGATTGCAGGTTGTGTGGAAGGAGGTTCTACAAGTGGAAAAAAAAACAAAAACAGAGGACTAAATGAGTGGAGATTAGCAGTGATTCCTGGATTTAGACAGTTTCACTAGGAGGGTTGCTGGTGGACTGAGTGCATCCTGCAGATACCTGTGGGTACAAACAATGGAGAGGGCAGAGGGTGCAAGACCAGAAAGGAACTGGAAGAAGACAGATACCACCGACCTGTCCGTGATGGCATAATGATAATCCAAAATCTGGCTTTGGAGACCAACTTTGAAATGTGGCTTGCCAAAAAGAGTGAGACCCAAAAGTTTGAGTGAATGAATCTCTTTGAGAGGATTGTTGTGAAAGTAGATGGGAGGGTTTGCAGGAGAGAGAAGAGAAGAGAAGAGAAGGTTGAGTGTGAGGGATTGCTCAGGATCGAAAGACATGTTCCAAGTTTTTGACCAGTTTGTGATTTTGTTGAGGTCTGAGAAGAGGGAAAAGGCCGCTGCCTGTCTGTCAGAAGGATGCGGGATGTCACGGCAAAGTGTGGACTCATCAGCAAAGAGATAAAGAGGATTTTCCAGAGAGTCAGAGAGATCATTGATGAAGATGTCATGTATTTTTGATCAGTGCTAATTTGTGAGTACTTTTACAAAATTAACTGTTCCATATACTTGTCCAACCAATGGCAGTGGTGTAGGCACGGTGTATTTTATTATTTTTTTTATTTTTTAAGGAAGGATCGATGCCTTGGGGTCTGTTGAGGGGCCCGAGCTTGTCCTGTAACTGTAATTTTTAATACAGATGTAGGAGAGAAAGGGTGGGGTCTCCGAGGTTGTTTGCTTTGGGGCCCGTGCTGGCTCTCGATGCCACTGTTGTCATGTATGAACATAAAAAGTGCAATATATCATGTATAATGTGTGTGTATGTTATATCAGGGATCATACGGGCAATTTCCAGTCCGTCACATTTTGTCACGTCACAAAAAAATCGTTTTGTCACATAGAAAGTCCATTTTGTCACATATATTTTGGGTTTTAGACGCACAGATTGGACAAGCCAGGATCACTTTTTAACATCCATCTATAATTCCAGCAATGTCTGTGTCTGTGTCTGTCTGTGTCTGTCTGTGTCTGTCTGTGTCTGTCTGTGTCTGTCTGTGTCTGTCTGTGTCTGTCTGTGTCTGTCTGTGTCTGTCTGTGTCTGTCTGTGTCTGTCTGTGTCTGTCTGTGTCTGTCTGTGTCTGTCTGTGTCTGTCTGTGTCTGTCTGTGTCTGTCTGTGTCTGTCTGTGTCTGTGTCTGTGTCTGTGTCTGTGTCTGTGTCTGTGTCTGTGTCTGTGTCTGTGTCTGTGTCTGTGTCTGTGTCTGTGTCTGTGTCTGTGTCTGTGTCTGTGTCTGTGTCTGTGTCTATGTCTATGTCTATGTCTATGTCTATGTCTGTGTGTGTGTGTCTGTCTGTCCGTCTGTTTGTCTGCAACCGCCGTTTCTCGATGACCGCCGGTCCAATCTGATTGAAACTTGCCTAGAATATTGCCGGGGACCCGCGGATGTGCCGTTTCGAGGTTTGATATTAATCGGACGAGCGGTTCCCAAGTTAAGGCCATTTATCTGTCGACCAATGACAAGACACGGTGGTATGACGTCACAATTAATGTTTATTTATTTATTTTCCACGATTGACGGTCCGATCTGATTGAAACTTGCCAGGAATATTGCTGGGGACCCACGGATGTGCCTTTTTCGAGGTTTGATATTAATCGGACAAGCGGTTCCCAAGCTACGGCCATTTATCTGTCGACCAATGACAAGACACGGTGCTATGACGTCACGAATGACGTCACAATTAATGTTTATTTATTTACTTATTTATTTTTTGCACGATTGATTGTCTGATCTGATTGAAACTTGCCAGGAATATTGCTGGGGACCCGCGGATGTGCCTTTTCAAGGTTTGATATTAATCGGATGAGTGGTTCCCAAGTTACGGCCATTTATCTGTCAACCAATGACAAGCTGTTTTTTCCCAAGGTTTAAATTAATTGTTCAAATTATTAATTATTCCCAAGGTTTGGATTTTCCCAAGGGAAACAGCTGTTTCCCAAGGGTTTGAAAGCTGTTTTTTCCCAAGGTTTGAATTAATTGTTGTGCTTGGTAGACATTTGTGAATACATTTACAGAGAGAGGGGTGAGAGAGAGAGGAGGGCAACAGAGAGGGGGCGAGAGAGAGGGGGCGAGAGAGGGGGGCGAGAGAGAGGGGCGAGAGAGAGGGGGCGAGAGAGAGAGAGAGGAGGCGAGAGAGAGGGCGAGAGAGAGGGGGCGAGAGAGAGGGGGTGTCACAATTCAAGAGAGGGGGAGAGAGGAGAGGCGAGAGAGGAGGGGGTGAGAGTGGGGGCGACACAATTCAAGAGAGGGGAGAGAGAGGAGGGGGTGAGAGTGGGGGCAAGAGAGAGGGGGGAGAGAGGAGGGGCGAGACTAGGGGGAGAGAGGGGGAGAAAGGGGGTGTCACAATTCTTCTTCTTCTTTGTTTGATATGACGTCACAATTGACGCTGGGGACCTGAGTATGTTTCCCAGGTGTTTCCCAAGTTATGGCCATTTATGACACGGTTGGTCCGATCTCATTGAAAAAATGCCCCAATCCAGTCGTCGTTTACGAGAGCAAAGGAACGAAGCTGCACATACTGGCACGCACCTACGGGCCCGCACTAGTTCTTTTAATTCCAAACAACTCAACATTCTCGTAATTCCACAACGTCGCTCATTCTGTAATACCGGGGTATCAGTTCATCGGAAAGCTCGGGGGGAAAGTGCTATTTCTTTTTCTTCAAGTTATTCAGTTCTTTTTTGGCATTTTTGGCATTCTGGATAGTAGCATTCGCAGCCGCAATTTTGGTGACTAATTCTCAGATTCTCCCTTCACTGCATTGTCGAGCATCGTCATGCCCTCCGCCAACAGTGCTTCAGCCCTCCTTTTCTTGGCCAGAATTTGAACCTCCTGCTGAGAGTCGTTTGGAGCAGCTGCTTCCGCTGGTCATTTTGTGGCCCGTCTCTCCCATTCAATTCGCGTCATATACGCCGACCTTGCTTTCCGAGTGTTTGATATCAGTTCCTCCTAATGAGGCAGCATCTGTGGTTTGTTATCAAATCTCTTCATATACGAACTTACTGTCCGCAGTCCATTGATGCGAAGCATAGTGAGCCGGATGAGATGTGAGCAATAGTTTGTTCTTACTGACCCCCCTCTCAACATCGGCATTGCCATGATTCTCACCTACATGTTACTGTGTGTTGCTAGTTCGGTTTTGTTTCAAAAATCGTGCTATTTTGTGAGTATTTTTGTCGACGTTCTTTCCTGTGCTTGAGGCCTAGGCGTAGGCTTGAGGCCTACCGGTTCCACTCGGTGTTCGATCGTTTTTTTTTGTTGTTTGTTTTTTCTCCCCATTACCTTCATTTTCTATCCTCCCCATTACCTTCAATTTTGATCCTCCCCACTTTCCAAACATCCCCCATTCTCCCAACTAATCTCTTTCTTATCTCAAAAAAAAACAAAAAAACAACCAAAAAAAAAAAACCTACAACAACAACACGCTCACCTTCTCCCGATTGTGCTTCTTCTTCTTCCTCTTAACTTCCTCCTCGTCTTCTTCCTCGATTTTTTTTTTTTTTTTTTTTTTTTACACTTCCATGACCGAATCTGTTGAACTCTCTCATATATTAATATTAACAACAACAAAAAAAATATATATATATATATATATATATATATATATAAAATATATATATATATATATATATATATATATATATAAAAATATATATATATATATATAAAAATATATATATATATATATAAAAATATATATATATATACATATATATATATATATATATATATATATAAAAAAAATATATATATATATATATATATATATATATATATATATATATATATATATATATATATATATATATATATATATATATATATATATATACACCCAACAACAACACGCTCACCTTCTCCCCTTCTCCCGATTCTGCTTCTTCTTCTTCTTCCTCTTAACTTCTTCCTCTTAACTTCCTCCTCGTCTTCTTCCTCGATTTTTTATTTTTTATTTTTTTTTTTTTACACTTCCATGACCTAATCTGTTGAACTCTCTCATACATTATTTTCAACAACAAAAACGATCTTATAATGCTTCATCTTCCTCTCTCACACATGTGGTACTCTTTACTGTTTCACAATGCACTACTCTTCTGCTATTTTAACAGACTGCTCTCATTTCGAGCTCTCCTTCATTCCTTGCCCAAAAAAATCCAACTATAACAGCGCTTCTTCTCTCCATGCTCTGAATTCGCCTTCATTGCACCCTTCAAGAATTGTGTTAAATCGCATCTCTGACCTAAAACTTTTTAAAACCACAGTTTGCCATCGATGCTCGCTTTCCATCAACCATTCTTTTTTTCCAAATTCAGTGCCAACTCACCCCCCTCAACCCTCACTCTCACTCTCAAAGCAACCATCCCACTCTTCTTCCTCCAAGCCTCCCTCTCACCTCTCTCAAAAATCCCCCCTCACCTTTCTCCCACCTTTCATCCCCTCACTCTTCCTTCTCAAAGTTGCCCCCCCTCTCATCCACCAACCTGCCTCCCTCCACTGCCCTCTCACCTCCATCTCTTCACTCCACCTCCTCAAATCCTCAACTGCCTTCTTCCTTGTCTCTTGTCCCCCTCTCCCCCAGCACCACAGAGCCTTTTCTCCTCATTCGGCCCCCTCCCCTCGCTGTTCTGCAATACCCCACACTCCTTCAGCAACCCTCCTTACCTGCCCCCCTCGTCCCTTGTCCTACCCTCCCCCTCCCCCTCCACCTCCTGCACCCAAAGCCTCCTCCCCTTCCTCTTCATTAAAAGTGTGGACCTCAAATATCCGGGGCCTTCGCTCAAACCTTTCAGATCTTTCCATGCAGGTTGCCACTGACAAAGCAGACATTATCTGCCTAACAGAAACTTTCCTCTCCCAAGACGTGTCTGACTCCCAAGTATCTCTCCCTGGCTACTCCCTCTTACGGTATGACAGACCTGAGCCTCGTCCTGGTGGAGGTGTTGCTCTCTTCATCAAAGACTCTATTCCTCACTCTCCATGCACTGCTCTCACTCCCCCACACCCCCAGGAATACCTCTGGCTTCGGCTTCCCCTCCACTCCCACCTCATGTTTATATGTGTACTGTACCGTCCACCGAACAGTGATGACTCCATCTACATCTCACTATCCGAAAACATGGACCATCTTCTATCTTCTCATCCAAACTCTCTCTTCCTCTTATGTGGTGACTTCAATTGTCATCACGCCAGTTGGCTAGGTGTGGGTACCTCTCTCACCTGCCATGGCACCTCAGCAAAAGCTTTCTGCGACTCATTGGGACTGACTCAATCGGTCAACTTCCCGACCCGGATCTCAACCAATGGTACTCCATCTCTTCTGGATCTGATTTTGACAAATTTTCCTGACAATATCTGCTGCTCTTCCTTCGCTCCAATTGGTTCTTCTGACCACGTCCTTGTTAAAGTGGACATCTCTCTGGCTGTTATCAGAGAACCACCTCACCGCCGTCGAGTCTGGCATTTCACTCAAGCCGACTGGCAGGGTCTCCGAGCAGCCATCAAACTTACAGACTGGTCTCCTATCACTACTTTCTCAAACATCAACTCATCCTGGGAATTCTTTCAAAGAAACTTGCTCTCCCTCATGCACAGATTTATCCCCTCTCGTGTTCAGTTGTCTTACCCTTCCTCCCGCCCTTGGTTTACTGAAGCTTGTGGCGAGGCAGTTGTCCTGAAACAACTTGCCTTTGCCTCATGGAAAGCAAACCCAACTGAGGGCAATCTCAGTTCTTTCCACAAAGCTCGGAACAAGTGTGTATCTACCCTCAGGAGAGCCAGAAAACAACATCTTTCTCATCTCAAGTCTGAACTCTCAAACCTCTCTCCCTCCTCAAAATCCTGGTGGCGTTTAATCAAATCTGTTTCTGGTGTATGTTCCCCCTCCATCCCCTCCCTTACCTCAAATGGCCGCACTGCTGATTACACACGTGATAAAGCTGAATGTCTAAACTCGGTGTTTGCAGCTAAATCTTGTGTCCTAAACCCATCACTATCTCTACCCACTTTACCCAGTCGCACCCAACTGTCCCTGGACTCTGTATCCTTTTCTCCTGACAAGGTGGAGAGCTTGCTTTCAAACCTCGAGTCAGATTCTGCAACCGGTCCAGATGGCATCAGCCCACGTGTCCTCAAAGCCTGCTCTTCTGCTCTTGCTCACCCTCTCTCTGTTCTATTCACCCTCTCATTTGCCCAAGGTCATCTGCCATCTGCTTGGAAATCTGCTAACATCACTGCCCTGCATAAAAAAGGTGCAAAAACAGATCCCTATAACTACAGACCAATCAGCCTTCTCCCAATCATCAGCAAGGTGATGGAATCCATCATCGCCTCAGATATGAAATCCTTCCTCTTCTCCAATGGCTTGATTTCCAATCATCAATTTGGTTTCAGACAAGGTCACTCTACCCTGGATATGCTGCTTCTGCTCTCCCATCAATGGATGGAGGTCCTCAATGCCAGACAGGAAATCCGAGCCGTATCCCTGGACATATCACGTGCTTTTGACACAGTCTGGCACCCTGCAATACTCACCAAACTCTCTTCCCATGGTATTCAAGGCCATCTCCACTCATGGCTCGCAGACTTCCTCTCCTGTCGCAGTCAACGTGTGGCCCTAAATGGAGTTCTTTCATCCCCTCTTCCTGTGCAGGCTGGAGTTCCTCAAGGTAGCGTTCTGGGCCCTGTTCTTTTTCTGGTTTTCATCAATGATCTCTCGGACTCTCTGGAAAATCCTCTATTTCTCTTTGCCGACGACTCCACCCTCTGCCGTACCATCTGTCATCCCTCAGACCGGCAAGCAGCAGCTTCTTCACTCACTGCAGATCTGGATAAAATCACAAACTGGTCCAACACGTGGAACATGTCTTTCAATCCAGACAAATCTCACACTCTCACTATGTCTCTTCGAAAGGACCATTTACAAAACCCCCCATCCACTTTCTCAACAATCCTCTGGAAGAAGTCTTTTCTTTCAAGCTTCTCGGTCTCACTATCTGCCATGACCTTTCCTGGGAAAGTCACATTTCCAACCTCGCCTCAAAAGCCAGTCGCCGACTGGGAATCCTCCGTCGTGCTAAGTCCTTCCTCGGCCCTCTTACAAAGCTTTTGTCCGTAGCCTGATGGAGTACTGCTCTCCCTCTGGGCTGGTGCTCCTGCCTCCCACCTTTCTCGGCTTCACGCTGTCGAAACCAGGGCATTTAAGATCATCGGCATCTCCCGCAATGAAGCTGAGTCTTTGGGCCTCTCACTCAATCACCGCAGGTTGGTCGGTGGTCTTTCTGTCTTCTACCGACTCCTCTCCAGCATTGCCCCCTGCTCTCTCTGCGATTTGTCCCCACCACGTTTCCACAGAGCGCTCAAGGTCCGCCAACAACCCCTTCTGGTAAAACTACCAAAATCACGAATCACTGCTCATCTTCACTCTTTCATTCCTCTTTTTTCCCGCCTTTGGAATAAACTTCCTCACTCTATTCTTTCCCATCCTCCAGGCTTTCAAAACAGCTGTTCACCACCACCTCTTATCTTCCCCCATCCAAATCCTCGATCTTTTCTACCCCCGATAATCCACCCAAGCCCACTTCCTTCATTTCTCCTACTTTCCTTCCTGAAAGTCCCTGAAATGTCCATCTTCTCTTCGCCATGTTCCCCGTCCCATCCCCATCCCTCTCCCTTCCACAGTTCACCTAATGTGTCTGTTCCCCACTGTTTTGTCCCTTCCACTCCCGCCCCTCTTGTCTCATGCCTCCTTGCTGTGAGTTGTGTGTTAGCTCTCATACGAGCCTCGACCAAGGTATACAAAAAAAAAAAAAAAAAAAAAATTCAATGTAAGGGCTATCCGAACCAATGTCATCAGATTGGCGTATTTCAACGGACCACTAGGTCTTTTCATATTGCCGACTGTGTACTAGTACACATCAACTCTTACATTGACATTTCCCACATTGGCGGCGGTGTTGTCCTCATCCGAGTCTTCGTCTTCAGAAGTGCTGACCTGTGGATTATCGGTGTACCAGTCTTCCGGTATGTCCTCGCTCGAGTACTCCAACCACTCATCAGATACTGCGTCAATTTTATCTCTCGTGAACATTTTGATGCCAATGGCAATGTGCTTGATGGCTTGCTTCGCTGATTCTGACTGCCGAGCGAAAGGATGAAGAATTTGTAGGTCATGCAAGAGCTGGTTGTCCATTGGGAATGTTTTGAGGAGTTTACCGATTGCCTCTGAATAAAACAGTTTGGCTCTCTTGAAGAAATCCAGCCAACTCCCCTCGGATATCCTTTTGGATTCTTTCATGGCTTTTATCTCCCGTGAAGCCGCTTCTCCGATGTCCACTTTTGGAAGTCAGACATCGCGATTCGTTAGATCGATGCTTCCAAGTTTCTTTCCAGTCTTTCGACCAATAGCTCCTTCGGTCAGGGCACGTCGCATCAGCGATAGGATCAGTGTATTCATTTCATCGTAGAGAATGTGGATGAGCATGCCCTCACTCTGTATCAACTTATTGAAATGGTTGAACATGGACAGGACGGATTTCATGAATAGCAGTTCACACTTGAGAAGCTTGTGACTCAAAACACCGCAGATCCTCTTGATTCTGTCGTTCTCCCTCTCTTTGTCAGTCAGAGTTCTGAGAAAATACTCTGTCAAAGCCGGAAGTTGCTCCATCAGTCTTTCTGTGACGTTTTCCAATGTCGTCCATCGCGAAGACACATGGCGGTGAAAGACATGTCCTTTAATGCCCTTGGATTTCTGCACAGCTTCGTAGTCTTCTCTCCTAGCAGCTGAGTATTTGAAAAGATAGAATATGTCAATACCTATAGATTCGATCTAAGAGCTGAATTTTTCGAATGCACTAGAAAAGGCGTTGTGGCTTTTGTGCAAGTTGCACGTACCAATATTGATCATTTTCGGATTGATCTCTTCCATAGCCTTTTTCTGCATAGATTTCATGACATTCGGTCCATCGGAGGAAATTGGCAACAACTTGTCATGGTACAGACCGCTGAGAGATCGAACAATGTTGTCCTTGAGTTTAGTAGCATCAGCATGACCCATCTCAAACGACTCCAGATGTTCTACACGAACATGATCACTCTTTGCTGGCCAATAACGGACGATCACATCGAACTGTCGCCAATGTTTCGCAGTTGTTGCCTCATCAACCTGAATACTGTATGCTGGAGCAAAGTTCCTAATTTCATTTTCAATTAGAGTATGCGTATACGGCCCCATTCCATCTGAAACTACGTACGCTGTCTTGTCTGAAGCGCATTGGAACTCCTTCGTGATCTTCGAGTCAGGAAACATGCGAGGAAACATCGGGATCATAGAATCTGAAAGTCTAAAGGACAAATTATTTCCTGAAACATTGGCACACCACATCGTTTCCACAGAGGTCACATTGTTATTTAAGCTCCGCTTTTGCCAGTCTTCCCGTCCATCGTCAGCACCAGCGCTGCCACGAGCAAAACAGGTCTGTATATTCCTCTGCGTATCCACCAGTCGCTTCAATTTTCGATCATCACCTAAATTGTTTTGTCTTCGCTTGATTTGTGTATGGAATGACGGATAAGCTGGTCCTTCCCCCTCTGGGCAATGCTCACGATCTCCTGACAAACAAGACAGCGGACGGAGTGATTGTCGTGGGGTTTCGCCCAGTTTTGTATAGGGTCTTGATTGGAGTCCTCCCCATCCAACATGGACACTTTGAAGGCGGTGTTCCTTTTACTCATGATCGACAGCTGAAAAAAACAGAAACCTTTATGAAGCCTGACAAAATAATTATATGTGGTCATATAGTGTACTTCAACGACAAATGAAGTGTAACACCCATAATAATGTTCAGCAATTATTGTTCAATCGATATGTTTTTTCATGTTATTGATGAAAAACATCAGTCTGGGCGTTCATTGCTGTGCAGAAATTAACGAAACATGTTAGCAGCAGACTAACATCGTCTGATAAAGCAAATTCTGAGCACAAAACATCATTGGAATTCAACGACCACAAAAATGCTCCTAATTTCATAATGCATCTCTATTTCCTGCTTTGTACTATTACTACGTAATGTCCCCACTTTTCGAGGACGACTGTCCCATCTAAAGCCCTTACACACGGAGGCTGGAACCGAGACTACATGGCCGTCCAATTTCGGTCCCAGATTAATCCGAGCAATTTTATGTTGTGGTCCTTAATTTCCATGCATTTGGCGTCAGACATCGAACATACCTGTTTTTAGTCCAGGAATCTGCACAAAAAGCGTAAATGTTCAGCATCGAATGACAGGAGGCGTAGTGATGAAATCGCTGCGGGGCTGACGGTCAGGTCTCTAATTAACATGGTTACATACAGCATTGTCGATCACTTGTCCAGTTTGATATCATTCCTTTCTAAAAAGGAATACTTGTAACCAAGAACCCTTTTAGCTCCCGGGGTTTCCCGTTCCAGTGGAAGCAAAAAGTATTATTAACTGAACATTGTTAATGCAAATAAGTCTGCGGTATAAGTGATAAACAAAGCGCAAAAATGAACAAACAGAAACCGCGACATCAGTTATAACAAAGCGCAAAAATGAACCAAATTTGACGTGAGAATGTGTGTTGATCTTACCTCTCACCTTGCTGATGGTGACCACCGATAAAAAGTTTGCTCAAGAAGGAGAGTCATCGTGATATATCTGGAACAAAGCTGGCGTGGAAGGACAAAACTTCCTTGTCAAATGTGCCACAATTCTCTCAACACTGTCACATGAAAACCGAGTTTGTCACATAAAATCTGTTTTGTCACAGAATGTTGCAGTTTTTATGGCTTTTGTCAAATATCACAAAATGTCACACCGTATGATCCCTGTTATATGTGTTATATATATGATCCCTGTTATATACACATAACATGTGCATAAAACAAGTGCAAAATGTCACACATAACATGTATATATAATCCTTACAAAAATTCATGGACCGGTGTTTGTGTGTTTGTTTGTCACGCTACTTCTGTAGTTCTGGGCTAATTATATCCAGACTTGCTACAACGGATCAGCATGACCCCAATTAGTGTAGAGGAGTGTTTTTATCCTTGCCGGTGGTCTTGGGGGAGGGGGGACGCAAATTCTCCATGTAAATGTGTATCGTGTAGCGCCGCCTACAAGTTTTCCCTGGTATTACAAGTCTCCACCATTTACAGTCCAGTATTCCTGTCCCAAAGTTTTCCAGTGCAGCGAGGCGTTTTGAATTACAAGCAGTAGATGTGTTTTTGTTTATGCGCGTAACATGGGTAAATTTTTTTTGCATGTACAAAGCTGTCAGTTGCCTATACAACACACAAATAAAGGTATGCGTCAGAAGAACGCGTTGCATGCTTGGAACAAGATTACCCAATAGGGTGGGTACTCTGTTAGTTTGTAAAATACAGGGTGTTGAAAAAGACCTGGACAACTTTGGTTGTTAATATATTTATAACCACAAATGATAGGATGACACCCTTTGGTTTATATGATCCAGAAACTCATTCACACCATCAATCCACTTCAATGTGAGCTCCATTTGTGATGCTCAGGACATCAAGGCAGTTCACGAGTTCTTGCCATGTTCGGCTCAGCGTGTTTGCATCCACCAGTGCGCATGCAGCTGTGATCCAAGAACAAAGATCCGAGAGGTTTGCTACCTTGGTGTTGCAGACAACATCTTTGACAAACCCCACAGAAAAAAAAATCAAGGGTGTTATGTCTGGTGATAGTGGGGGCCAGGCGATTGGTCCATCACGGTCAATCCAGCGACCAGGAAATTTTTCATTCAGGATGGCTCAAATGATGAAGGCCCAATGAGGGGGAGCACCGTCCTGTTGAAAATAAATATCGGGTTGAAGGTCTTCAATCTGTTGGAAGGCGAATCCTTCCAAAATGTTCATGTAAGTTGTTGAGGTCACTGTATCCTCTGCAAAGAAAAACGGACCCACCAAGTGGTCATGGAGAAGGCCACACCACACATTGATCTTTGGACTATCACATACGTGTCCAATGACCACAGGGGGTTTTTCAGAGCTCCGGATCCTCACATTGTGCCGGTTGACCTTCCCCAGTACATGAAAGCAACTTGGTCTGTGAACTGCATCGATATATATATATATATATATATATATATATATATATATATATATATATATATATATATATATATATATATATATATATATACACACACACTGTATATACCAATATAAAACACTGTGTATTTTTCTGTTCCCCTTCATAAGGACGATTTAAGTCGGGTTTTCAAGGCCAATCTTTTAACATGACTGTGTGTTCACTATGGTCTATTTTTCAGGATTAAAAAAAAAAACAAAAATCGAAAAACATTTTTCATGAAAGATTAATTGCGTCTCTTTCATTGGAATTGTAGATGGTGACTTACAAACCGAGCCTCAAGGGCGGTGTATGGAAGCATTTTAAAAAACAACAAATACAAGGCACAGGGAAGTGAAATTCACTGCACGTGACATGCAACACGAGCATAGTAAAACGAGTGTTCATTTAAAAACGTGCGATATCTAATAAATTAAGAAGATATAAGCACACCTGACGCTAGGCCGAGGCTTCAGACTTTGGCACGTTCACGAGGCTGCACTGTCGAAATGAAACGTCCCAAGAGATAAAGAAAATAGGGTAACAATTGTACGTATAGTGTTTAAAAATAACGTTTTTTATTGCCGTGAAACATCATAATCTGCTCGTCTCCTTGAACATTTGAAATGAAACAATATACACACAGACTTACATCGACTTTCGCCAACACACACCTCACATCGACTTTCAACAATCGGTTAAGTTTAATTGTTTGATGTTTGAACATGAATCATTAAACACTCATTTTGAGAATTATTTTCTGCGAACAGTCTTCTGAATTGGGCCACACGGTCTTACTCAGCGCACCTTGGGTATTGGTGATGTACCTATCCGTTGTGGGGTTTGAGAATGCCAACGAGCATGCATTGCTACAGGAAACGTGCAACAAAACCGAACCATGAATTCCTCGAATCGCACACCTGCAAGCAGGTACAAAAAGGTCACCTTTTAGCTGTAACCAATCAGAAGTCAGAGCTTACAAACAGAGCACTCACTCATAAAGGTGCACATAAATATTTATTTCTTTTTTATTTACACCATCTGTATGTTAAAACAAATGAGCATTGTAATTGTACAATTTACACAAGTATAATACAGGTGCAACGATGGTTCATAATCCAAAATTCGAATTTGACGACAACTTTCAAAGTAGGCTTTTGAAGACAAAAATAAATTCTTCATTTCACACTTGCCAATATAAATGGCAACACAATGGATTTCACAAACAACCTCCCAAAATCAGCAGGTAGAGTAATTTTCTTTCGTTCTTTGCATCCGTACTCTGTTGAATTCTTTTTTGTTTCTCCCTTTTTCTTTAATCCTTACAATCAAGGCATCAATTGGGAATGTAAAATCCGCCACGGAGAGCGTGGCTCTGTTCATTGGGAAGGTGGACGTTTCTTATCGGGCTCTGAGCGGCATCCCAGCTGTTCCAATTAGCGGAGCAGGTGCTTCTGTCTAACACTGCGGTCAATGGGGATTCGAATTGCGCAAGTCTGCCCGGAGAAACGAGAACCTCGGCTGCCTCCCGGCTCAATCCCCTGCTCTCGGCACTCGGTGCACGGTGCACGTTAGGTGAGGGTCACAAGCACATCTGTAATCCCATGTCTCGAATGAATGAACGCTCGAAAACAAGCCTCGGGTGAAAGATGCATCACCTCGTGGTTTGAAAACGTTTCTGGATTGCTGCAATCTGGGCAGCCAGATGACAATGATTCCCCCATGAGCCTAAAATATTAATGATCACTTATCATACACAAATCTTCATCTTCATCACAACCCTCCTTTTCGACTCTATATAGGCCTCCTGTAAAATGGTGACCATGTCCTTTCGTGTAAGGAATAATCGACTGATTGTTTCTGGAATGCAATGAAATGTGAGACATCTTGCCAAGTGAACACAACATCCAATCAGTCACATTATCATCACAGGTTATTAATGAGGTGTGAGAGGGAGGTAGGGGTGCAAACACTAATACTGTTGTTGATTACCACACTCCACTGTGGTGGATGTCCCAACAGCATGCTGTCCAAGAAATGGGAACCAACGTTGGAATGAATATACAAGACTAGATGGGTGGACTCATGGAACGAGATGTGGGACATTGATTTTTTGTCGTGATTTCAAGGTTGCAGTGGATATGTTTGGCAAACATTTGTCGATTTGATTCTACCTTTTTGTCGCACACATGATGACACCCAGCCATGCACATCATGAGACCATCACACAGGTGATGAGACCCAATCATACAGATGATGAGGGTGAGCAATGCACCGAACATAATGAGACCATCAAGCACATGATAAGACCCAGCCAAGCACATAATGAGACCCAACCAGGCACATAAGGAGACCATCACATGGTGATGAGACCTCACCAGACATGATGAGATCCAGCCATACACATAATGAGGCCATTGCATGTGTGATGAGATCCAGTCATTCAGATGATCAGCATTAGCAATATGCATAATGAGACCATCACATGGATGATGAGACCGAGTCATACACATGATGAGATCTAGCCGTGCACATAATGAGACCATCATATGGGTGATGAGACCCAGTCATACAGATGATGAGGGTTAGCAATGTACATAATGAGACCATCGCATGGGTGATGAGATCCAGCCATACACATAATGAGACCATCACATGGGTGATGAGATACAGTCATACAGATGATCAGCATTAGCAATATGCATAATGAGACCATCACATGGATGATGAGACCGAGTCATACACATGATGAGATCTAGCCGTGTACATAATGAGACCATCATATGGGTGATGAGACCCAGTCATACAGATTATCAGGGTTAGCAATGTACATAATGATGCCGTCCCGCACATGATGAGACCCAGCCAAGTACATATAATGAGACAATCACATGGATGACGAGACCTAATCACACACATGATAAGATCCAGCCATGCACATAATGAGGCCATCACATGCGAAGGACACCCAGTCACACAGAGGATGAGACCCAATCATGCACATTTCAAGACTCAGTGATGCACATGATGAGACCCAGTCACAAGGATGAGGAGACCCAGCCGCACATTACTTCCCCAAAGAACTGCACTTACGTTAGCTGGGAAATTGAAATATTTCCACTTCAGTCAAAGCTCATACAACCGGCTTATAACTTTGATATAAAGCTTCCAAGACTCACCTGTGAAATAAAGGAATCATGTATTGCTGCTTATCATAGGATACATCATTTAAAATGATGATGTAAGGCCAATGCACTTCGTCTTTTTTTTATATCTCAAATGCTCGATATTACTTTCCTTAAGTAAAACCTACACTGCCTGCATTAGATAATAGAACATGGGAATAATGGAATTGAGGATGAATAACAAAAGAGCATTGCCATGGCAGCAAAGTTTTAGTGACTTCACAATCTCAAGCTTTTGATAATGCACCTGCCTCCAGGTAAATCGATTGTACGATGACGATAGGAATATCAAATGACAGATTGCACATCTCTCATTACCCTCTTGAGTTTAATTTGTGCCGAGATGCTTATTGCATCATATTATGGATGACGTCAGGATCCAAACGAGCTACTGAAGTATCCATGTGCAGGAAATATCACTGGAATCACCCGCGAATGCAGCAAAATCCTCGAATCGAGACCACAGTGGAAATCTGACGATGATCACCAGTGTTTTGTGGGTATAACTGGACAAAGAGACACAACCGTTACAGATGTATCACAATATTCACACACCGAGCACCAGGTGCATGTACAGTGTGCAGGAATATGGATTACGGTGTATGCATGGGAGGGGGAGTGATTTGGATGAGTGCAGGGTTGGGTGGCGTTCAAAAGTACTGCACCTCAATAGGCCAAGCCATCTGGGAACAAAAAGCAAGAGCAGCAATTGAATTGCAACAAGGTATAGTGCCTAGCAAACGAGTGCCTGGAGCGAGGATGTGACGTTTGCACGTCACACACATGGATAAATGGTGGAAACATTTGGATGCATGGATATGTTCTATCAGGTGCTGGAAGCAACAGCAAAATGCTGCTTTCGATTTCACTTTGCTGTGCCATTTGACCTAAACGGCCCAGTCATATAGAGCTATACAAAAACAAGTACCGTACAAATCGAAGTGCATCTCAAGGGCTTGCTGTAAATCATTTAAAGCATTTGGTACTGAGTGCAAGATAAAACAAAAAAAAAAGTGCACAAAAGTGCAGGAATCGTACGATGAAGCAACATTGCCTTGAATTACCCAACACGATTCATGAAGGAACTGTCAGGTGAAGTGTCTCTCGAACTGTTTCATTGCACCTTCAACAGGTATTTGTACTTGTTCGATAAAGCGACAGAAAATGCCGCAGGAATCCTGACCCCGGCCACCCGCATATAAAACGCAAGCTTGCATCGTCTGCTAAAGCAGGTGCTCAATGAGCACAAGTCACGTGCTCAACATCATCAAAATTGGAGCCAGTTTCATTGAGCTAACTTGTAAAGATCAAGGGAGTTCAAAAAGCATGGAGCATAGTCTAAATGCTGCAATTTGGAACACTTTTATGAACCAATAAATGAACAGCTGTAGAATTTCAGTTGGCCTTTATCATCTCCCACAAGGCTATCTATACCTGTTGGATTGCAACACTGATGACAACTTGGTACAACTTCAACAGATAAACGTTTGTATCAGAATCTTACCAAAAGTCAACTTGCTTAGATACCTGTCCATTGGATTCTGTTCTCATGGTGGACACACTTTTGTCAAAATCCAAGCATGAACAAATAATCACACCTTGTGAGATGTGACAAAACCATAGTGTCCGTGAGAGTGAAGCAGAGTAAGAAAGAGAGAAAAGAAAGAGAGTTAGTGAGTGGGAAACAGATCAAGGGAGAGAGAAAGAAAGAGAGGTAGTGAATGGGAGGGAGAGAAAGAGAGTGGGAGAGAGAGATCGAGAGAGAGATCGAGAGAGAGATCGAGAGAGAGATCGAGAGAGAGATCGAGAGAGAGATCGAGAGAGAGATCGAGAGAGAGATCGAGAGAGAGATCGAGAGAGAGATCGAGAGAGAGATCGAGAGAGAGATCGAGAGAGAGATCGAGAGAGAGATCGAGAGAGAGATCGAGAGAGAGATCGAGAGAGAGATCGAGAGAGAGATCGAGAGAGAGATCGAGAGAGAGATCGAGAGAGAGATCGAGAGAGAGATCGAGAGAGAGATCGAGAGAGAGATCGAGAGAGAGATCGAGAGAGAGATCGAGAGAGAGATCGAGAGAGAGAGAGAGAGAGAGATCGAGAGAGAGATCGAGAGAGATCGAGAGAGAGATCGAGAGAGAGATCGAGAGAGAGATCGAGAGAGAGATCGAGAGAGAGATCGAGAGAGAGATCGAGAGAGAGATCGAGAGAGAGATCGAGAGAGAGATCGAGAGAGAGATCGAGAGAGAGATCGAGAGAGAGATCGAGAGAGAGATCGAGAGAGAGATCGAGAGAGAGATCGAGAGAGAGATCGAGAGAGAGATCGAGAGAGAGATCGAGAGAGAGATCGAGAGAGAGAGAGAGAGAGAGAGAGAGAGAGAGAGAGAGAGAGAGAGAGAGAGAGAGAGAGAGAGAGAGAGAAAGAGAGGGAGAGAGAGAGAGAGAGAGAGAGAGGGGGAGAGAGAGAGGGAGAGAGAGAGAGAGAGAGAGAGAGAGAGAGAGAGAGAGAGAGAGAGAGAGAGAGAGAGAGAGAGAGAGAGAGAGAGAGAGAGAGAATTATATGGCCACCCAGATCATCATTTTGGAAACAGAGAGAGAAAATATAGATAAATACATGGCGTTAGCAGTTATTTATTTACTAAAGTGCTGGCTCATCGATGAACATCAATCCAAAGGGCCCGATCATGTTCATAATGGCCAAGTAAACCACGTGGTCTTCTAATGATGTTGAAGCTCTTCTCAAATGACTGTCAATGTTTATGAACAGGTGTTCCTTTAACAGAAAAAAAAAGGTGAAATTGTATCTGCAGTAACCAGCGGAAGAAATCGCAACAGGCAACATAAACTTGGCCCAGAAGTGACTGTCAGAGCAATGCAACGTGTCCGTGAGTCATTTTTGGTGACAGTTTGAGGACAAACAGTCTGTGCTGTTCCCCGACACGTTTCAGGTGCTGTTGATGCTTTGCAATAAAATGTAAGCAATTTTGACAACAAAATATTTGTCACTTACTGCGTAAAATTTTGTGTATTCTTTAACACGAGCCCAGGTTTATGTACTGCAATTTCACAAACACTTTAGAACACCAACTCAGACCAAATGATGAGGCCGTTCGGCCACCTTGAGTGCCTCCTGCATCCCCTCAGCCGAAAGGCGTCGGTTAATGTTGCGGTAACGACAGCGAAGCACATTGCGGAAAGCAGTCCGAAGGTCCCGGTTGAAGAAGGCGTATATGAGAGGGTTTATGAGCGAGTTGGCGTAGCCAAACCACAAGAAAGTCCGTTCGAGGCTCGGTGGGATGCAACTGCATCTAGGTTCGCAAACGAAGGGCCTCAGTGTCGACAGTATGAAGAACGGGAGCCAGCAGAGTGTAAAGCCACCGACAATGACTCCGAGTGTCCTTGCTGCCTTCTGCTCCCTCTTGAAGATGGAAATGTTGTGTCCTTCATGTCTTAACAACTTTGAAAACGTTGAACAGTGTTCAGCTTCCTGCCAAAACATGATGGAATATCATATAACATGCAGCATGATCCGACAATAAAAGTGTTTCTTGCAGCTATTAACAGAATTAGAATTTCATTAACTATTAACATAAACAAGAAGAATGTTTACAGCAAACTTTCAATTGAACTGAACAGTTAATCGAAGCACCAAGTTTGAGTGAAAGTACCGAAGAAATTGGTCTTATCGTGAAGCCTGGAGACATTCTGCTTCGGAGAACAGGTATAATAATGGATGAAATCAAGAGAACCATTGAAGTATGCTCATCGCCGCAGGAAGCTAAGAGAAGATGAAAATTTGAGCATTAACCCTTCGTCAGAGCGAAATTGATGTTAACATCGAAAATGTCAGCTGTTGGAGGTTTTTGTTCCGATGAAGGGTTAATGCCTGAAATATCACTTTACAATTAGATATCTGCAATCACAAAGCCCACCATCCATCCAATGATGGCCATTTATACTTTTTGGAATGCCAAGTGCCCTTGATCTTGAACATTTATGGATAGAGGGTAAATAAAGAAAATGTGTCCCCATCTGAAATCTATCCAGAAAAAAACTCAACGTCATGAAAATCGAAGGGAACTTATTCAAGTTATGATGAAAAAGGTGTTTTTTGTTAATTAGGTCACAATCAGGAACATGCAGGTCAAGCACAAGAAACAAATATCAGGTGCACAACTTCAGTGCAAGGTATACTATTATGATGCAAGAACATGTTGAAAGGCCAAGCGGTCTTTGAGATTCCGCATTGGCAAAATTGAGCGATGACAAAAAAAAAAAAAAAACTATTGTTCAGACCGCCATTTGACCTTGACCTTTAACCTTTAAGTGGTATGATGTAATTTAAGCAGAAATGCACCTTCTTGCTCTCGGCCATAGGTTCGCAACCCAAAATTTGAAATCACATTCGCCTCGTGACCCAGATGGTACTGGTACCTACCTGGTAACAGGACCGACCATAAACATTGTCAGAAAATACACTTTCGACATAACCACCCCCCCCCCACCCCTCCATTAAAAACAACAACAAAAAAACGGGATTTGTGAAAAGTTAGCAAGCTGCCAACGTTTGAAGATGGTATATCGCTGTAAGATCAAGCATCACGTACACATCCACGACCAAGTCTGGGAACCAGTACTCTAGCATATCTGGAGAGGGCAATTTTGGTCTGATCGGACAAACCTTAGTCGAGTTCTGGTAAAACTGTGAAGTTTTCTATAATTATGCCATGACTTTAATATTAGGTCAATGTAGAAAATATGTCAACCTTGTATAAGTTTTACGACAATTATTGATGCAAAATTAAATTCCAAAAGCCCCAGCCGACTCCGAGATACAGCTCAGACATTGGCAGAAAAAAAAGCCCCAAATGCTGGTTTAGTACTCCTCGGGGGGTCTAAGAAACTCTGGGGTACGATTAAACACTGGGGAAACCAATTGTAGAAACAAACCCTGCAACAGAGATAAGCTTCCCCCTGTCCTATAATGGTGAGGCTTGATAAGGTTCCGAGCGTTAACGCTTCATCGGAGCCAAATAAATTTAAAATGGGTTCCGGTATCAGGACAATCCTTACACAAGTGCAACCCTAATTTTGGGAGCATTTAATCGTGTCCTCATCTGAGATGATGTATGTCGATGACAAACTACACTCGGCAAGATGTATGGCTTGTTATTGACACTCCATTCAGCATCTTAACCCAGAAATGGCCGTTTTCACTTCGTATTGTCCGCAAATGCATTCTGCTCAACATGATACGCACGGAGGATGTCAGTAATCAACGCTGCGACTGCGATGGCCACATGACAGTCGCAACAACATCCTCACTTCGATGCAAGCCATCGTCGTTCATTGGTGATATGATCGTTATAATCAATGTACATACTCTATACAAAGCGTCCGTTCTGTAGAACCTGTGTCTTCACGAATGGTATGCCAGATGGTTTGCCATTGCTTTCCCAGGAGTGTGTAATGGCAGGAATTTGGAATTTGTTCAGGGTGCCGATGATGGCTCCCTTCCTCTTCACAGAAGGCAACGTGGAATATTTAATGTCTGCAAATGACCAGGGTTGGCAGACTGTATTTCCAGCACGACATCTACCCGTTGGACGGCACAGACATTGATGCCTTGCCATGCATCCAAAAAACAGTACGAGAGCTCACAGCTGGGATTTAAACCCAGGCTAGATAGTTCACAGCTCAGAGGGGAATGCATACACCCAAGAGCATCGATCACCCCGCCTCGAATCATAAAAATTCGGGGTGAGGACATCATGTTTTGCCTTGCAAAAACAAACAAACAAACAAATCAGTAAAAACAAAAAAAAACCTTGAATAAAGCTCGGCTTCCAGCATTAAATACAAAATGAACAACCCTGATGGCAAGGTATTCTAAGGAAAGAATGGTGTGGCAGTTCAGCACAGTTCACGCCATCTTTTTTTCTCTCTGGAAAGTTCCACCGGAAGTTTGCACACTCTCGGCTGATGTCACTTGCACATGTGCATGGCGATGCGAAGTAGCCATGGTTCTGGGTAATGAGAAATCTCTGTTTTCTGCACAAACTGCACAAGGGAAAATGTGCACAAACACTCGCTTCAAAGTACAAGGCAGACGAACAAAAACTTCTCCGGCACACAAGAGCACCCCGACGATTTCATACCATAGATATACACAACTATGACACGTCATGGATACCGTCGTCAAAGTAACTTTCAAATGATAGATTTTGCAATCGGTAGATTACAGCAACACGCAACAGACGGAAAACGCATCACCAGTAATTCATGCGATGGAGTGAATCACCATTGCCAGCTGGAAAGGGGAAGAAGTTTCAGAAGGACACGAAAACTGTCACCAGCTTTTATGATGATTACCTTGATGTCCGCAGACTAAAGGCACAATTGGTGACATGAGAAAATATCCATAACCAAAAAAAAATGAATACCACTGTGAGGCACATCATTAACCACTTCGGTGAGAGCAACTTTAACTAAACCGGCACACGGTAGAGTGAGTACCCGCTGTGAGGAACATCATTAACCACTTCGGTGAGAGCAACTTTAACTAAACCGGCACATGGTAGAGTGAGTACCCGCTGTGAGGAACATCATTAACCACTTCGGTGATGTCAACTTTAACTAAACCGGCACACGGTAGAGTGAGTACCTGCTGTGAGGAACATCATAAATAACTTCGGTGATAGCAACTTTAACTAAACCGGCACACGGTAGAGTGAGTACCCGCTGTGAGGAACATCATTGATCACTTCGGTGATAACAACTTTAACTAAACCGGCACACGGTAGAGTGAGTACCTGCCGTGAGGAACATCATTTACAACTTCGGTGATAGCAACTTTTAATAGACCGGCACAGAGTAGAGCGAATACCCGCTGTGAGGAACATCATTGATCACTTCGGTGATGTCAACTTTAACTAAACCGGCACTTGGTAGAATGAATCCCTGCTGTGAGGCACATCATTAACCACTTCGGTGATGTCAACTTCAACTAGACCGGCACTGGGTAGAGTGAATACCCGCTGTGAAGCACATCATTAACCACTTTGGTGATGTCAACTTCAACTAGACCGGCACTGGGTAGAGTGAATACCCGCTGTGAGGCACATCATTAACCACTTCGGTGATGTCAACTTTAACTAGACCGATTCTTGGTAGAATGAATACCCACTGTGAGGCACATCATTGATCACTTCGGTGATGTCAACTTCAACTAGACGGGCACTGGGTAGAGTGAATACCCGCTGTGAGGCACATCATTAACCATTTCGGTGATGTCAACTTTAACTAGACCGGCACTGGGTAGAGTGAATACCCGCTGTGAGGAACATCATTAACCATTTCGGTGATGTCAACTTCAACTAGACCGGCACTGGGTAGAGTGAATACCCGCTGTGAGGAACATCATTTCCCACTTCGGTTATGTCAACTTCAACTGGACCAGCACCCGGTGGAGTGACTATCTCACAGCAAGGTGAACATTTTCCGTTTTGTATTCCACTTGTCGGCCGGATCTGCATCCAGCCCTAAACCAAAATCAAACCCACTTGTTATTGTCACCAACGCACCTCATCCACAAAGTGGAAGAGTCATTTAAATAATAAAAAGAAATACTCAGATCCAGATCCAATCTTCATCAGAATCGAATCAATCTGTCCATGTCACACACTCAACCTGCCCACCACTGTTTGGCAAAATCCGTTCATAACTTTTTGACATATCCTGCTCACAGACAGACAAACAGACACGGGTGAAAACAGAACCTCCGTCCACCTTCGGTGGCAGAGATAATTTAATGGTTCCACAAGTAGTGAAGCTACTAATCTCGACTTAGTCTACTCTTCATCAACTGCAACAGCCGAGAGGTGTTTCAGTCAGCTGAGGACACTCAAAACGTACCCGAGAAGCACAATGGGGCAGTTGAAGCCAAACCATGTGCAACTCCTCTCGGTCTGTCATGAAAAGCTTGACAACTTAGATTGAAGAGAGGTTCTCAATACATTTAATGCAAAGAACAAATTGCGATGAAAAGTTTCAGACATTTTAACTATTTTTTTTTTTTTATTAAAGGTAAGATTGACAATATTCACCATGACATGCATCACGCTACGTTCACGTCTGTTGAGAGACACTCGGGTGCAGATGTAGAAGGTGCAACATGACTCCGCTGCATAGTCTACAGTCAGGATTGGTTATTACCTCTGACATCGAGGGTGGATGGAGGTTTTGTTTTTACCCCTGTTTGTCCATCTGACTGCCTGCCTCTGACCAGGATATATCAAAAAGTTATTGACGGATTTAGATAAAATTTGGTCGACAAGTTGGGTGTGTGACAAGGACGAAATGATTAGATTTTGGTGAAGATTCAGATCCGGCAGATCAGTCAGAAACAAAACGTAAACCGTTCAGCCTGGCGGAGGTATGCGCTCAATCTTCTGAGTGCCGTTCTACCATATATACCGGATTGCAACACAAAGCCATGTAGCCATTCCTTTGCTGAACGTACTCTGCAGACTATGCCTGGAGTGGCTTAATGGTTTGGGTGGTGGGGTTGGAATCCTAGGATCCTGAGTTCAAATCCCACTCGGCTGTTGAATTAATACCAGGTGGGGTTGACTCTGCCTGTCATCCTTCCGATGTCGGCAAAATGAGCGTCAGCTTGCTGGTATCCTGTGTCGGAGTGGCGACCCGTGCAGAATTGTACCCATTCACCAAGGAGACTGCTTCGGCAGCACCGACGCTCTGCACAGAGAATGGTCCCAATGGATGGATGGATGGACTCTGCAGACTGAATACCATCAGAATCACTTGTTATGAATCAGTCTATGTTACATGCATCGACATTTGTAAAATTGCACTAAGCATGCAATGTGTACGTTTTGATACAGTCAACAGAACTCACCTATGAAGGTGGTCTTTTGTGATTTACGTGTGACTCGTTCCAATCATGTTTCAAAATGAACGTGTATTCAGGAGTACATGCATAAAACATGCTTAATTTTGACACCCCCAACCCCACATCAAATCACATTTGGCATACATTCACATCTACACTAGTTCCATTTATTTCTACAACACGAATCCTTAAATCTGCAGTAGAGGATGAAGAATTTTGTATCACATCTTCACTTTATGACAACCGTCAGTTTTATGGTGGCCGACATTACTAATGCTGCTTAAAATGTAGCCGTCAATATACGTCATCGATGTGGAAATGTGAGATGTGATTGCAATTAGCATGTTCAGTGCAGCATCGGTGCGATTTATACGCAGGTTGGTTTTGGCATGATGTTCAAACACCTTCGATCAACAGTGCTGTGATCAGTAAAAAATATTGTTCCTTTGGAGGGGGAATGTAGCAGCTCTCTTCGAGAGTCTGATCCACATACCGACATGCACAACTTCCCCAACCACCCACATCACACGCAGAATACTCCCCCCACCCTTCCTTCCACCGCACCCACGAGCTGCCATTCAATTTACCTGCACCTGCTATACATGTTACAGTGTCCCTACAAAACCAGAGCCTATATATCCACAACCTGCATACCCACACTAAATCAACCACAAAGCACAAGAGATGGTAAACTATTCTTTATTCAATACACATCACTTATCTACATTTTAACCCCTTGGAATTGGTCGCCATGCTAACCCTCACTGCCACTCTTTCCCGTCACACGTACCAATTCACCGCATCACCGGCATACCCCCAAAGCAAAGCATTGCGAGTAATGGCAGTGGGAAAAGGTAAATTTGGAATCATTCCAATTTGTCAGTGGGGAGGTTGCAGCTATTCTTCTCTTTCCATGCAGCCAATCGTTCCTAGTACCCTTCTTCCCAAACACAAGGGCACATTAAATTGTAGCGGACTATGGAGAGGGTTATTAGGGAATTTCTGTGCTTTTCCCAATCATTCTCTCAATTTAGCGACATAACATTCCACAGATGCTCTTGTCGGTCGTCTGGTGGCAGGACTCAGACATGTTCCATGCAAGGGACCCACATCCATCGACCAACCCAGCATGGTGGGTCACCGCATGCTGGGCTGCCTCAGGGAGAGGCTGATAGATCACATTCCCAGGTCGTCACCTCCAAATGCCCTCACTGGACCTTCGTGGTGCCACCACCAAGGCACAGGCTAGCCACACCTCTCACAGAAGACGAGGAGGGACCAAGTAGGTCCACTGACACCAACGGCCTGAGACTATAGCTTAGTTGCATCCCAATGGAATATGGACACCCGACAACTCCACCACCAGGTTCCTTGTGGACTCCAGGCTGCAACGGTTTCTTAACGACAATTTTTTTTTCCACTTTTTTCACTCATATCATTTAATACCTGATCATCATACCTACGAATCGCTGGATACATCGCACATGCTAATAAGCACCCAGAGATGCCAGTGTTAATGGCTTTATTTCATTTCCGCACATGCGATAACCCCTATAATCTCAACCTGAGCCGAATTTCAAAATTTAAACTGCAGAATTAACCTTAGCTGCAGTTCCGACGACTAAATAAAAAAAGTGTTCATTTTTCTAATTCCCACGTTGTTTGATATTCTGGGTGTCTCCGAGTGGTGTTATAACCGATTGATATAATCGCTTGCCAAGCCAGCGCTGTCGAATTAAACATCGTCTGGAGATGACCGGAGATGTGGGGAGTGTCAATGTGTGAAATGGACAAATGAACTGTATTTTTTTTTTTGCAGTAGGAACTGCTGCCAAGGTGAATTCTAACGTTTAAATTTTTTAATTTGGTTCAGGTTAAGAGATCCCAGAGCTCATCACATTTCAGCTGTAATGCTTATAAACGTCCAGATTTGTATTAACACATTATTTGATACTCTGCACATGTCTGGACGGTGGTTGTCTCCAGAAGTGTCTGTATGGTGTTTGTCTGTGGACGTGTGTGGGCGGTGGTTGTCTCCAGACGCATCCGCACTGAGGTCAAGTCCAGACGCATCCGCACTGAGGTCGTCTCCAGACGCATCCGCACTGTGGTCGTCTCCAGACGCATCCGCACTGAGGTCGTCTCCAGACGCATCTGCACTGGAGACTCCTCCAGACGCATCCGCACTGAGGACGTCTCCAGACGCATCTGCACGGTGGTCGTCTCCAGACGCATCCACACGGTGGTCATCTCCAGATGCATCCGCACTGTGGTCGTCTCCAGATGCATCCGCACTGAGGTCGTCTCCAGACGCGTCCGCGCAGTGGTTACCTCCAGACGTGTCTGCACGGTGGTTGTCTCCAGACATGTCAGCACGGTGGTCGTCTTCAGACGTGTCCACAGGGTGGTCATCTCCAGACGTATCTGCAAGGTGGACGTCTCCAGACATGTCCACACGGTGGTTGACTCCAGATGTATCCAAGCGTTGTTTATCTCCGGACGTGTCCGGACGGTGGTTGATTCCAGAAGTATCTGGGCGGTGTTCGTCTCTGGGCCGTGTTTATAGTATGACCAGTAGAAAAGGTATTTCAGACAATATTTTGTTTCCATCTTCACTGCTATTCTTTGCAGAATCATTTTGATGAGACAGTATGAATCGTAATGAACGCTCCACTGCAAATCTGCCTTCCCTACCCCTCACCTCATGCTTAAACCTTCCCAAACCCATTCCCCCATTCCAACCTCCTCCCAAACCAACTCCTCCCTCCATCCCCATAAATAATAAAACTCTCTGAACGTAAATAAACATGACATCTGAAATGTGATAAGTTCTACAATCTCTTGACCTGAACCAAATTTCAAAATTTGAACCGTGGAATCGACCTTAGCAGCAGTTCCGACTGCTAACAAAAAACAAAAAAGCAAACAACAAAAGTGTTCATTTTCCCAATTTTCACAACGTTTGATTCTCCGGACATCTCCGGACAGTATTTCGTATGAACCAGCCAGCCGTTCCATTATCAACCACTTCAATGGCGTGCTTGCTGGAGTGCTTAATAGTGGTGGGCGGATCGATTCCAAAGTACTCGATTCCAACCATGGAATCGAAAGGAATCGAGACGTGAACCATAATCGACAGCGATTCGGAGTAATTCCTGCTTCATAGAAAGAAGCGTTTTTTGGGGGGAAAATGTTTTCATCCCTGTTGGGCATGTTCCGGTTACACATGGCCTGGTAATGTAATCATTGTAAAGGAACACACATGCCCCTGGGGCATCCCATTTGCAATACATCAGCAAAAGCAAATCACTTGTAAACTAAACTTTCTTTTTAAATGAATAGCAAGGCATTTGGAGTTGGCCATTAAAACGTGCTGATTGCTTTGCTGACGGATGGGTTGGCAATACATCAACTCATAAAGTTTTTACAATATGTCGTTCAAAAGGTCCAGAAGTGCAGTTTGTAACTATTTCGGGAAGGGCAAAGAAGACAGTCGGAAAGTTGTATACTCACTTTGTTCAATAGACCTTGCTCATCCTCACTATAATTCACTGACCGGTGTTTGTGGGTTTGTTTGTCACGCTAGTCCTCCTTCAGTTCTGGGCCAATTACATCCAGACTTGCTACAGAGGATGAACATGACCCCAATTGATGTATAGGGGTGTTTCTATCTTTGCTTGCTCCTGTTTGTGGTGAGGATGTTGAGGTCGTGGACAGATTCACTTACCTTGGTAGTGATATTCATGTCTCTGCTGGCTGTGGGTCAGAGGTCAACAGACATCTGGGTCAGGCCTGGGGAGTCATGGATTCACTGGATAATGAGGTGTGGCGCTGCCAGTATATGTGCTGCAGGACGAAAGTCCGAGTCTTCAGGTCCTTGGTGCTTTCAGTCTTGCTCTATGGATGTGAGACTTGGACTCTGACCAAGGATCTGAGACTGAGACTTAATTCCTTTGGAACCAGGTCTCTTCAGAGAATCCTTGGCTATCGCTGGTCGGACTTTGTGTCCAACGAGCGGTTGCTGAGAGAGACTCAAATGAGATTTGTTACCTCCATAGTCCTTGAGTGTCAACTGCGCTGTATGGACATGTGGCTCGTTTTCCTGACACTGATCCTGCTCACCAGATTCTCTCAGCAAGGGATCCTCGTGAGTGGAGGAGGCCAATGGGCCGACCACGTGCCTCGTGGTTGCAGCAGGTTGATCAGCATCTCAAGGAGATGGGGATGGGCCTGGCATCTGCCTGGGGGAAGGCCATACGGAGTCCCCTGGAGTACCGGTGGAAAGTGGACGTAGCGACGCGCTGTTCTGGCACATGCTCCCATACCTGACCTCATAACGTTTAAATTTAAAAAAGAATAGATCTAAGGAGAACGTGTCAGCGAAGGGGAAGAAAAGGAGGCTCGGTAGCATCCAGAACGATAAAAGAGCGGTTTTTGTGAGTGTCCGCTCCAGACGAGACATTCAGAGAGAGAGAGAGAGAGCACGTAAAGAGGAGTAAGAAGCATACAAAGCTGAGAGGTGCATTAAAAATCGGAGTGGCGATTGGGAAAGCAGCGATGCGTACTCGAAGCTGACAATTTCTTTTTGTGAGTACCAAACCATTTCTGCTGGTACTCATTGGAGAACCGAATTAAAAAAAAAAGTTGTGTGAACCCCTGATTACACTTTGAAAAGTCTGCCATCGAGTACATTCATAAGCCTTTGCAAAGGAGCTTCTATTCTCGTTCTTGAGTGTTTTCATAACTACCAAGGCTGATGAAGATGCCAGAATAGATCGCTAAAGTATAAATTGGGAGATCGTTAAAATGCCAAATTGAACTTCTCATTATTCTTCTTCACTATATTTCTAACCAGCCGAGCACGATAAAGGCTGAAGTGATTGCAATGATTCAAACTTCTAACATCTCACACCCTCAGCATGTCTATATGAAAGAACTGTCTGGGAACCCCCCCCCCACTCCCCCAATCTACTTTCTCAACAATCCCCTTGAAGAAGTCCTTTCATTCAAGCTTTTAGATCTATCTGCCATGATAATTCCTGAGAAAGCCACATCTCCAAGCTGGCCTCCAAAGACAGTCTCCAACTGGGCATCCTACGTCATGCAAAATCCTTCCTTGGCACACCTGAGCTTCTAATAATTTACAAAGCTTTCATCCACAATCTGATGGGGGTACTACTTCCCTCTCTGGGGTGGTGCTCCTGCTTCACACCTCACTCGACTTCATGCTGTGGAAACCAAGGCTTTTAGGATCATCGGTATCTCGCACAATGAAGTTGGATCTTTGGATATATCTCTTTCTCTATCTCTGCCCCTCTCTCTCTCTCTCTCTCTGCCCCTCTTTCTCTCTGCCCCCTCTCTCTCCCTTTCTGCCTCTCTCTCTCTCTCTCTCTCTCTCTCTCTCTCTCTCTCTCTCTCTCTCTCTCTCTCTCTCTCTCTCTCTCTCTCTCTCACAGATTTATCCCATCTCGTCTTCAGATGTCCTTCCCTTCCTCCTGCCCGTGGTACACTGAAGCTTTTAGTGATATAGTTGTCCTGAAACAACTTGCCTTAGTCTCATGGGAGACTAATCCAACCGAAGACAATCTCAGTTCCTTCCACAAAGATTGGAACAAGTGTGTTTCTACCCTGAGAAGAGCCAGAAAACAACATCTTTCTAATCTCAAATATGAACTGTGAAAACCTGTCTCCCTCCTCCAAATTCTGGTGGCATCAAGATAAGTCTGTTTCTGGTGTATGTTCCCCCTCTATCCCCTCACTTACCTCAAATGGCTGCACAACTGACACTGCACGTAAAAAGGCTGAATGCCTAAACTCCGTGTTTGCTTCTAAATCTTGTGTCCCAAACCCATCGTTTTCTGTACCCACTTGACTCAGTCGCACCCAACTGTTCCTGGACTCTGTGTCCTTTTCTCTAGACAAGGTGGAGAGCTTGCTGTCAAACCTCGACTCAGATCCTGCAAATGGTCCAGACAGCATCAGCCCACGTGTCCTAAAAACTGCTCTTCTGCTCTTGCTTATCCTCTCTTTGTTCCATTCACTCTCTCATTCGCTCAAGGTCATCTGCCACCTGCTTGGAAATCAGTAAACATGAATACTCTGCAGAAAAAAGATGCAAAAAACAGATCCCTGCATCTACAGACCATTCAGCCTTCTCCAAATCATCAGCTAGGTTATGGAATCCATCATCTCTCCTGACATTAAATCCTTACTCTTCTCCAATGGCCTGATTTCCAATCATCAATTTGGAGTCAGACCAGTTCACTCTACCCTGGACTTACTGCTCCTGCTTTCCCAACAATGGATGGAGGTCCTCAATGCCAAACATGAAATCAGAGCGATATCCCTAGACATATCGCATGCTTTTAATATGGTCTGTCACACCACCCTTCTCACCAAACTCTCTTTCTGTGGTGTCCAAGGCAATCTCCATTCATAGCTCGCAGACTTTCTCTCCTGTCACAGTCAATGTGTGGCCGTTAATGTAATTCTCTCATCCCCTCTTCCTGTCCAGGCTGGAGTTCCTCAAGGCAGTGTTCTGGGCCCTGTTGTTTTTCTGACTCGACCTTCTGCCATACCATCTATCATCCCTCAGATCAGCAAGCAGTAGCCTCTTCACTCTCTGCACATCTGGATAAAATCACAAGCTGCTCCAATGTGTGGAAGATCTCTTTCAACCCTGACAAATCTCACACACTCACAATGTCTCTCTGAAACAACCGTCTGGAACTCACCCCCCCCGCCCCCTCTCTACTTTCTCAACAATCCTCCTGAAGAAGTTCTTTCATTCAAACTTTTGGACCTCACTATCTGTCATAATCTTTCCTGGGTCTCACTATCTGCCATAATCTTTCCTGGGAGAGTCACATTTCAAACCCGCCTCCAAAGCCAGTCGCCGACTGGGAATCCTCCGTCGTGCAGTCCTTCCTCGGCCCACCTGAGCTCCTGACCACTTACAAAGCTTTAGTCCGCAGCCTGATGGAGTACTGCTCTCCCCTCTGGGCTGGTGCTCCTGCCTCCCACCTTTCTCGGCTTCATGCTATAGAAACCAAGGCATTTAAGATCATTGGTATCTCCCACAATGAGGCTGAGTCTTTGGGTCACTCACTCTCACCCCATCCAAAACCATGATCTTTACTACCCCCGTTAATCCACCTCAAACCCACCTCCTTTATATTCCCTGCTTTCCTTCCTGAAAGTCCATGTCGTGTGAGGACCTGAAAGTCCCTGTGGTGTTCATCTTGTTTATCCCATGTAACCCAACCCCATTCCCTCTCCCTTCCACAGATCTCCTCATGTGTCTATTCCCCACTGTTTTGTGCTTCCCTCTCCCGTCCCTATTGTCTTCTGCTTCCCTTCTTTTACGTCCTGTGTGTTCGCTCTTATACGAGCCTTAACATTCTATATTAATAATAATAATAATAATGATATTAATAATAATAATAATTATTATAATAATAACCTCCCACAGTCTCTTCAATCCCACGACTCCCTCCAACTCTTCAAAACACTTGATCACTACCATCTCATATCTTCCCCATCCAAAATCTTGATCTTTTCTACCCCCATTAATCCACTCCAAACCCAAGTCCTTCAAATTCCCTATTTTCCTTCCTGAAAGTCCCTTTTGTACCACCTTTAGTACTATCGTGTACCCTGCCTGCCTCATCCCTCTCCCTTCCACAGATCTCCGATTGTCTTTGTTCCCCACTATTTTGTGCTTCCCTCTCCTGCCTTGTTATACGTTTCTGTGTATGAGCACTTACACAAGCTTCAGCTTGGTATCCAAAAAAAATTATGGCTGCCAAACCATGTGACCTATCAATTCTTCATGAACACCATGGTATTCCCAAGGCTTGGTGAATATGTATGTGAAGTTTACCCTCGATCTGTCTAGCCCTGCTGGAAGAGAGGGTTTTTAAAGGTTTTAGAGTAAATCCAATATGGCTGCCAAACCATGTGACCTATGACATCAAAGTTGGGAACTTTTTGCTCCTCATGGATAGGTGGTCATACCTTCAAAGTTTCGCCTCGATCTGTTCAGCCGCTGAAGAGAACAAGATTTTTGAAGGTTATATATATATATATATATATATATATATATATATATATATATATATATATATATATATATATATATATATATATATATATATTGTTGTGGTTTCGCCGGCATGTCGCCACGAGCACGACCCTCGATGGAGCAGTGGGGCCGTCTCGGCTCGATCACCCGGAATTACAGATCGCTGGCCCAGAGAAGTCGGAGGTCAGTGGGTCCTGGTTATTTTGGACCGAAATACGCCAATGGGTAGATCACGTGGGGTAGGGTTAATTGCCAACTTCAACTTACCTAAGTACCCACGTGATCCAGCTACCAGGGTACTTCACCCTCGACGGAACTCGTACGGAAACGAGCCACTTAAGCGAGCCCGTTCCATGTGCGAAGCCGAGAGGTTTTATAATCGCCGAATTCCGCCAGCCCGATTATCCTGTTACTCCGTTACAGCGGCAATGACTGCTCACTTTCCCACACGCACGACACACCCAGCCAATGGAAGAAATACAAAACGAGCTGAGTAAATTCAAACAATGAGGGTATATTTATTTACAAATGATGGGGGGGGGCCTTGGGGAGCATGCAAGAACAGAACTAAACCGAATACCAGGCAATGCACGTCTGTACAGGCAAAACACTTGTGCAATTCACTACTTATGGACTGGTGCCACAAACGGACACACACAGACAGAAATGGACCCCCTGGGTCTTTAATGGGAGCTCCAGCCCGGAGGACAGTCGGGCTGAGGGTCAGGGTAGCTGGCTACCTTGCCACGAGCGCGCAGCTGGGCGTTCCCTTGGTTTGGGACTCCGTGGTTCGTCGATCCGGCACGGCAAACCCAAGCGCGAGGGATGACGAGCCAGGATCACCACCAGCGACGCGCTGAAGAGCGACCGGCCGAGGGAGAGACAGCCATCGCGGACTCCGTCCCTCGTATTGAGATGTGACGTCCCGAGATATGTCCTCTTCGATGATCTCCCGAGAGATGTTCTCCCAAGCTCCGCGGCCGTGCATCTATTCGCCCTCGTCGGGCTGGGGACAAAGGGGGGGGGGAGGAAAACATCTCCGCCCACCTCGTTCACAATATGAGGTGGCGAAGCCCCTGACTGGGCGAGGAGCCCACTCCATCCACTCTGGGCAGAGTCCCGCTCTGAGGTGGTGAAACCCAAATTGCAAAGTCCTTTTTTTTCTAGGAAGATCTGCTTCCTTTCTTATCCTCCTCGGCACGTTCCGCCCCTCCCCCACTTGGGTGCTCCGTCAAGCGAAACGGTGGGTGGGGGCTTAACCCCTCACCCATTAAGCTCACGGTGGATGCTGGGAGCTGAGGGGTTGCAGCTGTCGTTTGTTGCAGGAGATGGGGTATTCTAATTACAAATCGCAGCACATTCACACATAATTACCCGCTTGACTAGGGAAAGGGCTATCTATAAACACGTACTTACCGAGATAACTAATCTACAGGAACCTGAATGGTTGAGTGTGATAGCCTTCCAAATCCACAACAATATATACGAGGTGTGTTCAAAAAGTATCCAACCTTAATTTTTCGTGCGTAAACAAATGAAGCAAGGGAGGCGTAGTTTGGTGCACTTATGTAGGCGATCCTAATTCGTATGCGTGAATATTTTCCCGCCTGCAGAAGCTGTCAGTCGCCGACAGACCACCGATGAGTGAGGAAGTGTAAGAGAGCGCCGTCGGATTTTCGTTTTTGACAAAATGACAGATCACTGTTCACAGTCTCCAGCATGTCCTGTGCGATCTCCAAATGGAGTTGCTTCTGCTCGATCGTTAGCAGCTTTGGCACGAACTTCGCTGAGATTCTCCTTCAGCCCAAATCCTCAGTCACAATGGAATGAATGGATCCAATGCTGACGCCCGCCTCATCTGCAAGTTCTCTGATCGTGATTCGACGATCCTGCATCAGCAGGGTCCTCACTTGGTCAATGACGATCTAATTTCGGGATGTTGAGGGCCTACCAGAAGGTGCTTCACTTTCCACTGATGTGCGACCATCTTTGAAGCGGTTGTACCACTCTTTTATCTGTGTGGTGCCCATTGCTTCGTTCCCAAAGGCCTGTTGAATCTTGCGGATCGTTTCCACTTGGGAATCGCCAAGCTTAACACAAACTTTGATGCAGGAGCATTGTTCAAGTTTTTCCGTCATTTTGTCAAAAACGAAAATCCGATGGCGCTCACTTACACTTCCTCACTCATCGGCGGTCTGTCGGCGACTGACAGCTTCTGCAGGCGGGAAAATATTCACGCATACGAATTAGGATCGCCTACATACGTGCACCAAACCATGCCTCCCTAGCTTCATTTGTTTACGCACGAAAAATTAAGGTTGGATACATTTTGAACACACCTCGTATGTTGCTGAACCATGTGGCCGATGACATCAATTTTTTTAGGTTGCCCAATTTATCTCTAGATGACCCTCAAAATTTTTCATACTCATGGGATGTAGCATTCTACTATGCAATTATGACATCATAAAAAAAGTCACACTTGTGATTCATGGGGGGTACTTGCCATGTGTCATTTCAATTTTTTCTACGGGGCGTTTTCGGAGATACAGAGGTACAACGTTTCTCCTTTTTTCCAACATGGCTGCCACACCCCGTGACCTATGACATTATAACTATAATTAAAACATTCTCCTTGAGTTGTCACACCCATAGTGAAAATTTTGTGGCAATCCGACAAGCAGTTGCAGGGAAAAAGGAATAAAGTGCAGACACGCAGGTACGTACGTTCTATGTACGCATGTACGCGACCGATGTCTTCACCCCACTTTTTGCTTCGTGAGCATGGGCTTAACAAGAGAAGAGTAGTGCCAAAGAATGGTAAGAAATGCAAACCAAGTAAAATGCAATTCCAGTAATTATTGTGGGGTTCGGTCTGTCTTGCCATTGTGTGCCCAAATGTGAGGATATAAGGATATCATATCTGAGAGGTTGCCAAAAATAGCACGTGACATTTTCTGTAAAGGACTGATAGCTGCTGTCTACCTGAAAGGACCGATGAACGATGTGCAGTGCAGCCGAGTGAGGTTAAGAGTAATATCTATATCTCCTTGCACATCATTGTTCAAGATGAGACAAAATACCATTAGCACAAGATGTCTATGTGAAGTCAAGATTTTAAAACAACACAGATCTGACGGCCATTGTCCTATGGCATACGCACCAGCCACAAACCCTCTGGATATTGATCCTTCAATTTGCTCGGCATGCTTCTTCCTTCTGGTTAAAAAAAAAATTGATGAACTTAAGACTAACTATGGTTCAGAGACCTTCAAGTCTTAAATAAAGGAGGCTTACTTCAAATTTGTTTGGACAGCTGTCATTCCATCACCCATCAATCATCACTCCCAGAAAGTAGGACAAGGCAATCCGCCACCAATTAGTCTCTCCACAATCTGAGCTCAATTAAGATGAAGAAGACCCTGTTATTTCCTTCGATCTGAGCAAGTGAAGCAAACTTTTTTTTTGCGTGGGTAAATGATTTAGGAGTGAAAAACAAATTAGGATATCATGTCTCAGAGGTTGCCAAATGCGGTTCCACAAACGAAGAACATCTTGCATGAATTCTGTTCTGCAGTGTCAAATAGTCATGGAGGAGTTTGGACAGGCATCACGGTTAGGACAAGGATGTCAGAAGACATCATTGGACGTTTAAATGAATTACAAAGACAAGAGACAATGGAAAAATGGAGACAGTATATGTGATTCGCACCTGGGATCCAGGCACGGTGAACTGTCCACTCGATTTGCGAACAGCAAAAGGCAAACGCGTGAGACTGATGCCATTGGTTATCATGATAGTGTTGTAATTACAGTTAATAATGCTCTTTGTCCTCTCCAGCCTGATATGCTTCACTGCTGAAGAACCATGGAAAAGGCTGAAAAGGAGAAATGGTGGCAACCACGATCTCAATATGTGGATGAGTTCAGTTCATTTCACAATAACCCGAAATAATCATCCAAACCGTTTTCTTGCATGCTGACAAATTTGCCAACACAAGCTACATTTAATCCTGATGAAGCAATCACTCCACATCGATCTCGTGTGAGCGCATGTTGTGTGCACGAGAAAATGAAATTCGAGTTGGCGGCGATGTGTGGTCAGTGATGTGTACTGTATGTTGTCGAGATGTCGATGTAATGTTCAATTGAAGAATCACTGGCTCCCAATGATGCACAAGCAAGGAATGAGTCCAGATATATTAATTATGTCGAGAAACCATCAAGCCGATTTTCATTTCTTTGTAAATATCACAATCTGTCAATTTTGTCCAAATTGTTATGAATTGAACAGCATTGCATGAGATTCTGCATAGAGCGGGAAACAACAATGAGCCCGATGTTCATTTGCAAATAGCCTGGGGCATATAGAGAGCACAGGAGAATACAAGTCTCGATGAAGATGAGTGCCAGTCTGCGTCGGTGGATGAAACAAATAATGAAATTTATCAATCTAAGATTGGAAAAAGCATGTTAACTGCCATAAGAAACAAGGTGGGTATGGATGCAGTTGAGCGTTTTATCTTTCACCCATACTCCCAGGAAGATATCGTTATTCCACATTCCCAATTAAAATAGAAAACCCCCAAAAATGTCATCTTCATCGACACCGACCAAAAATTTCATCAAGGTCAATATCCCAGGAAAATGTCATCTTCATCCAAACTTCCCAAAAATGTCATCAAGGTCAAGAAACCCTAAAAATGTCATCTTCATCTCCACATCCAAAAAAACGTCATCAAGGACAATATACGCCACAAATGACATCTCCATCAACACATCCAAAAATGTCAACAAGGACAATATACCCTAAAAATGTCATCTTCATCTACACATCCAAAAAATGTCATCAAGGACAAGAAACGCAAAAAATGACATCATCATCTACACATGCAAAAAATGTCATCAAGTTCAATGTACCCTAAAAATGTCATCTTCATCTTCACATCCCAAAAATGTCATCAAGGACAATATACAACAAAAATGACATCTTCAATTCCACATCCAAAAAATGTCATCAAGGTCAATATGCCCCGTAAATGTCATTATCCACACACGTTGAAAATAACATCAAGAGCAACACAACCAAAAATGTCATCATGATCGACACATCCCAAAAATAACATCAAGATCTACACAACCCAAAATGACATCAATATTTTCACTCCCTCCCCCCCCCAAAAAAGTCATCAATATTTACACACACCAAAAATGACATCAAGATCTTTCCACCCCCAAAATATCAGCAAGACCACACACCAAAAAATGACATCAATATCTTCACAACTCAAAAATGTCATCAAGATCGACACACCCCAAAAACATCATCATCAACACACCACAAAGACGTCATGAAGATTTACATACTCCAAAGTTGTCATCAAGATCAACACACGCAAAACATTTCATCAGGATCGACACACGCATAAATGTGATCTAGATCTGAAAACCCTGAAAATGTCATCAAGATCAACATACCCAAAAAACATGATCAAGATCTACACACTCTTAAAACATCATAATCATAAATACACCACAAAAATGCCATTCTTATACACTCAAAAAACATCATGAACATCTACACACCCCAAAATGGCATCAATATATTCACAACACCAAAAAGTAACCAAGATCTACACACACCAGAAATGTCATCAATATCTACACAACCCAAAAACATCATGAAGATCAAGACAACCCACAATGACATCAATATTTTCAGAACCCAAAAGAGTCATCAAGATGTAAATACCCAAAAATCTCACCAAGTTCTACACACACCATAAATGTCATCAAGATCGACACAACAAAAATTGTCATCAAGATGTAAACATCCAAAAATGTCATCAAGATCAACACACCCAAAAATGTCAAGATCTACACACCCTGAAAATGTCATTATCCACACGTTGAAAATAACATCAAGAGACACACCCTGAAAACATCCTCATGATCTGCACATCCCAAAAATGTCATCAAGATCAACACCCCTAAATAACATGATCAAGATCTACACACTCTGAAAACATCATAATCAAAATACACCACAAAAATGCCATTCATATACACTCAAAAAACATCATGAAGATCTACACACCCCAAAATGGCATCAATATCTTCACAACGCCAAAAAAAAATCGCTCTGAAAACTGGGCGTAACCCCTCAGCCCATGCATTGTAAAAGGAAGCAGTGATATCAGGATGATGCAGTGAGTTAAAGCACGTTGGACGTCATATCGAAAATGAATCAGACTTCAAGATGGCTACCGTGGCGGCTAGTGAAAATCGCAGCACACCCATTTTCGAAAGGAACCTTCCTCTACTCAACTCTAACACACACACACACACACACACACACACACACACACACACACACACACACACACACACACACACACACACACACACACACACACACATACACACACACACACACACACACACACACACACACACACACACACACACACACACACACACACTGCAAAAATGCATTCAATCGGACAAGCCAAGCCGTTCTCGAAATTGACGAAAACCAATTTCAAGACGACTGCCGTGGCGGCCACACTGAAAATAGCAGCATGCCCATTTTCGAAAGTAACATTCCTCTACTCAACCCCAACACACCCTGCAAAAATGGATTTAATCGGACGAGGCGTTCTCCTCGAAATCGACTGAAACCAAAAGTTGACAGACGGACGGACGCCCGGACAACGCTTATGACGACAATACCCCTTAGCCAATTCGGGCTGAGGGGTAAAAAGTCATCAAGATCTACACACACCAAAAGTGTTATCAACATCGACACAACGCAAAAAACATTATGAATATCTACATAGCCCACAATGACATCAATATCTTCACAACCCAAAAATGTCATCAAGAGCGAAACACCCAAAAATATGAAGATCTATAAAACTAAAAAAGGCATCAAGATCTAAATACCCAAAAAGTGATCAAGATCCACACAAACCAGAAATGTCATCAAGATTCTCACACCCCAAAAACATCATCATGATCTGCACAGCACAAAAATGTCATCATATAAACCCGAAAGATGTCATCAAGGTCAATATACCCTAAAAAATGTCATCTTCATCTACACACCCAAAAATTTCATCATGATACACACACCCCAAAAAATTGTCATAATCTACACACACCAAAATGTCATCATAAACTACACATCCGAAAAACATCATCACGATCGACACATACCAAAAATGTCATCAAGATCTTCACATCCCAAAAACATCAAGATCTACACAAACCAAAAATGCCATCATGATCTACACATCTCCAAAACATCGTCATGATCTGCACACCCCCAAAAATGTCATCAAGATCTGCACACCCTTAAAATGTCATGAAAAACACACCACAGAAATGTTGTCATATACAATCTAAAAATGGAATGATCTACATATCCCAAAAATATCATCATCATCTACACAAACCAAAAATGTCAACATGATCTCCACACCACAAGAATGTCATAATATACACCCCAAAAGTGTCATCAAGAAATGCATACCCAAAAATTTCACCAATATCTACATACCCTGAAAATGTCATCAAGATGTACACACACTGAAAAAGGATTCAAGATCTACTCACCGTGAAAATGTCGTCAAGATCTGCACACCCTGAAAATGTCATAATATACAACCAATAAATGTCATCAAGAACTACACATCCCAAAAACATCATCAGGATCAACACCCCCCCAAAAATGTCATCAAGACCTACCCATCCGAAAAAATGTCATCAAGATCGAAACAACCAGAAATGTCATCATGATCAACCCACCCAAAAATGTCATCAGGATCTACACATCCAAAAACGTCATCAATATCTACACATCCAAAAATGTCATCAAGAGCGAAACACCCAAAAATATGAAGACCTATAAAACTAAAAAAAAAAGGCATCAAGATCTAAATACCCAAAATGTCATCAAGATCGACAAACCCAAAAATGTCATCAAGATCGACAAACCCAAAAATGTCATCAAGACATACACACCCAAAAAATGTCATCATGATCTACACACCCCAAACACATCATCATGATCTACACATACCAAAATGTCATGCTGATCAACACACCCAAAAATGTCATCAAGATCTACACACCTAAAAATGTCATCATGATCTATACACCCTAAAACATCATCATGATCTACACATACGAAAATGTCATGCTGATCAACACACCCAAAAATGTCATCAAAATCAACACACCCAAAAATGTCATCAAGATCTACACACCCAAAATGTCATCATGATCTATACACCCAAAAATGTCATCAAGATCTATACACCCAAAAATGTCATCAAGATCGAAACACCCAAAAATGTCATGAAGATCTACACACCCAAAATGTCATCATGATCTATACACCCAAAAATGTCATCAAGATCGAAACACCCAAAAATGTCATGAAGATCTCCACGCACAGAAAATGTCATCAGGATCTGCACACCACAAAAATGTCATCACGTTCACCCCAAGTATGCCAACAAGATCTACACATCCCAAAAACATCATCAAGATCGACAAACCCAAAAATGTCATCAAGACATACACACCCAAAAAATGTCATCATCTTCACACCCCAAACACATCATCATGATCAACACCTCCCAAAAATGTCATCATGACCTATACACCCTAAAACATCATGATCTACACATACCAAAATGTCATGCTGATCAACACACCCAAAAATGTCATCAAAATCAACACACCCAAAAATGTCATCAAGATCTACACACCCAAAATGTCATCATGATCTATACACCCAAAAATGTCATGAAGATCTCCACGCACAGAAAATGTCATCAGGATCTGCACACCACAAAAATGTCATCACGTTCACCCCAAGTATGCCAACAAGATCTACACATCCCAAAAACATCATCAAGATCGACAAACCCAAAAATGTCATCAAGACATACACACCCAAAAAATGTCATCATCTTCACACCCCAAACACATGATCATGATCAACACCTCCCAAAAATGTCATCATGACCTATACACCCTAAAACATCATGATCTACACATACCAAAATGTCATGCTGATCAACACACCCAAAAATGAAATCAAGATCAACACACCCAAAAATGAAATCAAGATCAACACACCCAAAAATGTCATCAAGATCTACACACATAAAATGTCATCATGATCTATACACCCTAAAACATAATCATGATTGACACATACCAAAATGTCATGCTGATCAATAGACCCAAAAATGAAATCAAGATCGACACACCCAAAAATGTCATCAAGATCTACACACCTAAAACATCATCATGATCAACACATACCAAAATATCATCAAGATCGAAACACCCAAAAATGTCATGAAGATCTCCACGCACAGAAAATGTCATCATGATATGCACACCACAAAAAAGTCATCACGTTCACCCCAAGTATGTCATCAAGATCTACACATCCCAAAAACATCATCAAGATCTACACACCAAAAAAATATCATCACAATCTAAATACCCAAAATGTCATCATGATCTACACACCCCAAGAACATCAATATCATCAAAACACCACAGAAATGTCAAGAAGATCTCAACACACAAAAATGTCATCAATATCTACACATCTCAAAAATGTCATCAAGATCTAAGCAGCCAAAAATGTCATCAGGATCTAAAAAGCCAAAAATGTCATCAAGATCCACACACCCCAAAACCATCATCATCTTAATCAAAATAACCCAGAATTATCATCATGATCAACACACCCAAAAATGTCATAAAGATCTACACACCCTGAAAATTTCATCATGATCTACACACCCCAAAACACAGCATCATGATCATCCACTTCTCAAAATGTCATCAAAACCTCCCCAACATAAAAACATCATCAAGATCTACACACCCTGAAAATGGATTCAAGATCCACACACAGTGAAAATGTCATCAATATCTTCACACCTCAAAAACGCCATCAAGATTTACACACTCCAAAGTTGTCATTAAGATCAACACAACCAAAACATGTCATCATGATATAAACACCCAGAAATGTAATTAAGATCTCCACCAACTGAAAATGTCATCAAGATCAACACACCCAAAATGTCATCAAGATCAGCACACCAAAAATGTCAACATGATCGAAACACCCCAAAAACATCATCATGATAGACACACCACAAAAATGTCATCACATGCACCCCAAAAATGTCATCAACATCTACACATCCCAAAAATATCATCCTGATCAACACACCCAAAAACGTCATCTCGATCGACACACCCAAAAATGTCACCAACATCGACACAACCAAAAATCTCATCAAGATCCACACATGCTTAAACAGATTTAAGATCTACACACTGTGAAATTGTCACAATCAACACACCAAAAAATGTCATGATATACACCCTAAAAATGTCATAAAGATCTACACATCTCAAAAATGTCATCAAGATATACACACCCTGAAAATGTCATCAAGATCCGCACATGCTTAAAACAGATTTAAGATCTACACACCTTGAAAATGTCACACTCGACACACCAAAAATGTCATGATATACACCATAAAAATGTCATAAAGATCTACACATCTCAAAAATGTCATCAAGATATACACATCCCAAAAACATCAAGTTCTACACAAAGCAAAAATGGCATCATATTCACCCCAAAAGTGTCATCAAGATCTACACATCCCAAAAACATCAACAAGACCTCCACACCACAAAAAATGTCATCATATTCAACCCCAAAAGTGTCATCCATATCTACACATCCCAAAAATGTCATCAAGAAATACATATCCAAAATTTCACCAACATCTACTCACCCTGAAAATGTCATCAAGATGTACACACTCTGAAAATGGATTCAAGATCTACACACCACAAAAAGAGGCCAAGATCTGCACAAACCAGAAATGTCATAAAGATCAACACACCCAAAAAACATGATCAAGATGTAGACACTCTCAAAACATCATAATCTTAATTACACCACAAAACTGCCATTCATATAAACTCCAAAAACATCATAAAGATCTACACACCAAAAAATGTCATCAAGATCATCAAAACCAAAAAAGTCATCAAGAAGTACACTCCACAAAAAGTGGCCAAGATCTACGCAAACCAAAAATGTCATTAAGATCAACACACCCAAAAAAATATGACCAAGATCTACATATTCTGAAAACATCATAATCATAAATACACCACAAAAATGACATTCATATACACTCCGAAAACATCATGAAGATCAACACAACACACAATGACATTAATATCTTCACAACCCAAAAAATTCCTCAAGAGCGAAGCACCCAAAAATGTCATCAAGATCTACACACCCCAAAAACATCATTTCCTTTGCTTTTGAGTAAATGTGTGTTGGCGCCGTCTGTAAAGTAGAACTGTATAAGTGTTGCCGTGTGTGCGCGTAGTGGGTAGTAACTGCGTCGTTGTTGCTTTTGTTTTTGTTGCTATATGTGCATTTTGACTGTTTGGCTGTATATGTGTGCTTTCCGTGTGCCGGGAAATAAATGTGCTTTGCGTGAACTGTTTTCCCGTTTCGCTTCGTCTTTTCTTTATTGACCCTCCATCCTGCTTCACTTAAAGGGTTCGTAGTGGGCTCAATACGCCTGGTAAATAATCGGAACCGTCGAGGCCGACAATAACACCGCTCGGTTATCACTGTAGCACGGAACGGACCGCTAAAGCGGTTCGTGTCCGGAGTCGACCTGCGGCGAGGTACGATCGCCCAGTTTACCATCCGCGTGGGTACTTAGGTAGGTCGAGTTTGGCGAACAACCCTATCCTACGCGGGTGGCCGATTGGCACGATTGTGGTGAAGTCGAAAGGCCCACCCGTGACTGGCTCTGGGCGATAGTTCCCAGAGGGTCACGACTGAATTGTCCGTCTGGTGGGCGATGCGGTCGCGATTGGAGTGACGCGGCCGTCCGCACGCCGGCGGGCGCGAATTCGCAACAATATAAACACCCAGAAATGTCATTAAGATCTCCACGAACTGAAAATGTCATCAAGATCAACACACCCAAAATGTCATCAAGCTCAGCACACCAAAAATGTCAACATGATCGAAATACCCCATAAACATCATCATGTTAGACACACCACAAAAATGTCATCACATGCACCCCAAAAACATCATCAAGATCTGCACATCCCCAAAACATCATGATCTCCACAAACCAAAAATGTCATCAAGATCTACATATCCCAGAAACATCATTCTGATCAACAAAGCACAAAAATGTCATCATATACACCCCAAAAATGTCACCAAGATCTCCATGCACTGAAAATGTCATAAAGATCAACACACCCAAAATGTCATAAATATCTACACACCAAACATGTCATTAAGATCTGCGCACGCTGAAAATGGATTCAAGATCTACATATAGCAAAAATGTCATGAAGACCTGCACACCCAAAAAACTGTCATTATGATCTACACACCGCAAAAACATCATCATAACCTACACATCTCAAAAGTCATGAAGTACGACATCCTAAAAAATCAACATCTAAACACCCAAAAGTGTCATCAAGATGTAAACATTCAAAAATGTCATCAAGATCAACACACCCAAAAAAATGTGATGAAGAGGTACACACCCTGAAAAATCATAATCATAAACATTCTGCAAAAATGCATTTCATATACACAACAAAAACATGATGAAGATCGAAACACCCCAACATGACATCAATATATTCACAACAAAAAAGTCAGAAAGATCTACATTCACCAGAAATGTCATCGAGATCAACGCACCCCAAAAATATAATCAAGATCAACACAACTCAAAATGACCAATATCTTCACTCACCGCTCCCCCCCCCCTCCTAAAAGAAGTCATCAATATTTACGCAAACCAGAAATGCCATCAAATCGACACCTCAAAAACATCATCAAGATCTACACACCCAAAAATTACATCAATATCTTCAGTCCCCCCCAAAAAGTCATCAAGATCTACACACACCAGAAATGTCATCAAGATTTACACATCAAAAACATCAACTCACCACAAAAATGTCATCAAATACACCACAAAAATGTCATCAAGATCAACACACCCAAAAAACGTCATCAACAATACACCCCAAAAATGTCATCAACATTTTCACATCCCAAAAATGTCATCAACATTGGCACACCCTGAAAATGTCATATTCAACACACCCCAAAAATGTCATCAACATTTACACATCCCAAAAATGTCATCAAGATCGACACATCAAGAAAATGTCAATCAACACACCCTAAAAATCTCATCAACATTTTCACATCCCAAAAATGTCATCAACATTGGCACACCCTGAAAATGTCATATTCAACACACCCCAAAAATGTCATCAACATTTACACATCACAAAAATGTCATCAACATTTACACATCCCAAAAATGTCATCAACATCGGCACACCCTGAAAATGTCATAATCAACACACCCCAAAAATGTCATCAACATTTTCACATCCCAAAAATGTCATCAAGATCGGCACACCCTGAAAATGTCATATTCAACACACCCCAAAAATGTCATCAACATTTACACATCACAAAAATGTCATCAACATTTACACATCCCAAAAATGTCATCAACATCGGCACACCCTGAAAATGTCATATTCAACACACCCCAAAAATGTCATCAACATTTACACATCACAAAAATGTCATCAAGATCGGCACACCCTGAAAATGTCATAATCAACACACCCCAAAAATGTCATCAACATTTACACATCCCAAAAATGTCATCAACATTTACACATCCCAAAAATGTCATCAAGATCGGCACACCCTGAAAATGTCATAATCAACACACGCCAAAAATGTCATCAACATTTACACATCCCAAAAATGTCATCAAGATCGACACATCAAGAAAATGTCATCAAGATCGACACATCAAGAAATTGTCATAATCAGCACACCCCAAAAATGTCATCAACATTTACGCATCCCAAAAATGTCATCAAGATCGACACATCAAGAAAATATCATAATCAACACACCCTAAAAATGTCATCAACATTTTCACATCCCAAAAATGTCATCAACGTCGGCACACCCTGAAAATGTCATCATCAACACACCCCAAAAATGTCATCAACATTTACACATCCCAAAAATGTCATCAACATTGGCACACCCTGAAAATGTCATAATCAACACACCCCAAAAATGTCATCAACATTTACACATCCCAAAAATGTCATCAAGATCGACACATCAAGAAAATGTCATAATCAACACACCCTAAAAATGTCATCAACATTTTCACATCCCAAAAATGTCATCAACATTGGTACACCCTGAAAATGTCATAATCAACACACCCCAAAAATGTCATCAACATTTACACATCCCAAAAATGTCATCAACATTTACACATCCCAAAAATGTCATCAAGATCGGCACGCCCTGAAAATGTCATAATCAACACACCCAAAAATGTCATCAACATTTACACATCCCAAAAATGTCATCAACATTTACACATCCCAAAAATGTCATCAAGATTAGCACACCCTGAAAATGTCATAAACATCTGCACACCATGAACATGTCATGATCGACACACCAAAAAAATGTGATAAAGATACACACATCCTGAAAACATCAGAATCATAGACATTCTGCAAAAATACCATTCGTATACACGACAAAAACACGATGAAGACCGAAGCACTCCAAAGACATCATCAATACCTTCACAACCCAAAAAAGTCATCAAGATCTACATACACCAGAAATGTCATCGAGATCGACACACCCCAACAATATATTCAAGATCTACACAACTCAAAATGACATCAATATCTTCACTCCCCCCAAAAAAGTCATCAAGTCTACACACCCAAAAAACAGCAACATCAACACACCACAAAAATCTCATCAAGGTTTACACACTAAAGTTGTCATCATAATCTACACACCCAAAAATGTCATCAAGATCTAAACACCATGAAAATGTCATCAATATCTTCACACCATGAACATGTCATTATTAACAGACCACAAAATGTCATCATATAGACCCCAAAAATGTCATAAAGATCTACGGATCCAAAAATGTCATCATGATCTGTAGATCACAAAAATGTCATCATGATCCACACACCACAAAAACCCCATCATGACCTCCAGATCCCAAAAATATTATCATCGTAATCAACACAACCGGAAAAATGTCATCAAGGTGTATGCACCCAAAAATGTTATCAACATCTACACACCCAAAAATAACATCAAGATCTACACATCAAAAAAGTATCATCAAGATAGAAACATCCCAAAAATGTCATCAAGATATAAACGACCCAAAAATGTCATCAAGATCTATACACCCAAAAAACATCATCATAATCAACACAACCCAAAAATGTTATCAAGATGTACATCCCCAAAAATGTCAAGATCAACACACCAAGAAATGTCATCAGGATCGTTACAACCAAAAATATCAGGATGTACATTTTCAAAAATATAAAGATCAACACACCAAAAAATATCAAGGTCGGCACATCCAAAAATGTCATCAGATTCTACGCACCCTGGAAATGTCCTTAAGATTTACACACCCAAAAATATCAAAAATATCAAAAAAATATCATCATTGTCATCAACATACTCCACAGATGACATCAACATTTACACACTCCAAAGTTGTGATCAAGATCAAGAAACCCCAAAAATGTGTGAAAGATATACACATCCTGAAAACATCAGAATCATAAAGATTCTGCAAAAATGCTATTCATATACATGATAAAAACATGATGAAGATCTCAACACCCCAAAATGACATCAACACCTTCACAACCCAAAAAAGTCAGAAAGATCGACACACACCAGAAATGTCATCGAGATTGACACACCCCAAAAATATCTTCAAGATCTACACAACCCAAAATTACATCAATATCTTCACTCCCCCTAAAGAAGTCATCAATATTTACACAAACCAGAAATGTCATCAAATCGACACACCTCAAAAACATCATAAAGATCTACACACCCAAAAATTACATCAACATCTTCACTACCCCCAAAAAGACATCAAGATCTACACACACTAGATATGTCATCAAGATATACACACCCCAAAAACATTAACATCAACTGACAACAAAAATATCATCAAATACACCCCAAAAATTGTCATCAAGATTTACAAACGCTGAAGTTGTCATCAAGATCAACACACCAAAAATATCATCAGGATCTACACATCAAAAAATGTCGTCAAGATCTAAACATCCCAAAAATGTCATCAAGATCTGCACACCCAAAAATGTCATCGAGATCTACACACCCTGAAAATGGATTCGAGATCTCCACACCGTGAAAATGTCATCAAGATTTACACACCCTGAAAATGTCATAATCAACACACCAAAAATTTCATCATATACACCCTAAAAATGTCAGCAAGACATACACATCCCAAAAATGTCATCATGATTAACACAACCAAAAAGTTCAGGATCTTCACATCAAAAAATGTCATCAAGATCTGCACACGCAAAAATGTCATCGAGATCTACACCCCCTGAAAATGGATTCGAGATCTACACACCATGAAAATGTCATCAAGATTTGCACACCCTGAAAATGTCATAATCAACACCACAAAAAAGGTATAATATACACCCTAAAAATATCAAGATCTTCACATCCCAAAAATGTCATCATGATTAACACAACCAAAAATTGGAATCAAGATCTACACACTCAAAAATATCATCAAGACCTACACAGCCAAAAATGTCATCAAGATCTACACTCCCTGAAAACATCATGATGATCTACGCACCGTGAAAATGTCATCGAAATCGACACACCCATAAAATGTCATCATGATGAACAAATTCAAAAAATATCATCAAGACCTACACAGCAAAAAATGTCATCAAGATCTACACTCCCTGAAAACATCATGATGATCTACGCACCGTGAAAATGTCATCCAAATCGACACACCCATAAAATGTCATCATGATGAACAAATTCAAAAAATGTCATCAAGATCGACACACCAAAAATGTCATCAAGATCTACACACCCAAAAATGTCAGCAAGATCTGCACATTCAAAAATGTGATCTTGATCAAGACACCCCAAAAATGGGATAATGATCGAAACACTACAAAAACATATTCATCATTATAATCAACACAACCCAGAAATGTCATCATGATCTATACAACCAAAAATCTTATCAAGGTCTCCATCCCCAAAAATGTCAAGACCTATACACCCAAAAATATCATAGGGATAGACATCCAAAAATGCCATCAAGATCTGCACACCCTGGAAATGCCATTAAGACTGACACACCCAAAAATATCATCAACACACTCCACAGATGTCATCAAGATTTATGCACTCCAAAGGTGTTATCAAGATCAACACAGCCAAAAAATGTGATAAAGATACAGACATCCTGAAAACATCAGAATCATAGACATTACGCAAAAATACCAGAAATATTGTTACGGTTGTGGAAATTCGCATGACACCATAAAGAGTCCTCAGGTGAGATATCTCGATAAGTCCATGTGTAGTTTGCCCAAACCCGTTGTATAGAGGGAATTTATATGATCCATCCGGGCTGCGACGCTTTGAGTTAGCCATTTTTCTGTTCTATCTTTTATTTCAAACAAACAGCATCTCAACAACCATGCCATCCCCACCACAGCGCCAACCATACTACAACCACGCCACCTCCACCACCTACGCTACCACATCTTCGCCACTCGCCATTCAATAAGCACCGTGCAGTCACGATCTCCGCGGAAGAACAAAAACCACCAACGATGCTTGTGGGCTTTTCCCGCCATTTTTCCCCACGCTTGGTGTGAAGGAAGGGGGAAGGACAGCTCGCCGCCGATTGGTGGATGAACAGCGTGAGGCGGTCGGGGTGAGAGAACGCCCCTTTTCGGGAACCTTCTCGAAGGAGGGAGGAGCCTAAAATGGGGCAGGGCGAATGGGCGGAGCCGGCCCCTACAAAAGGGACGAACGAGTTGGTTCGGGGGTTTTTGGTTGGTTGCTCGGTTGGTTCGGAGTTGTGTGGAGTTCGAAGTGAGCCTTCTGGTTCGGGTTGCGAGCTCGTGGTTCCTGCCCTGTCCGGCGATCCTCGCGCGGGCCCTGGGACCCCGTGCACGAGCGCGGCAAGTAACGCCGAACAAGCCCCGTCTGTTCCCCCAAGAGCCCCGTCCGAGCTGTCGGGCGGACGACGCGAGCTACGCGCGGGAGAAGGACTCGACGCACCCAGGGAAGTCGCGACTTCCTTTTCTTTTGGGGTTTTGTGTAAATGTCTGTGGGTGGCGCCAGTCCATAAAGTAGAACTGTGTAAGTGTTGCCGTGTGTAAGTCTTATTCGGTATTAACTCTGCATCGTTCTTGCTTTTGTTTCTTCTGCACGAAAACTGTATGGCTGTATATACATGCTTGCTTTGTGTCTGTGTGTGTGAATAAAGTGCTGCTTGTTGAACTGTTTTCCCGCTTCGCTTCGTCTTTTCCTTTTAATGAACCTCCATCTTGCATCACGTTAGGGGTTTGTAGTGGGTTTAAAACGCCCAGTAGTTAATCGGAACCGTCAAGGCCGACGACAACTCCGCTCGGTTATCCCTGTAATACGGAACGAACCGCTTAAGCGGTTCGTGTCCGGAGTCGGCCTGTGGCATGGTATGATCACTTAGCAACCACTCGCGCAGGTACTTAGGTAGGTCGAATTTGGCGAGCAACCCTATCCTGCGCGGGTGGGCAATTGGCACGATCGTGGTGAGGTTAAACCCCCACCCATGACTAGCTCCCGGCGTTGTTCCGAGAGGGTCACGACTGAATTGTCCGTTCCAGTGGGCGAGGCGGCCGCCATTCGAGTCAAGCGGCCGATCGCACGCTGGCGGGCGCGTATTTGCAACACTGGTGTCAGGAGTGGGTAACAAACTCTCCCGTCTCAAACTAAATTCACGGGAACGGACCAGGGGTGTGCGAAGCGATCCCCCCCCCCCCCCGTTCCCTCCAAATTACGAGCTTTTTAAATTAATCTCTTACTTGAAATAAGATGGCGTTTCAAGGCGAGCGGGTGCCGGGGGTATTTGAAATGTATATGTGTAGTAATGTAGGATCCATGGCCCAGGATGGAGACCCCGAGCAGGACATTGGTGTGCAGGAACAAGAACTTCCCCAACCAAACCCAGAGCCCGAAATGGGTGTGGCAACGGCCACGGTATATGACACCTCCCCTTCCCTCCCTCGATCCCTGCCGAAACAGCTCACCCAAGTGCATCCGACATGGCCCAGCTATTCGCCATGTTGGCAGAAATACAAACAACTGCACAACAGTTGGTAAACGAAATAAGAGGCATGAACGAAAAAATGGATACGAATGCCCAACAGATGGAAAACAAAATGGATGGAAACACAAACAGAATGAAAGAGATGCGGGGTGAGATGCGGCAAATGGGCCTATGTCTGCAGGCAGGCATAATGGCGACGCCACGTGCTGGGCCGAACGAGCTGAAGGGGAGTGCACCGGCGGGTGAAGACAAAATAATTTGGGAGACGTGTTGGGGGAGACGTGTTGGGGGAGACGCGTGGAGGTGACGGAAACTGTGACGGTGACGGAGACCGAAACGTGTGAGATGAGACACGAGGTGACGACGGAAAGAAGAAAATGTATAGAGACACGGGAGATAGAGGGTGAATTGGACGGGGTTGAAGACGAGCACACACACACACACAGAGGTAGTGGAGGACAATGGGGGTGAGCTCGCGGAGCGTGTAGGGACCCGGTGCGGGCAGCGGGATAGCCTCCTTCAGGAACGGAGGAAGACGCTGTGCCCCCTTGAGGCAGATCACGACCAGGTGGGTTCGGTCGTGCTTTGCGAGGTCGAGGGGATGAGTGCTGCGAACGGGTGCACGCCAAGCTTGGGGGGTATAGAGACCCCGGAACCCCTTGTGGTAGCGCGAGTCCCCAGCGTGTCCCGGTATGTGTGGTTACGAGTGTTGTCCCGGTGTGTGTGGTGAAATGTGTGAGTGAGACCCCATGTGCGACAGAGGCCAAAATAACAGATCATGTCATCATGATCTGTAGATGATCCCTGTGCCAAAATAACAGAAACCCCGTGTATGGGTGAGACCCCGTGTGTGAGTGGTGTGTTTGCGAGTGTGCCGGAGTGCGTGCTTCCCAGCACGCCGTGTGTAAAAGGGGCACCGCAAGTGGAAGAGGCGTTGTGTGTGAGTGAAACGACCAGTATGAATGGAGCACAACGTGTGAGTGGAGCCGCGTGTGTGCAGGAAACGGCATGCGTGTGCGAACAGCCGTGTGGGAGTGAGGCACGGTGTGTGAGTGAGACACCGTGGGTGAGTGCCCCCGCGTGTGAGGAAAACGGCATGAGTGAGTGAGCGGCCGAGTGTAAGGAGAGGAACAGTGTGTGTAAGGTCGCTGTATGTGAGGGAGATGACGGTCGGCATGCGGGAGCACACAGCCACGTCTACCGGTGTGAATGTAATGGAGAGGAGTGTGAGCGTTGTGACACGCAGGTGTGCATGGGTTGAATGGTGACAACGACGGTGACAGAGGGACAAGGGCCGGGTAGCGGCCGAAGCTGTTTTGGGGACCGCGCCGGGTTTGCCCAGCAGCGAGCGCGAGGTCCGTGCTGTGCAACGCACGAGGCCGCCACGTGCGCGCTTGCGGGAGTGAAACCCGGTCCGGAAACGCCAGCTGTGGATGTTGCCGATCCCGCGGACGGACAAAGGTTAGGCAGGATACGGATTTGGACCGGACGGGTTCTCCACGCGGGCGTGTGTGTGAAGCTCCAACGGGCAGAGCACATGTGTTCGCGTGGGGAACCCCTCGAGACGCGAGGCTTGTGTTTTTTTTATGCGCCGGGTGACGTCCTGGCTGCGTGTATGGTTGGAATCCGGCAGGAGGGTGAATCCCTGCCGGATGGTACCGCTCAAGAGGGACGAGGGACGCGAACAGCTGCCATGACGTCACGCCAAAGGTGCGTGGCTGTGAATTGCCGCGATGGTGCGCAGGTTGCGAGTTGCCGCGCTGGTGCTGCGCGAGAAAAAAAGCAAGCCTCTCTTCGGGTGGACAGGATTCCCTGGGCAGGGGTGGAAGATCCCCTTGCCCGGGCACAGGAACGGCACTAGCTCGGGGGAAGGGTTAGCATAGCTCGATCGGCTTCTTTGGGCAGGGGTAAGTCCTCATGGGGCCCGTGGAATGGATTAGGTAGAGGGATTTAGATGAGATTTAGGTTGGAAGGATGGGAAAAATGACATTTTGGAGGACAGTGACAGACTGAGTGTGTAGTGGGGACGTAGCTTAGCTACGTAGTGTTAAAAGGAATGTGGTATAGTTTAAGGGACAACATGGGGGCACGAGGTAGTTAGGGGATTTAGCAAGAAGGATGGCAGAGTTCAGCGATGTGTGTGTTGAAAAGTTGTGAAATGGAAACACGTTGAGTGAGTGAGGCCAGCGAGTCTGTGTGTATGGAGCGAATGTGGAATGCATGGTGCGATGAGTGATTGGGGGGGGGGAGTGATTCCCGCCCAAGGGACCCCGGGGTCAGGATAAAGTGAGTTAGTGGGTTAGTTAAATTGACAAAATGGAGGTCGTTTTGTTGTTGGTGTGAGTGTCGGCTCGAAACACGTTTTGGAGGGGTGCAGGAGCCCTGTTGACGGGCTGGGAGTGTGGCTGCGAAAGGTGAGTATCGCTGAGTGGGTACCCCGGGCACCGGGCTAGTCGGCCGTGGTAGGCCAAGGGCCCATGGGGGCCGGGATAGCGTAGTGGGCACGCGTGCGCCCGCATGATGCGGGGGCCCGGGGCACCGTTAGCCGCATGGGCAGTGTTGTGGGCACGGTGACCCTCGGAAAGGGGCCCGGGAAGCCAGCCTGCCACGTGAGCATTTCAGGGGAGTCGCCATGGAGGGCACTCCCCGGTGTTTAGGGAGCTGGTAGGCTCAGAGGCAGTGTAGTGCCCGGGGGTGCCATAGCTGGAGAATCGGCAGAGGGTAGTGCCTGCCAAGGGAGCCACGCGTCCCAGCCATGAGACCATGTGAGGGCACGGAGAGAAAATTGGGGGGCAAGGCCCAAAATTGTGAGGACACCAACACAGGCGACAGGAATTCTGGTTGTTAGAACCGATAGATTAAGCGAGAGGCGCTTGTTGAAAGCCCCGGGGTAGATAGGAAGTGTACCCCTCCGCACCATTCATCCCTTCTCTCTCGTTATGGGCTGCTGGACCCACTTTGGGTTATATCGCTGAAGTCTGGGGAGGCCATCCTGAGGCTTGAGTTGGACCTCGACACAGGACGGTAGCTCTCCCTCATTCCCCTCCAGGAAGGAAATGCAGGGGTTGGGAGTAGGCTAGGAGACGGTAGCTTAGCTGAACAATGACGATAAAGGGGGTTAGGAGACGAATTCATAGTGGGGGAAATAAAAGTGAAAATAAAAACAACAACAAAAAATAAGTTGGGGCTAAATTGGTTTTTTACAAATTAAGGGAGTGGGTATGGACAGTGACAGGCAAAGGCGATAGGTTGGGAGGGAGAGAGTAGGTAGTTCCGAGCCCGTCTTCTGAGTGGCCAGCACCACCACACTCCCTCCACCAACCTCCACTGAAAGGCAAGGGCTGGCCAACTTCATCGGCTGGCTGTTTTTGCTTCAAGGCCTGTGCCGGTCAGCTCCACTGCCGGCTGTTTTTGCTGCAAGGACTGTGCCGGCCAGTTCATCTGCTGGCTGTGTTTGCTACAACGGCCTTGTCATGCCTTGCCTGCCTGCTTTTGCCATGCATGCCTGCTGCCCTCGATTCTGCGTTTCCCCCGTTCTGTTTTGCATTTCCCCGCCCCTTGTTCATTGCCATGTGCGCCAGGATTGTTGCAAAGTTGCAAGGACTGTCCTGTTGACAGCTACAACACGGGCCTGCAGTGGCGGCCCATGCACCGGTTGACTTTTGTTTTTCTGCCTGCAGAGTCCATTGATCCTGGGCCATGGTTTAGTATAAATTATAAGGTTAAGGTGTTAAGATGTACTGCAAATATGAGTGCGCCCCCGGCATGTATGTGTTAGCGCCGGCAATTTTATTTAAGTCGTCTGTATGAGTGGGTTTGTTTAGTTAGTTACTCAGCCCTCAGGTTATTTATTTTGGGGACACGAATACACTGAATGTTGCATTCAGGGATCCGAAGGTAAAACGTACGAGGGGAGAACTACACATGATGGCACACGAGAATTTGACGACTCGGGACGAGTCTGTAAAAAAGGGAGGGGGTTGTGTTACGGTTGTGGAAATTTGCATTACACCATAAAGAGTTCTCAGGTGAGATATCTCGATAAGTCCATGTGTAGTTAGCCCACACCCGTTGTAGAGAGGGAATTTATGTGATCCATCCGGGCTGCGACGCTTTGAGTTAGCCATTTTTCTGTTCTATCTTTTATTTCAAACAAACAGCATCTCAACAACCATGCCATCCCCACCACAGCGCCAACCACACTACAACCACGCCACCTCCACCACCTACGCTACCACATCTTCGCCACTCGCCATTCAATAAGCACCGTGCAGTCACGATCTCCGCGGAAGAACAAAAACCACCAACGATGCTTGTGGGCTTTTCCCGCCATTTTTCCCCACGCTTGGTGTGAAGGAAGGGGGAAGGGCAGCTCGCCGCCGATTGGTGGATGAACAGCGTGAGGCGGTCGGGGTGAGAGAACGCCCCTTTTCGGGAACCTTCTCGAAGGAGGGAGGAGCCTAAAACGGGGCAGGGCGAATGGGCGGAGCCGGCCCCTACAAAAGGGACGAACGAGTTGGTTCGGGGGTTTTTGGTTGGTTGCTCGGTTGGTTCGGAGTTGTGTGGAGTTCGAAGTGAGCCTTCTGGTTCGGGTCGCGAGCTCGTGGTTCCTGCCCTGTTCGGCGATCCTCGCGCGGGCCCAGGGACCCTGTGAAGGAGCGCGGGAAGTAGCGCCGAACGAGCCCGGTCCGTTCCCCCAAGAGCCCCGTCCGAGCTGTCGGGCGGACGACGCGAGCTACGCACGGGAGAAGGACTTGACGCGCCCAGGGAAGTCACGACGCACTCAGGGAAGTCACCTTTTCTTTTGGGGTTTTGTGTAAATATCTGTGGGGGGGCACCAGTCTGTAAAGTAGAACTGTGTAAGTGTTATTCGGTATTAACTCTGCGTCGTTCTTGCTTTTGTTTCTTTTGCACGAAAACTGTATGGCGGTATATACGTGCTTGCTTTGTGTCTGTGGGTGTGAATAAAGTGCTGCTTGTTGAACTGTTTTCCCACTTCGCTTCGTCTTTTCCTTTTAATGAACCTCCATCTTGCATCACGTTAGGGGTTCGTAGTGGGTTTAAAACGCCCGGTAATTAATCGGAACCGTCAAGGCCGACGATAACTCCGCTCGGTTATCCCTGTAATACGGAACGAACCTCTTAAGCGGTTCGTGTCCGGAGTCGGTCTGTGGCGTGGTACGATCGCCCGGTCTACCACTCGCGCAGGTACTTAGGTTGGTCGAATTTGGCGAGCAACCCTATCCTGCGCAGGTGGGCAATTGGCACGATTGTGGTGAGGTTAAACCCCCACCCGTGACTCGCTCCCGGCGTTGTTCCAAGAGGGTCACGACTGAATTGTCCATTCTGGTGGGCGAGGCGGCCACCATTCCAGTCAAGTGGCCGATCGCACGCCGGCGGGCGCGAATTCGCAACAATATACATGACAAAAACATGATGAAGATCGAAACAGCCCAAAAAACATCAATACCTTCACAAACCCAAAAAGTCATAAAGATCTACATACACCAGAAATGTCATCGAGATCTACACTCCCCTAAAATATCTTCAAGATCTACACAACTCAAAATAATGACATCAATATCTTCACTCCCCCCAAAAAGTCATCAAGATCTACACACACCAGAAATGTCTTCAAGATCTACACTCCCCAAAAACATCATCATCAACTTAACACAAAAATGTCATCATATACACCGCAAAAATGTCATCAGGATCTACACATCAAAAAAGTGTCATCAAGATATAAACATCCCAAAATGGTATCAAGATATAAACAACCCAAAAATGTCATCAAGATCTATACACCCAAAAAACATCATCATAATCAACACAACCCAAAAATGTCATCATGATCTATGCACCCAAAAATGTTATCAAGATCTTCATCCCCAAAAATGTCAAGACCGACAACCCAAAAAATTCCTCAAGAGCGAAGCACCCAAAAACGTCATCAAGATCGACACACCCCAAAAACATCATTATCATCAACATACCTCAAAAACGTCATCACACACTTCAAAAATGTCATCAGGATTTGCACACTCCAAAGTTGTCATCGAGATCAACACACCAAAAAATGTCATCAAGACCAACACACCCAAAAAATTATGTCATCAAGACCTAATCACCCAAAAATGTCATCAAGATCTACACACCCAAAAATATCAAGATCTCCACACCGTGAAAATGTCAAAATCTCCACACCGTGAACATGTCAAGATCTCCACACCGTGAACATGTCAAGATCTCCACACCGTGAAAATGTCAAGAACGACACACCGTGAAAATGACATAATATACACCCTAAAAATGTCAAGATCTACAAATCCCCAAAAATGTCATCACAACATACACACCCCAAAAATGTCATCATTATCGACACACCCAAAAATGTCATCAGGATCTACACATCCAAAAATGTCATAACGATCGACACACCCAAAAATCTCATCAAGATATACACACCCAAAATTGTTATCAAGATCTACACACCCTGAAAATTTCATCAAGATCGAAACACGCTGAAAATGGAATCAAGATCTACACAACGTGAAAATGTCATCAAGATCTGCACAACATGAAAATGTCACAATAAAAACACGACAAAAATGTCATAATATAATATACACTCTAAAAATGTCATCAAGATCCACACATCCCATAAACATCATCAAGACAAACATATCGCAAAAAACATCATCAACATCCACACACCCCAAAAATGTCATCATCATCCACATACCCCAAACACATGATCATGATCATGATCAACACCTCCCAAAAATGTCATCAAGACCTACCCAACCTAAAAATGTCATCAACATCTAAACACCCAAAAATGTCATCAAGATCTACACACCCAGAAAGTGGATTCAAGATCCACACACCATGAAAATGTCATCAAGCTCAAAACACCAAAAAATGTCATCAAGATCTCCACACCTCAAAAACATGATCTGCACACCACAAAAATGTCATCAGACACCCCAAAAATGTTTTAAAAGATCGACACAAACCAAAAATGTCATCATGACCTACACACCCCAAAAATATCATCATGATCAACACACCACAAAAACATCAACATGATCTACATATCACAAAAATGTCGTCAAGATCTAAACACCCCAAAAACATCATCATGGCATGCACATCCCAAAAATGTCATCACGATCTGAACACCCCAAAAACATCATCATGGCATGCACATCCCAAAAATGTCATCACGATCTGAACACCAAAAAATGTCATCAACATCTACACATCACAAAAATGTCATCATGATCTACACACCACAAAAATGTCATCAAGAATTACACACTCCAAAGTTGCCATCAAGATCAACACACCCAAAACATGTCATCATGATGTAAACACCCAAAAATGTCATTAAGATGCCCATGCACTGAAAATGTCATCAAGATCAACATAGCCAAAATGACATCAAGACCTGCACACCAAAAATGTCATCATGATCTAAACACACCAAAAACATCAACATGATCTACACACCAAAAAATGTCATCACATACACCCCAAAAATGTCATAAAGATCTACACATCAAAAAATATCATCAAGATCTTCACATTACAGAAATGTCATCATGATAACCACTCCCCAAAAACATCATGATCGACACACCTAGAAATGTCATCAGGATCTACACACCCAAAAATGTGATAAAGATACACACATCCTGAAAACATCAGAATCAGAGACATTCTGCAAAGATACCATTCATATACATGACAAAAACATGATGAAGACCGAAACACTCAAAGAAAACATCAATACCTCCACAACCCAAAAAAGTCCGAAAGATCGACATATACAAGAAATGTCATCGAGATCTACACACCCCTAAAATATCTTCAAGATCTACACAACTCAAAATGACATAAATATCTTCACTCCCCCCAAAGAAGTCATCAATATTTACACACCTCAAAAAATCATCAAATACACCCAAAAAATGTCATCAAGATCAACACACCCAAAAATGTCATCAGGATGTACACATCAAAAAATTTCATCAAGATCAATACACCCAAAAATGTCATTGAGATCTACACACCCTGAAAATGGAATAAAGATCTGCACACCCTGAAAATGTCATAATCAACACACCCAAAAATGTCATCGAAATCTACACACCCTGAAAATGTCCTCATCAACACACCAAAAAAGTCATAATATACATCCTAAAAATGTCTTCAAGATCTACACATCCCCAAAATGTCATGAAGACCCACACACGCCAAAAATGTCATGATTGACACACCGCAAAAATGTCATCATCATCTCCACTCCACAAAAACAACATCAAGATCTAAACACCCAACAATGTCATCGAGATCTACACACCCTGAAAATGGAATCAAGATCTAAAAACCGTGAAAATGTCATAATGAACACCAAAAAAAGTCATAATATACACTCTAAAAATTACCCCTGTGCGGGGGTGACGGACATATCTATCATGCTTTTTACTATCATAATCGATGAACTGTTGCCAGCCATATATTTATAATATAATGTGTATTTTTTTAGATTTTTTTATTTTAAGATATTTTTGGGTCTAGGGCTATATGTATACATGTACATCCATGTATAATGGTATATCTCAAAAACTAGAGGTGATGAGTGAAAATGGATTCCGTATCTGAAATCAGCACCCCAAAATTAGGTTAGAACACCTATTTTCATGCGTGCCTACATTTCTTTGTAAACCAGTGTAATAAAACTGGGAAAAGTAATCAAGATCTACACCCTAAAAACATCATCAAGATCGATAATCACCCTGGAAATGTCATCATAGCGAATGTAGTGAGCTTCATACTGAATGCGTGCACATGAGAGAATTGGAAACAACAACAACAACAACACAATACCCTGCAATTTGGAATCCATGTCGTCGGATATGACCCTTTTGCTTCCGGTTTTTGTCATGGGGAATGATGCGTCCCGGGAGATAAAGGCATCGTCGGAGACATGAAAGACCCAAATATCAGACATGGTGTATATTTTCTCCACTGATTTTAATAAAGATATCTTGCACATCATCAAAAAATAATTTTTAATCGTGATTTACATTATTTGATCGCTGATCCCGAATCCAGGCTGAAATAACCGGAAATTGCAGCAACAAATGTAAGAAGAATTCCATGTTCGCTTCTCGGCTTTGCCTATTCCATATGAATCAACACACCCCAAAGTTGTCATAAAGATCTGCACACCCAAAAATGTCATCAAATTCAACACGGCAGTTCCTAAATTTTGTAAAGATCAGAGAAAATTACAAGCAGAAATGATGTGGAGAAACACTACTGGTTGAAAGTTTTAGAACACCCCCATTTTTCAGTTTTTACTGAAATTTAAGCAATTCAAGTCCAGTGAATAACCTGAAATGGTACAAAGCTAAAGGCGCTGTTACACCTTGACGTTTTAGCCAGCAATGGCAACGTATAAAAATGTATGTAAAACGTTGGCGTACGCTGAAGTTTTGAGTTTTTTTTTTAAGTTTTGGTCATATTCATAACGTGTTGGTCGCATTCATAACATATTAGTAACGGGCACAGAACGTTTCGTTGTCTTATAGATAAATTATACCGACGAATGCTAAGCCTGTTGTCGGCGTTCACAACCTATGCCCAACGATAGTTTAACTTAGGCATAGCGCGCTGCACGTATCGCCGACGAACTCGTGGCGTTCTCTGTTAAAAACCTGCCGCACGCTGATTTAAACCATAACCGCCTGAAAATTGGAAGTGTCAACATCGCAGTCACACCTTGACGTTTTAGCCAGCATATGCCGACCTATGAAAAATGTGTCTAAAACGCTGGCACACGTCTAATACGGTATGGGTAAGTTGTGTATACATTAGGAGCACGCTGAAAAACAATGAAGTACGCTGTCATATTCCGTGGTACGTTTAGTATGTCGTGAAATTTCAAGCATGCTGAAAATTTTACGACGTACTCGACGTATGGCTCACAAGTTCCGCATACGCTGGCATAAGTTCTCGGCACGCTCCGCGATCGTTGTCGCACGTCGGACACACGTTACTTGTAAGTTACTCATAAGTCGAAACACGTCGAGGTAATGTTTAGCATACCCGAAACTTCATTTTTAATCTATGAGTAACGTGCTTTGAACCTATCAGTAGCGTGCTTTGAACCTATGTGTAACGTATCTCAAACGCAAATTGTCGTATGTAGACGAGTTTGATTGACGTCTTCCGGACGACCACAGAACTTACAGAATGTGTTTCAAACTTACATCTACCGTATAATGGCGATTTGGCAGCGTTTAGGGGAATTGGTATATACAAATGGGCTTCACAAGAGGAACCTGTCAGTGTTCCAGACTCCATGTTGAGTAGATGTCAATGTCAGTAGTATCAGTAGTAGTAGTATTAGGTGAGCATGTCAGTACTAGTAGTAGTAGTATTGGTAGTAGTAGTAGGTCCATGTCAGTACTAGTAGGTGAGCGTGATGGGGAGGATGTGGGTGATGATGGATCCTCGTTGCGTCCACGAATAGGAGACTACTTTGCACCATTGTTCAATGTTCTTTTCGGCTATTTTTTTTTCTCATTCCCACGATGAACTATATTTTTGTTTCAGTTTTTAAAGTATTCAAAACGACTTGGACAAATGCATAATGTACTAGTAATGAACACAGAACGCTTTGATAACTTATAGATAAGTTATACCAACGATTGATTAGCGTGTTTTAGGCGTCCACAACCTATGCCCAACGATAGTCTAACGTATGCATAGCGTGGCAGCGTATCGTCGATGATTACGTGAGGTTTTCTATTCATAGGCTGCAACTTCACTTTCAATAAATGCCTGTCACTCGCCTATTGTTTTTGGACGCTGGTGCTCGGCAATTGAAATCGTTTTCATTGAACGAGTTAAATCGCTTCCACAGCACTGCAGTCACGGCACCAACAGCAGCAGGCTCAGTGCCAGCCTCATGCCAGGCTCAAGCGGATCCTTGTAGAAGGTGTACTGCTTCGCTATCCTTGGACCCACTCTAGCTAGCAGCTCGTCGAACATCGCTGGGGGCATTTGCAGGAAGTTGATGAAGGATGCATGGTCCTCATTCCGGAGTTCCATCATGAGCTGGTCATATATGCCGCAATGGCGTCGCCTCCCGATCCATGGTCTGACCCAGTTCCTTCTCCTCCGTTCACGTCTTCTCCCGGCTCGATTGGCACGCAACTGGTGCAGTGTCAACTCAATGAGGTCATGTTGATGTTGGAGGACAGGTAGGTATTGTCGTCTCAGCCTTGCCGTATCCTCCATCTCTCGGAATGACATGGGCATGTACTCACCACGAAGTCTAAAAAAAAGACGGGTTCCTCCTGTGAAGCCCCTTTTTATATATCAATTCCCATAATCGCTGCCAATACGCCATTATACGGTATCTGTAAGTGAGAAATGCGTTCACCAAGTTCTGTGGTCGTCCTGAAGACGTCAAGTACATCGACATACGTATTTGTGCGTAGGACATGCTTTACAAATAATTCCCAAGCACGTTACTCATAGGTTATAAATAAGTCACGGGTACCCTAAACATTACTTTGACGTGTTTCGATGTATGAGGAACTTTCAAGTAACGTGTTGCGAAGTGTGAACAACGTTCGTGTAGCGTGCTTACAAAACGTTACTTATAGGTTAGAAATAAGTTTCGGGTACGCTAAGCATTACTTCGACGTGTTTCGACTTATGAGTAACTTATAAGTAACGTGTGTTGACATGTGTCAACGATCGCATAACGTGCCAACAACTTATGGCCAGCGTAGCAGAACGTGAGAGTCATACGCCAGCATACGTCGTAAAATTTCAAGCATGCAAAAATTTGAGGACAACCCAAAAGTACAACGTTTAAAGCCAGCGTACTACGACGCATGGCAGTGTTTTTTAGCATGCTCTTAACGTAAACAAAACGTACCCATAACGTATTCGACGTGTGCCAGCGTTTTGGACAATTTTTTCATAAGTCGGCATATGCTGGCTAAATTGTCAAGGTGTGACAGCGACTTAAGCGGTAACCTGCCAGAGGTTACAAAAAAAAGTTAAAGTTTCGAAAAACTGAAAAATAATGTAAATTTCAGAGTTATTAAAAAGGCCCTTTTCAGGGAACAAGTAATGGGTTGGCAACTGCAGCTGTTCTGCAGCAATGGAAGTAGATTAAGCCTTGAAAGGTGATGCAAACAATTCTTACAGGTGTCCCAACTTTTGTTGATTAGTCACAAACCAACTATCTGTATAAAAGCAGTGTTGGAACAGACTGTGTTGCTGCACCCTCTGAAGCATTATTTGGACAATATTGCACTGCAGGAAGTAGTGTATTGCTATCATAATGGCGAGAAAAAGACAATTAACAAAGGAAGACAGACAGACCATTATAACCCTAAAAAAGTGTCGGTCTTTCCTTCAGAGAAATTGCAGAGAAGCCAAGGTGTCAGTGAGTAGTTTCCTGCACCATCATAAGGCACTTGGAAACTGGAGAAGACTGACAAGAAGAGGTCTGGCAGACCCAAAGCTACAACACAATCAGAAGACAAGTTTCTGAGAGTCAACAGCTTGCGTGATAGGCGGCTCACAGGACAGCAGCTTCAAGCACAGCTCAATACTGGTCGAAGTGAGGAAGTCAGTTTCAACTGTGAAAAGAAGAGTTCGAGCTGCAGGTTTGACAGGTCGAGTGGCAGTAAGAAAGCCATTGCCAAGATGGCAAAATAAGAAAAAGAGGCTTGCCTGGGCCATGAAGCACCATCAGTGGACTACTGAAAACTGGAAGAAGGTCTTATGGACGATGAATCAAAATTTGAAATCTTGGGTTCATCACGCAGGGTTTTTGTATGCCGTCGAGTAGGCAAAAGGATGGTTCCTCAGTGTGTGACACCAACTGTCAAACACGGAGGAGGAAGCGTGATGATCTGGGGCTCTTTTGCTGGATCCAGAGTCGGCGACTTGCACAGAGTGACTGGCACCCTGAACCCAAAGGGCGACCACAGCATTTTGCAGCACCATGCAATACCCTCTGGTCTACGCCTAGTTGGTCAGAGGATCATCCCACAGTTTGATAACGATCCAAAACATACCTCCAGGTTATGTCAGAACGACCTTAGAAGAAAAGAACAAGACGATAAGCTTCAAATCATGGAATGGCCCCATCGAGCTGGCTTGGGATGAACTGGACAGAAGGGTGAAAGCAAAGCAACCTACAAGTGCAACACATTTGTGGGAACTTCTGCAACAGTGTTGGGAAGAACTTTCCGAACAATATTTAATTTCCATTGTAGAAAGAACGCCACGAGTATGTTCGGCTGTTATATCTGCAAAAGGTGGCTACTTTGATGAGTCTAAAATTCACATTAAATTTTGTTCAACAAAACGATTCCATGATTTCTTTTTTATCTGCAATTGTTTGTTTGTTCTATGCTTTAATTTCAGAGTACATTGAAACATTAAACTGCTTAAATTTCAGTGAAAACTGGAAAAATGTGGGTGTTCAAAAACTTTTGAACGGAAGTGTGTGGAGTGAATAATGTTCATTTGTGGTTATAGTTACTTTCTTTTTCATATACCATGTCGAGGCCCGTATGATAGCTAACACACAACACACATCAAGGGGGACATGAGACAAGAGGGGCAGGACTGGGAAGTACAAAACAGTGGGGAACAGCGACATTAGGAGATCGATGGAAGGGAGAGGGATGAGGTGGGGAACATAGGGTATACAAGATGGACATTGCAGGGACTTTCAGGAAAGAAAGCAGGAAATTTGAAGGAGGTGGGTTTGGGGTGGATTAACGGGGGTAGATAAGATCGAGGATTTGGATGGGGGATTTGGATAAGACGTGGTGGTGAACAGCTGTTTTGATGGCCTGGAGAGAAGAATGGGATTTACGGGAGTGTGGGAGTTTATTCCAAAGGTGGGGAAAAAGGAATGAAAGAATGAAAGTGGGCAGTGATTCGTGATTTTGGTAGTTTTAACAGAAGGGGGTTTTTGGCGGACCTTGAGCGCCTGCGGCAATACGGTGGGGACAAATTGCAGACAGAGCGGGGGGGGCAAGAACGGAGAGGAGACAGTATAAGACAGAAAGACCACTGACCTGGCTGCGGTGATAGAGTGAGAGGCCGAAAGACTCAGCCTCATCGCGAGAGATACCAATGATCCGAAATGCCTTGGTTTCCACAGCGTGAAGCCGAGAAAGGTGAGAGGCAGGAGCATCAGCCCAGAGGGGAGAGCAGCACTCCATCAGGCTGCCGGCGAAAGCTTTGTTTGTGGTCAGGAGCTCAGGTGGGCCGAGGAGGGACTTTGCACGACAGAGGATTCCCAGTCTGCGAATGGCTTTGGAGGCGAGGTTGGAAATGTGGCTTTCCCAGGAAAGATCATGGTAGATTGTGAGACTCAGAATCTTGAAAGAAAGGACTTCTTCCAGAGGATTGTTGAGAAAGTGGATGGGGGACGGGGTGGGGGGTTCCAAAGGGTCCTTTCGGAGAGACATCATGAGAATGTGAGAGTTGTCAGGATTGAAAGACATGTTCCATGTGTTGGACCAGTTTGTGATTTTACCAAGATCTGCAGAGAGCAAAGAAGCTGCTGCTTGCCGGTCTGAGGGATGAAAGATGGTGCGGCATCGGGTGGAGTCATCAGCCAAGAGAAGAAGAGGATTTTCCAGAGAGTAGGAGAGATCATTGATGAAAACCACAAAAAGAACAGGGCCCAGAACACTGCCTTGAGGAACTCCAGCATGGACAGGAAGAGGGGATGAAAGAACTCCATTTAGGGCCACATGTTGACTGCGACAGCAGAGGAAGTTTGTGAGCCATGAGTGGAGAAGGCCTTGGATACAATGGGAAGAGAGTTTGGTGAGCAGGGCAGGGTGCCAGACCATGCCAAAAGTACGCGATATTTCTGGGGATGTGGCTCTTATTTCATGCCCGGCATTGAGGACCTCCATGCATTGTTGGGAGAGCAGAAGCAGCATATCCAGGGTAGAGTGACCTGGTCTGAAATCAAATTGATGATCGGAAATCAAGTCATTGGAGAAGAGGAAGGATTTGATGTTGGAAGCGATGATGGATTTCATAACCTTGCTGATGATTGGGAGAAGGCTGATTGGTCTGCAGTTGTAGGGATCTGTTTTAGCACCATTTTGTGCAGGGCAGTAATGTTTGCTGATTTCCAAGTGGATGGCAGATGAGCTTGAGCAAATGAGAGGGTGAATGGAACAGAGAGAGAGGGTGAGCAAGAGCAGAGGAGCAGGTTTTTGGGACACGTGGGCTGATGTCGTCTGGACTGGTTGCAGAATCTCAGTCAAGGTTTGACAGCAAGCTCTCCACCTTTTCAGAGGAAAAGGACAGAGAGTCCAGGGTCAGTTGGGTGCGACTGGGTAAGGTGGGTACAGAAAGCGTTGGGTTTCGGACACAAGATTTTGATGCAAACACCAAGTTTAGGCATTCAGCTTTTTCACATGCGGTATCCACAGTGCGCCATTTGAGGTAAGGGAGGGGATGGAGGGGGAACATTCACCAGAAACAGATTTGATTAGATGCCACCAGGATTTGGAGGAGGGAGAGAGGCTTGAGAGTTCAGATTTGAGCGGAGAAATATTCTGTTTTCTGCCTCTCCTGAGGCAAGATACACACTTGTTCCAAGCTTTATGGAAGGAACTGAGATTACCATCAGTTGGGTTTGCTTTCCATGAGGCAAAGGCAAGTTGTTTCAGGACAATTGCCTCCCCACAAGCTTCAGTGAACCATGGGTGATAGGAAGGGGAGGACAACTGAAGAGGAGAGGGGATAAATCTGTGCATGAGGGAGAGCAAGTTTCTTTGAAAGAATTTCCACGATGAGTTGATGTTGGAGAAAGTAGCGATTGGAGACCAGTTTAGTAGTTTGATGGCTGCTTGGAGACCCTGCCAGTCAGCTTGAGTGAAATGCCAGACTCAACGGCGCTGAGGTGGTTCTCTGATAACAGCCAGAGAGATGTCCACTTTGACAAGCACGTGGTCAGAAGAACCGATTGTCGCAGAGGAAGAACAGCAGATATTTTCAGGGAAATTTGTCAAAATCAGATCCAGAAGAGATGGAGTACCATTGGTTGAGATCCGGGTCATGAAGTTGACTGTTTGAGTCAGTCCCAATGAGTCACAGATAGCTTTTGCTGAATTGCCACGACAGGTGAGAGAAGTACCCATACCGAGCCAACTGGCATGATGACAATTGAAGTCACCACATATGAGGAAGAGAGACTTTGGATGAGAAGATAGAACTTGGTCCATGTTTTCGGAAAGTGAGGTGTAAATGGAGTCATCACTGTTTGGTGGACGGTACAGTACGCATATAAACATGAGGTGGGAGTGGAGGCGAAGCTGCAGCCAGAGATATTCCTGGGTGTGTGGGGGAGTGAGGACAGTGCATGGAGAGGGAGGAATGGAGTCTTTGATGAAGAGAGCAACTCCTCCACCAGGACGAGGCTCAGGTCTGTCATACCGGAGGAGGGAGTAACCAGGGAGAGATACGAGGGAGTCAGGGACGTTTTGAGGGAGGAAAGTTTCTGTGAGGCAGATTCTGTCTGGTTTGTCAGTGGCAACCTGTATGGAAAGATTTGTAAGTTTTGAGCGAAAGCCCCGGATATTTGAGGTCCATACTGTTAATGAAGAAGGAGGGGAGGAGGCTTTGGGTGCAGGGGATGGGAGGGGAGGGGGAGGGTAGGACAAGGGATGAGGGGGGGGGAAGGTTAGGAGAGTTGTTGAAAGAGTGTGGGAGATTGCAGAAGAGCTCGGGGAGGGGGATGGATGAGGAGAAGAAAAGGCTCTGTGGTGCTGGGTTGAGGTACAGTAGGGAGTCATAAGAGAGGGGGGAGAAGGCAGGTGAGGATTTGAGGAGGGGGGGTGGGTGGGGTGAGGAGATGGTGGTGAGAGGGGAGGAAAAGGGGGCAGCTTTGTGGATGTGAGGGGGGGCAACTTTGAGAAGGGTGAGTAAGGGGGGTGAGTAGTGAGAGAAGGGTGAGCGGGGAGAGTTGAGGGAGAAAGGTGAGGGGGTATTTTTGAGAAAGGTAAGAGGGAAGGTCCTGAAGAGTTGTGGAGTGCCTTCAAAACCACCATCCTTCATGTTGCCAGTGGATATCTTGGAAGTCACCGGAGGGCAAAGAAGAATTTTGTCTTTCAAGGGACACTGGATACCATTGACCAGAGTCGCAGGGCCAGGCTGAATGGCAGAGCTGAGCTGTTCAGGGAACTGAGGTGTAAAACTGTACGTGCGCTAAGGATGGACAAGGCGGCCTATGTGCGAGGAATCTGTGATGGGGTAGAGCATCAACTGAGGTCAAGTGATTCTCGTCCTTCTTACAGGGGAATTCGCGTAATGCGTTCATCCAAGCCCATCCCTCGGTGCACTGCAGTTAGAGCAGAGGGTGGTGGGCTCTTGACAGAGGAGTCTGAAGTGAAGGCCCGCTGGGCCGGTTACTTTGAGTGGTTGTACCAGGCTGATCCACCAGCTGTCGAGTTGGATGTCAGGGGTGTTACAATCTCTGTTGCTGACCCTCAAATCAACTGTGGTCCACCTTGGCTTGTGGAAACACAGGCTGCGGTGAACCGGTTGAAATGGGATAAAGCTCAAGGGATCTGTGGCATCCATGCTGAACTTCTCAAGGCTGGTGGAAATGCTGCACTCCTGTCGTTGCATGCAGTTTTCTGCTCTGCCTGGAACACAGGCATCATCCCAACTGACTGGAAGAGGGACCTTGTTATCCCTCTCTGGAAAGGGAAGGGTGATCGCCAAAAATGCAACAACTACCGAGGGGTGACGCTGCTCTCAGTGCTGGGCAAGGTCTTTGCTCGGATAATTCTTGATAGGGTTCGCCACGATCTGATTGAGCACCAGCGTCCAGAGCAGTCAGGCTTTCCACCAAAGTGGTCAATGATTGACTGTATCCTTGCTCTTCAGGTCCTCACTGAACGCAGATGAGAGTTTCTGCAGGGGCTGCTTGCAGCCTATGTTGATCTCTGTAAAGCATTTGATTCAGTGAATCGGGATGTCCTCTGGAGGATTCTTGGTCTCCGTGGGGGTGCCACAAAAACTGATCAATCTGATGTCTGAACTCTACTCTGGTACTGAGAGTGCTGTGAAGTGTGGTGGTACCATCTCTGACTTATTTCCAGTTGTTACTGGAGTTTGTCAGGGGGTGTGTACTGGCCCCCACACTTTTCAGCACTTGCATGGACTGGATTCTAGGGAAGTTGTCGGAGAGATCAAGCTGTGGTGCATCGTTTGGGAATGTCAAGATCTTTGACCTTGATTTCGCAGATGATGCAGTCATCTTTCCGGAGACTAGATATCCTTTTGGGGGCCCTCGAGGTGCTGAATGAGGAGTGGGAGCCGCTGGGATTACAGGTTTCCTGGGTCAAAAGTAATATCCAGGCTTTCAATGACATCTTGGATGCTGCTGTCCTGTCTGTGCCTGTTTGTGGTGAGCATGTTGAGGTCTTGGAGAGATTCACTTACCATGGCAGTGATATGCATGTCTCTGCTGGCTGTGAGTCAGAGGTCAATAGACGTCTGGGTCAGGCCTGGGGAGTCATGGATTCACTGGATAATGGGGTGTGGAGCTGCCGGTACCTGTGCAGGAGGACGAAAGTCCGAGTCTTCAGGTCCTTGGTGCTTCCAGTCTTGCTCTATGGATGTGAGACTTGGACTCTGACCAAGGATCTGAGACGGAGACTTAATTCCTTTGGTACCAGGTCTCTTTGGAGAATCCTTGGCTATTGTTGGTCGGACTTTGTGTCCAACGAGCAGTTGCTGAGAGAGACTCAAATGAGATTTGTTACCTGCATCATCCGTGAGCGTCAGCTGCGGCTGTATGGACATGTGGCTCCTTTTCCTGACGCTGATCCTGCTCACCAGATTCTTTCAGCGAGGGAGTCTCCTGAGTGGAGGAGGCCAATGGGCCAACCACGTTCCTCATGGTTGCAGCAGGTTGATCGGCATCTCAAGGAGATGGGGATGGGCCAGGCATCTGCCTGGGGGATGGCCAGACGGAGGCCCCTGGAGTACCGGCGGAAAGTGGACGCAGCAACGCACTGCTCTGGCGCATGCTCCCATACCTGACTTGACCTGTAAGAGGGAAGCTTGGAGGGAGAAGAATGTGATGGATGCTTTGGGAGGGAGGGTGAGAGGGGTGAGTTCGCACTGAAATTGGAAAAAAAAAGATTGGTTGATGGAAAGCGAACATTCATCGCAAACTGGGGTTTGAAATGTTTTTTAGGTCAGAAATGCGATTGAGGACATTTCTTGATGGATGTAATAGAGGCGAATTAAGAGAATGGAGAGATGAAACGCTGTAACAGTTGGATTTTTTTGGCAAGGTATGAGGGAAAGGTCGATTTGAGAGCAGTCTGATGAAATGTGCCTGGTGTTGGGTCAATGGTTCGGGTGGTGGGCTTTGGATCCCCAGATCATGAGTTCAAATCCCGCTCAGCTGTTGAATTAATACTAGGTGGGGTTAACTCGGCCTGTCATCCTTCTGAGGTCGGCAAAAATGAGTGCTAGCATACTGGTATACTGTGTCAGAGTGGCGACCCATCCAGAATTGTGCCCAATTGCCAAGGAGACTGCTTAAGCAGCACCGACGCTCTGCCCAGAATATGGTCCCGATCTCTTCTCCTGTTGAAATAGAAGAAGAGTAGTGCATTCTGATACAGTAAAGAGTACCACACGTGTGAAAGAGGATGATGAAGCATTATAAGAGATCGTTTTTATTGTTATTGTTATTTTTTGAGAGTTTTCATCAGATTAGTTAATGGAAGGGTTGTTGGAAAAATTGTGAGGTGAATGGTGAATTTGGATCGGTAATGGCAGAGGGTGGAAACAGATCACGTGGTGACGGGAGAAGCACGTGGCTCTGGGAGATGTATCGTCAAAAGTGAATTTGTTTATTATAAGGATTGCGAAACATTCGGGAAAGGGAAGGTTGAAGTAAAATGGTGGTGGTGGTACAGGTGGTGTATAGATAGAAAGGATACAAGGAAAATTATTATTTTTTGATGGATTTTTGAAGATTGATAGATTTGATGGATTAAGATTCAGGAATGGAAGGTTGTCGGAAGAAATCGTGAAGGTCATGGTGTAGAATAAAGAAGATAGAAGAAAGTAAAATGGTGGTACAGGTGGTGTATAGATAGAAAGGATACAAGGAAAATTATTATTTTTTGATGGATTTTTGAAGATTGATAGATTTGATGGATTAAGATTCAGGAATGGAAGGTTGTCGGAAGAAATCGTGAAGGTCATGGTGTAGAATAAAGAAGATAGAAGAAAGATGGTGTAGAATAAAGAAGATAGAAGAAAGATGGTGTCAAATAAAGAAGAAAGATGGTGTAAAAGAAAGAAGAAAGATGGTGCAGAAGGAAGAAGAAGAAAGATGGTGTAGGAGGAAGAAGAAGAAAGATGGTGGAGAAGGAAGAAGAAAGATGGTGTCGGAGGAAGAAGAAGAAAGATGGTGTCGGAGGAAGAAGAAGAAAGATGGTGTCGGAGGAAGAAGAAGAAGAAAGATGGTGTCGGAGGAAGAAGAAGAAAGATGGCTTAGGAGGAAGAAGAAGAAAGATGGTGTAGGGGGAAGAAGAAGAAAGATGGTGTCGGAGGAAGAAGAAGAAAGATGGTGTAGGAGGAAGGAGGAAGGAGGAAGGAGGAAGGAGGAAGGAGGAAGGAAGGAAGGAGGAAGGAAGGAAGGAGGAAGGAAGGAGGAAGGAAGGAGGAAGGAAGGAAGGAAGGAGGAAGGAAGAAGGAGGAAGGAGGAAGGAGGAAGGAGGAAGGAGGAAGGAAGGAGGAAGGAAGGAAGGAGGAAAGAAGGAGGAAGAAGAAGGGTCGTGGGTATGGTAGTTTTTATTTTTCATTTAAATTTAAGACAAGAAATAGAGTGTTTGCCTGGGAGGGATGGGGGGCGTTGGGAAAGTGGGGAAAATAGGAATTGAAGGTAATAGGGAGAGAATACAAATAAAAACGATCGTACACCTTGAGGAGAAGGATGGGTTGGCCTCAAGGATGGGTAGGCCTTAAGACAAGGTCGACAAAAACTCACAAAATAGCACCATTTTTTTTTTCAACAAAACTGAGCTAGGAACACATAGAAACATGTCGGTGAGAAAATAAACAGTTAAAAGGTCACAGATAATAACCGGAAACTTAACTCTGAGAAAGTCGGCAGAGACCCCTGAGAGAACCTGCCGTTGCTGCAAACCCAGAACCGGAAGTCAAAAGAGGTCTGCTCCAAATTGAAATGATTCCACCAATTTTGAATATTGATGAGAATCTCAAGAATCCTCTTCAAACAATTTGGTTAAATTGCAAAATGATCTTTCAAGTATTATAATTATGTAACTTGTTACCTCAAGATTAAATATTCTTTCACAATTCCCTCTTTCAGTGAAACAGTATGAACACATTCGTCCCGCAACCCTCCCTTTGACTATTCATTCGTTCCCTTCTGCCTCGTCCGAAACTGACTCATCCTCGGTTTCACTCTTCAATAAGCCTCAGGTTTATATTCTTTTATGTTGAAGAATTTTGCCACTAGCACAACAATTATAAACATTTGAAAGGCTTTTTTAAATCAATTTGCACCCAATATCAGTAAATAAAAAGTGCCATTTAAAATCAATAACTGGAACTAGGCCACGATGCCTACCCTCTGTATTCGCTTCTTGGGGTTTCCGTTGACCATGATGCAGGCACCAAGTCTGTTTTCTTCTCCGTTTCCATTGGAAGCATCACTGGGTACATCACCACGGGGAGCCCTGTTAATGCACACGTGAGACTCATGAGTGGGGAGTGAGACAGAGAAAAGGAGTTATGTGTGGAAGATGAGGAGGTTGAAGTGAGAAAGGTTGTTGGAAAGAGAATGTAACTAACCAACCTATTATGTCTTATTTTCACAATAATTTCACCAACCTCACTTCAATGCCTTTCTACTAATCACAAATGCAACTGTATATCCAAAGGAGGCCATTTAGGATTATTTCAAAGAGTAAGGTGTGGCAAGGAACTCCAAACACCCCCATCATGTTGCATAACATTCCTCTCAGTCCTTTTGTTGAGGATATTGAACACTTTTTCGTTCCAAATTCCTCAAGAGATCATCAGTCAGAGACCCTCAGGTGCAAACATTCAGGATACCGAACAAATAACCAGGGCTGAGGAGGTCATCTTGTCCCACCATTCATGCCAGGGTTATACTTACATTTCAGGGAATGATGGTGGATCACTTGCATTTACACCCAAACTCACAGAAAAGAGAAAAATGCCTCCGAGATAGATTTTATTATGACTGTCATCAAGTATTTGGAGGTATTGTCAAGGTGGGATTGGATCTGTATTCAAAATGGCAGCAATTTGCAATCTAACACAAGATAATATTACCCTTTAGCCTTGAAAAGCAATGAACCACAACCTGGTTTACAGAAGTTCATCTGTATTGTTCAATGTTTCAGGACACATAAATCCTGCTCCGTGATGGGTCATATACAACAGACTTAGATTTTGTAATGTAATCATATGGGGATGCAGCTTCTTCTATGCAAGATAAACAAAGCATCTTTACAGTTACTTTCACAACCACTTCGGAAAGCCAAGTGGATCATTTGTCATGGCAGGTGCATGCCATGTCAGAAATAAGTCCAAAGACCTGTTGAGAAAATGGATTAAAATGCCCAGTCAATGTCCAATATTGAAAAGTTATGAGAGAGGTGTGTTAATATAGGTCGGAACATCGGAATTTAAAACATCCCTTTGAAAACTACAGAGTTCAGAGAACACCTTACCCCACACAGTCTTGAAAAAAAGACATGGGAAGGATCTTTTCAATTCTTGCTTTGTGCAAAACAAACAGTGCTCGGTGCTGCCATATTTGAATGTGTAATCTCTCAGTTGCTTTGCCCTCCGGGCATGAGGCAGTGTAATTATTTTGTCCAAGTACAGGACTGCTCACAGAAATTTTTTGAAAGTGCCAAAAAGGAAATTTGTGTTATACAGTGTTCAATTATATAGTTCAATAGAAAAAATATAAAGGTTTTCAAGACTTATTTTTCAGAAGTTTACCATTGTTGATGCACCGTCTTTTACACCACCTTATTTAACACGTTACATTAGTTATTCATGCCTGTTTGTGTCTTTTATGATGTCCGTAAAAACAGTAAGTTTCCTGTTTGGAATGATTTTCAATTTTGTTTGATTGTCAGACAGGCAGACAGCAGAAAACAATTTACCTGACTCCTCTCTGCACATGTGCAATCGGGATGAGATTCTGTACATTTTTCCAATTTCAGAGCCAAAATACTGCTGAACTGCAGGTTTCTGTTCAGATTCATGTTCTGATTCATGCTCTACAGTGTTCAAAATATGAAATTCAATTGAATTTAAGTAGTTACTCGATAATAGACTTCACGTCTCTAGACAGACAGACAAATTTAACCAATTGATTTAACCCTGCTTTTCACTTCACATGTGCAGGGTAATGATCTGGGAATATATTGTTGTGGAAATGATTCATAGGGGTTAATAAATGCTTAATATAGTGTAATTTCTTTATTCAGTGTTTAGGATAAGCATATAACTAATTACATGTGATAATACATATGTGGAGCAGATATCAGATACCACTGATGCCGTGCGAGCCTGAGGTGATAAATGGGCACGGTGTCGGAATGATATGAGCAAATGTCGGGACCGATAGCACCGAGAGGGTGCACATATCTGCAAAGCACCAAGATTGCAAAGACCACTCCTCCACCCAGCCAGCCACACCTCCTCCCTGGGGTCCTGCGTCATGCTCAAACGTACCTAGGCTGCCACCTTGCTTCGGTTCCTGTTGTTTCACAGGCTAACTACACAACACAGCTGGGGTATTTTTGTCTTGTGATTTCCAGATGTCTTTGTCCTGTGGTGCAAGTCTGAAGGCCTTTAAAACAGATAAAGGATCTGCTGTTCCTCTTTGGTTTGTCGGCACGTATGATCGGTGAGAGGGCAAGGGGTTTTATGATTGATTTATTGTTCCTTATTGACTGTTATTTGCAATCACTCCTTCTGTTCCCTCCCCATATCATTCTTGTTAATAAACCACATGGTCTCTGGGTGAAATCTGGTTGGTAAGCTGGTTTCATCTGGTGGTTCTGGTAAATCCCATTAAGGGTTGATAGATTACTGGAGAAGGTTGCGTCACGTGGGCAAGATTTGCTCAACCATGTTAGATTGGTCACATGATCACCTATCAGCCAGAAACTCGCCTGCCTTTGGGACTCCAATTTGCACGGGAAGGCATTCTTCAGATGCCGATTTGGCATGGGATCTTTGAAGCAAGTGACAGTCGCAATCGTTTTAACAGGACTCAATGGATTCGTACCGGGCAACGAGAATGAAACGGACAACCATTACAATATATTTTCAATAGTCCATAAGTGAGACAACACTTGCCCACCAAATGGAGGGGCAAATATGCAACAATGTTTTTAAGATAGCCTGATGGCTTAACTTTTTGGAATCATGTGATGGGCATTCCACATTTTAAAGTAAATTGCCATTTTGGTGGCCGCCTCTAAAAATGGCCACTATTTTTTATGTGATTTAATATATCTCAGAAACTGGGCTCTTCCCCAGAAGTGGTCGGCCCGAAGCACATGAGTAGATGATAAATGTTGCTTCTGGGATGGCCATTCAAATGAATGGGGAAAAGGGAAAAACTATCTGACCCAAGCCCCAAAAGCTCAAAATGGGAGACTCACTTCCTCCCCACCCCTTTATCGCCTTCCCTCCCATCCAAGCAAATGAAAAATTGAGACTTACTGATTAAAGCACTTCTTCCCCAAAACATAATCACAGTCCTTTCATATTTTCATTATATTCAAAGAACGAACCAACGAATATTTGCCCATGTTCCACTTTCGGGAATAACTTAATTTTCTTATAACATTCATTTCTATCGAGTATATTCACAAAGAATAACTTGGAACTTGGTTCTTGGTTTAAGTATCTTTGTTGAGCAGAGATAAAATGATAAACTTCTCTTAATGCTCTTGTCTGACCACCTCCTGAGCCACAAATCATTTTGAGATTGCAGTAAATTGTTTTTTCATTGTTCAATTAATAACCATCAAAGTTTTCAGTCCATTCAAGGATATTAATTTTTTTTCTTTACATCCTCCAACTTATTTGTCATTAAATTTATCCGCTTATTTGTTTTATCTACTTTTACCCCGGTTATTTATTTAATATTACTTATTTGATATTTCTCACATTCATTATGTTTCCCATTTAAATTCCAAGGTTGATTACATCTCCACTCTTTGGTTTGGTTATTACTTGGTTCTATAATTTATAAATCAGTAAAAGACGGCAGTAGCCCATTAAAATCCCCAACCCAATATCTTAACACTTAAATATCTTAACAATTATACTTATAACCATAAGGGAGACCATTGATTCCATTCTCTAAAATATATATTTTATCATCAAAAAGCTCCTAATGCTTTCTTATTTACCTCTTCTGCATATAATTGATGCTTATAACTTCTTATTGCATTCATTTTCTATACTCTTCCTTCTTTAAGGTGAAACAGTTGTAATAATGTTTAAAGTTTATTGTTTCCTTGATTATATTTTTCTTTATTCCCTTGAGCTTCTTATCACACCCTTCAATATTATTACTATCAATATACTTATAAGCAAAAGACTTTGATCTCAATCCTATAAATTCACTCATTACCTTCCCGCCCAATTCATCTTTAAACTTACCAATAATCTTTTTATTCTTTGATGAAAACAACACATCACCTGACATAATTACTTGAATAATTTATATCAACATTATCAATCATATCCTCATATACATCACTTGTCTTAATTTCTAATACAAAACTATCTGTATCCATACATAACAATGATACATTATCCTTATACTTTTGTTTTAAATTATTATAGTAATAGTCATACATAAACGATTTTGACAAGTCAAGAATTGATGTTCCTATATAAATAGGTCTATCCATTTCAATACTCTCTTTTTTCAAATGAAGAGCACAAAAGTTTTCTGAAAACATCTCCACTCGCTTAAAACTTGGTCTATTAATTAACTTTGAAGCCTGTTTCCAAGATGTAGTAAGTCTTATGTTTTGCCAATTCTGAACATTTTCCATAGTCTTTCCAATACAAATACAGCATTATTCATTAATTTATAAAAGTCATCAAAATCTGTTTTTGCTTCTGTTGTCCTTTTTATATTAAAATCAATGTACTTCTTTAACCAATGACTGTTTAAATTTCAAAATCCTATGAATTTTCCTAACTCTCAACTCAGCAGATAAATATTGCCTCAAGTTCCTTTGATGCAAAACATAACTTTCTTTATCATTTAATGTAGTAAGTAGTTTTTCTGGAGATTTACCTTTTATATTAAATGACTTAGTAATCACGTAACCATTCTTTTCTTGGACTTTCTTTATCAGGGGCATAAGGTAGGTCTTTATGTTTGTGATGAAGTTCTTCTGGATATTTTAAATCAACCTCAAAATAATATCGAACTTCAGCTTCATCCAATTCTTTTTGAGAGGAGATAACAATGTCTTGTAAAACTTTTTCATAATGTTTTTCTTTAACCCATTTAAGTTTTCCATAAGGTAAAGATTGCGACATAGCCACCCATACAAATTGTTCGCATCATAATACATCAAGAAAGAGTTGTCCTCTTTCTTATTATAATGAGGAAGATATTTGTTATTTGCTTTGGGATATCTCTTGGAACAGACTTGAGATATTCCTCCTCTTTTAGCCTTCTCGATCATGAAAGGCATATCTATATCAATGATTAATTCCAAATCATGTTTTGTCATTTTTAACATGGCACTCCAAGCCAAACCCGGGGCTGTGTAATAGTGAGCGGGATCTAATCCATAAGAATTTTTCTTATGACAGACTGTTCTGAAAGTCTCAAACACATCAGTCAATAATAACATTATGTAACAAAAAAAAAAGTTTGTTTGAGTGAATTTTTTGGTTGTTTATCTTTTATTAGGTCGTAAGAATGAAGAAAAAGCATATATTTTATGTCGCTAATCGTTATTAAGGAAATGACACCGATTTTTTGAAAAATAACAAAAAATTGTATATTTACATAAGAAAATTGCAGAAAAATGTATTTGAACATTAATGAAACTATACAACAGCGTTGAAACATGCAGGGATATGCTAATCAGATGTAAAACATAGCATACTGTTGATCGTTTTGTGATTTAGAAAATATTTTGAAATTATTTTGAAAAAAATATGATTTTTTTCAAGTAGGTTATTCAAGTATGATTTATATGATTCATTCAAGTTGTCATTTGATATATGTTATATTTTGTTTCCGTTCTTTCCCTTCAACTCGTCTTATTATATTTGTTCTTTTATGAAAAGATATTGTCTCATGATGGCTTCTGCTCGAGGTTCCTGCAAGCATGATCCTGATAACTTCTACTATGTCTGCAGAGTCTTTCTGAATGTCAAGTCCGTCAAGTACACCATCATTGAAGGGAACCTCTTCTGTTCGGCTTACAAGGCGTACTTTGGAGTTCAATTAGGGGACCAGGACAAGAGTTGGGTGCCACACGTGGTTTGCGGAAGCTGTCGGTCCACTCTGGAGTCGTGGTACAGAGGGGAGAAATGAAAACTGAAGTTTGGCGTGCCAAGAATCTGGCGGGAACCAACAGATCACTCAAACAACTGCTACTTTTGTATGGTGGTGGTGACGTGTCACCGCAGGGGAAAGAAGACGGATGTGTTCGACTACCCCGATCTGCCATCATCTCTTCGTCCGGTGATGCATTGTGAGGAGATTCCAGTTCCCAACCCTCCTCCGGTGATCACGAAAGATGCTTGCACAAGTTCCAGCAGCGAAACAGAAGATGCCCACGACCATGGCTTTGTTGCAGATGATACCCCGGCTATTCCGCATTTCCCTAATCAAACGGAGCTCAATGATCTTATCAGAGACCTCGGACTCACCAAATCAAAAGCAGAATTACTGACATCCAGGTTGAAACAGTGGAAGTTGTTGGACGAGAACTGTCGGGTAACAAAACAGAGACAACTTCGTGACATATTCTGTCAGTATTTCACACTGGATGAGAAAGTGTGTTATTGTCACGACATCAACGGCTTGTTTGAAGAAATTGAATTCCTGTATGATCCCAGCAACTGGCGACAGTTCGTGGACAGCTCAACTAGAAGCTTGAAGGCGGTGCTGTTGCACAATGGTAACAAGTACCCAAGCATCCCTATCGCCCACTCTGTTCAGCTAAAGGAAGGCTATGAGAATGTGAAGCACCTGCTGCGCCTGGTGAAGTACTAAGAGCATGATTGGGAAGTGATTGGAGACTTTAAGATGATTGGCTTTTTGACAGGTTTGCAAGGCGGCTTCACAAAACATCCCTGTTTCCTCTGCTACTGGGATAGCCGAGCTACAGCGAGACATTATGAAACAAAGGACTGGCCATCAAGGACGGGCTTTGTCATTGGCGAGAAGAACGTGAAGTGGCAACCGCTGGTTGAGCAGGAGAAGATCTTGATGCCACCCCTCCACATCAAGCTGGGGCTCATGAAGCACTTTGTGAAGGCACTAGATCATGAGTCCGCTGCCTTCAAGCATTTGGAAGCGGTGTTTCCGAAGTTGTCGGAGGCAAAAATAAAGGCAGGGGTGTTCGTTGGACCGCAAATTAAAAAGCTAATGAAGGACCCGGAGTTCTCCGGAAAGTTGTTGGCACCAGAGAAACGTGCCTGGCACAGCTTCGTTGTGGTTGTTCAGGGCTTCTTGGGTAACAACAAGGAAGAAAACTACCGCAAACTGGTCGACAATCTTCTCAAGTCCTACAGGGAGATGGGTTGCAGAATGTCCCTGAAATTGCACACGATGCATTCCCATTTGGATTTTTTAAAATCCAATATGAGAGACTACTCCGAAGAGCATGGTGAGCGCTTCCACCAAGATGTGATGGAATTTGAGAAGCGCTACCAGGGCCAGTATAATGAGCGTATGATGGGCGACTACGTCTGGGGTTTAGTCCGAGAAACCCAGCCTCTTCACCGAAGAAAGAGCAGAAAATCTGTTTGTTTTCAATAAACAGTCTTATCGAAGATGTAGTATGCTATATTTTACTTCTGATTAGCATATCCCTGTATGTTTCAACACTGTTGTATAGTTTCATTTATGTTCAAAGACATTTTTCTGCAATTTTCTTATGTAAATATACAATTTTTTGTTAGTTTTCAAAAAATATATGTCATTTCCTTAATAACGATTAGCGACATGAAAGATATGAATTTTCTTCATTCTTACGACCTAATAAAAGACAAACAACCAAAAACTTCACTCAAACAAAATCTTTGTTACATTGTGATATAATACATCAGTTCTAAGATACAAATCATAATATTCTCTAAGATTCTTTGTATTAAACTTCTCCCAAACCTTTTTAGCTTGTGTATAATCTCTATCAGAAATATGAGTTTTATTCAACTTGTATAAACTTTCCCTTGAAGGAAGTTGTGTTTCTTTAAACTTCTCAAATTAATCCATGTAGTCATACGGATATATTCCCTTTTGTGATAATAGGTATCAATCTCTTCTTGATTTGAGAAAGGTGATTTAAGATTCGGTAAGTTTTTAGTATTTGATTTTCACTAGGATAATGAACTTGCCATAAACTTGAATGTGTCAAGAAATCTGATATGGGTTATGGGGGATGTATGAATTGTTTTTGTGAATGAGATGCATTTTTGATCGATGATAGGAATGGCAGAAATATCACCAGATGCTTTGAAAGTTCATTTATAAATAGATGTGTGTCAAAGTGGGCGTTGTTGTGAAGAAAGACAGGAATGAAGTTTGGGGGCTTGTAATTAAGATTACAATGGGAATGAGCTGGACTTCTATATTTACCAGTAAGATGACAATGATCCCCAACTTTGACCTCTCCCTCAATTTTCTCCTCACAAATATAACAGATACTGTTCTTCCGAAATCCCTTTTTCTCTCCCTTTGTAAATGACATTGGTTTATTGCCTTTAGCCATTATTTCTCTTCGTCTTATACAGTCTTTTTCCAATCGTCTTACAAACTCCTCTGAGGCATCTTCTCCTCTATAAAGTTCTAACTTGTTGTATTCATCACCAACAGATGATTTGATATAATAACAGAAATCACAAGGAGTGTGTTTTTGATATTTATTTGTGTATGATTTATTTGGATTTGGAGAAACAGTGTCTATCTTTTCAAGGATACTTTCAAAATCAGCACAAATCACAAATGGATGTTTGTTTTTTGTTGTTGTCATCTTTGAATGATATTGCTACAGATTTCAGAATCCAGAATGATGGATCCATCCACACATCCAGGTCCTCAGACAGTTATTTCCATAAATGCATGTTCACAATAGCCCCATCCCCATGTCTAATGGGATTTTAAGTGTGATGTGTTGAGAAGGGTAAAGAATAGATCCCCTCTCTTATGGGAAGTTTTTAAAAAATTTATTGACGACAGACACGTTTACACACATTTCTTTCGCGAGTTCTGACGCGCGCCCTTATTTTTGCTCAGCAACGTTTATGCACATGTTTTTCACGAGCGCTGACGCCCACATTTTTTTGGAGCGCACGGATCGTCATGGCAACCGTGTGCAAGTGGGGCGGGGTGAGCTTTGGGGGGACTCTGTGCCCGCCGAGACGGCCGGAGATATAAAACGAATTGGAGGTCCGTTCTGAGGTGAGAAAAGTAAGTTGAGGGAGAAGAGAATGAGAAAGAAAGCCAGAGAGGAAAAGGAGGAGAGAAGCAAGCAAGAGGCGGGTAAGCGCGCCGAGAAAGAAGCGAGAGTTGAAGCAAGCGAGGGAAGAAGCGAGCCAGAGAGGAAGCACGCAAGGGAGCAAGCAAGCCTGTGGTGTGTGTGAGGGTGTCTGACCAGTGCCAACAACGAGATTATTCGTCCTTCCCAGTGCTTGAGCAAGCGAGCGTGTGGTGCGAGTGTGGGTGTGAGCAGTGCCGACAACGAGTGAGGCACGGGTCGGTCACCAACATGTGAGGCGCGGGTCAGTCACCGACGGACCGTGTGGGTCACTGGACGTCACCAGTTTCGTGAAATGTGAGGAGCTGCCTGTGTCACAGCACCAGGGCCTAAACCCACGACAGATGATCTCGGTGCCCTCCCACACATCGACTGATATTCAAGGCTGTTCGGGAGAGATTATTCATTTATTTACCTCAGAAAATACCAAATTTATTTTTATTTATTAATTTTATTATTAATAAATCATTTGTCGACTTCCAACCTGTCCGTGTTTGTCCTTTCCTTCCATTGATCAAGCATTGTCCGAACCTTGATAGACTGGGAGGTAATTACCACAGATTCGACCTAAAATAGTCGGCACGCACCAGCGGTGAAAACACTTGGCCGCCCTAATTAAAATCTAATCGAGAAAACATTGGTGCTATGCCGAGGGCACGCTCCCCGCTCAGTTAACCACGTGACCTCCAGTTAAACGGAACAATTAGACGGTGGACACTGGAACTCGTGGTTAACTGGGTGGATATCGTGGTTCCAAAACAACCCACCATACCACAACGTTAATTGTGAGCGGTGGCCCCAGGTCCACCTCTTCTGAGGACAACCGGGGATTAATCCCCCTGAGTGACAAGCTGGTGTCTCGGTACCCGTGGCCGCAACAATATCTTCTTTCCTACTTTTGTTGGAATATTAATTGCGGTTGCTTTATAATTACGGCAGTATTTTGAATGTTGATTTAATCGTTCTTTCGTGTGAAAGAAGTTGAGACATCTCTTTCAGGGATATGTTTTTCTTTGTTCCATTGAATACTTGTGAGGTCATTAGTCTTGATAAATTTTTGATGGAAGCATAATGTGAATTTTCCCCGAACTATAACATTGAAGGTCGATGTGTGTTTCATTATTTTCATAGTTATTTGAAATTTTTAATATCTGAACTTTGTTTGTATCCGTTAATCCATATACATTAACAGATAGATTATTCATTTTCTCAAATTTAGGAATATCTCTCAATGACATTAGAAACTTTGAAATTTTAACATTTGTTAGTTTAACATCTCGTATTTCTTATAATGTTCAACCCTTTCAGGTTTCCATTGTGGAGGATGTACGTGAGCAAGAACAGACCATAGAAAATATTTATTATCTTTGTTTTGAATATTAACAACCGCTTTCTTAAGTTTTATCTCTTTTGGTAAATCAATATAAGAAGAAGCTTGAAGAGGATCCGATTTTAAGATGTGTACATCTAAAAAGATTTTTTTTGTAATAGCAAATCCACTACCGACTACAGTGTTATCAACATCTTGTTCTTGTCTCTGCAGTTCATCGTCAACATCACATCTTACAAAATCTTTAAATGTTGAGATAAAGTCAGGATTTGTCCTCATTTTGGGAGTAGTTTCATCAGCTTTTCTAATCATATTCAATTTGACTTATTTCATAAAATTTAAAAGTTGTCATTTCACTTAATGTGTTTTCAATTACAGTTTCAATACTTTTTTAACCATATCAACAGCTTCAATGATTGAAGATGGTCCAGGGTCTTCAAAGCGAAACAATCATAATTTTTATATGTCCTTTAAATGCCCTATCAGTTTTCCATAGAGAATTTAGTAGCCCCTTCCCTTTCTTCATTCTTCTTGTGTTTGCATGATTGAAGGTGTCAACTATAATTTTTTAAAAAGAATATCAATATTACATCAATCACAATGTTTTATTTCTTGTTTAAATGGAGATATTGTTGCGGACCGGGTATCGGATGCGAGCACGACCGCGAGGTGGGGTGGTAGGGTCGACTCTACCGAACACCCAGAATCAAGATCGTACCTTTCGGAAAACTCCGACAGGTACGGGTCCCTTACCGGACCGTGAATCGTCAATAATTCCACCACGTGGTACAGGGTTATTTGCCAATCTTCAAAATAACTAGAGATCCACGTGGCGAGTTACCGAGTTTTCACACCCTCGACGGCCCTTGTACGAGTCGAGCCGTTCGCGTGCCCGACCGGTGCGCAACCTGAACGGACAGTTGCCGAAGTTCCGTCGGTCCAAATGTACATTTACAGCGGCAACAGCCTTTATAATTCACCAACACGCGCCATGCTAAGCTAATGGAAGAAACAGCAACGAACTGATAAATTTAACAAATTTATTTATTTATAATGGGGGAAAGGGGGGAGCACGCAAAAAGCAGAGTTATCATGACTAATAGAGAAGCAAGTATGTACAGCAAAGAGCACTTAAACAATTCCTACTTCCAGACGGGTCCACACACAGATGCACACCCAAAGAAACAGACCCAAAATGGTCTTTATATCCCTTCAGCTTGGAGGGAAGTCGAGCTGAAGGACAAGAAAGTCGCAGGCTACCTGGCCGCGCTGCGCGGCTCGACGTCCGCACCTTCCCAGAGCACCAGTCGGCCAAGAAGGAACCAGAGCAGCAAGATGCAGACCACGTCAGCCACAAGACGAGATGACCCGGGAACTAGAGCACACCAACGACGAGATGCCTTTCGCCCAGCCTCGAGAGATGCGTTTTGAACGGGCGTGAATTCTTCCTCTCTCGCTCGAGCATACCCACACCTCGAGAGATGCGGTTTCAACGGGCACGAATTCATCCTCTATCGCTCGAGTAGATCCACCTTGAGAGATGCGGTTTCAACGGGCGCGAATTCTTCCTCTCTCGCTCGAGCAGATCCACCCGAATATTTCCTCTCCGTTCCTTTTATCGCTCTCGGGCACGGTTCGCTCAGGCATGGCCCATCCTCAGTGGGTGGGACACGACGCATTCCCTAACTTGGCGCGCAGCCAAGCAAATCGGTTCATGACCATATTTGTGAATGGAATTCAGTCTGTTCATCATTGGGTGGAACACGACGCATTCCCTTACTTGGTGCGCAGCCAAGCGAATCGGTTCATGACCATATTTGGGAATGGAATTCAGTCTGCTAATCATTGGGTGGGACACGACGCATTCCCTTACTTGGTGCGCAGCCAAGCGAATCGGTTCATGACCATATTTGGGAATGGAATTCCATCCCCGAACGAATTCCGAACACGCCCGCATTCCAGCGAGCATGCGGAGCATGCCGGGAGCAGAGGGTTGTCGCTGTGAGAGCGAAGATGGCATTGTTGTTGTAGTTGGAGATGTAGTAGCCGTAGTTGTTGTTGTGAGTGATGTAAAAAATTCTAACTATTAAAATAACACAGCGCATGTACATTTATTCACCCATTAAACGAGGGACGGGGACCCTAACTAAAAACACCTACTTACCGATAGAACTGTTCTATAGGACCTGTATGTTGAGTGCTCATGGCTTCCAGATTTGCAACAATATTTGTCCAAAAAGATTGAATGTGAATTTGTTGGTTTGAAGGTGTTTTTTAAATTATAACATTTATATTCATGATTACAAACATCGCAGTGCATTGTATTCATCATACTTATATGGCAAAACTTTGCTTACAATAAAATTTTCTTGATGAAAATTCCGTTTAATTTATTGGTGAATCTGTGCTTAAAACCATTTTATTCACCAACTTTGTTTGACTTAATAAATACAATATATCAAGACACAAAAGACAAGTTTCAATCAATCTACACATTTGTAAAATAAACTGAGAAATATGTCGAGGATGTAAAATTGAATAAAGATCAATATAACAACTATTGGATAAAAACAATTATGGCGAATAATGAGTTCTTCAATTTCCCTTCAGTGGAAGGGCTTTTAGTATATCTGGAAGAACATCAATTAAAGTAGCTCCAACAATAGTTTCTACTCTCCTTCTGGCAATTTATTCAAAACTGGAAAAAGCAATGAAACAAGAAAAAGTATCAAAAAAGAAAAATCTTATGGATGAAGCTGAAGAAAGAAAGGATAAGACCATCTGCAATATGCAAGGAGAAATTTGTATTTTTTTCAACAACCCTAAAGATGTAAATCTTGATGAAATAAAGGATGTCAATATATCAGGTGACATGACATTTCGTTCAGTAGTAGTTAAGGCCCATTTTAAAATTACCTTTAATATAAAAAATGTTGGAGTTGAATCTGTTAATGAAAAAAATTATATAGATAGAGATGGTAATGTTTTTTCTACCAATTAAATATGAGTCATTATTCAACTGAAGATTTTGAAGATTATGAGAATGATGATAGCATCGCTGTTGGAACAGAAGACAGTTATGACACCGAGACTTTGTGTTCAAATGATAGTTATGAAAGTCGTTTTATAGATGATTGTGAAAGCACCAATGAAAGTACCAAAGATGATACCGAAGGTGAATTTTGTTTGAAGTAAAGTTTTACTTTATAAATATGAATAGTCTACTCGATCTTGAGCCTCTTGAATTCCCTGATTCTCCACATGACAAATTTGAGAATTGTCCTGCTTGTGATAGAGTGGGATTAAACACAGAGTCAGAAGCCCATAAACAATGTATATTCTGTGATTATATTCGAATTAATAAAAATTGGATAAAAAAAATATATATATATATAAAAAAGAACATAACTGTTTCAAAATTACATCAAAAATGAATTACTTCACAACATTAACAAGAGAAATGAATGTTAAGTACGAGGGTGATAATACACCTTTTCTTACAAGAGAATAGACCGAACAAATGATGGTAATGTTTCATGGATTGATAATTTATATAATTAACGATTGTCATTTTCAGGGAAATATCAACACAAGATAGTGTATAAATAAAATAATGGATTATCTTGAAATTAAACCTGAACTTTGGATAAAACATAGTTTCTAAAAAAGGCCAATAAAAATTAAATAAAAACTGTTTTCCAAATAAATAAATGAATGATTTTTTACCCATTTGGGAAAATTAGATAAAACTTCACAACCATAAAAATCTTCCAAATTCATTCAGATATCTCAATGTTGGTTCAAGTGGATGTGGAAATATCTGCCTGCTTTTAAAGATGCTCCTGACTCCCAACTTTTTAGATCATGATAATTCAATAATTTTTACAATGTCAAATTTTCAACCTGAGTATCAACGACTCTCAAGGTTTTAATGCGGGTCTTCAAGAAGAAGATATAATCGGTTTATTTAAATTTCAAAACGAAAGGAAATGATAACAACATTGAAGATATAAAACAACAATTTTGTGATACACAGAAATGTAAAAAGAAATCAAAACCTATAACTTGTATTCTTCGTGATAATACGGATGATATACCTTCATCCCAAGATTTGGATAAATCAAAAAAGAACCTCGTTATCTTTGATGATTGTGTTCATGAGAGAAACCAAATGGTAATGGATAGCAACTACACAAGAGGGAGACTTTCTTCTTGTAATTACATTTATCTTAGTCAATCACACTTTTAACTCCCTCGTCGCTCAATAAGAAACAGTTCATGCTTTTATTTTGTTCAGGTTAAATTCAACAAATGTAAACAATTTTTGGAGAGACAATTATTCTACATTATGTAGTAAAAAAGGAATTTGGGGATGATATTAAGCACTTCTTCTTCTTCTTATTCTTTCGGCTGCTCCCATAAGGGGTCGCCACAGCGGATCAACTGTCTCCATTTCGCTCTATCCTCCACATCTTCCATTGACAATCCAACCACCCGCATGTCTGCCCTCACCGCATCCATGAACCTCTTCTTTGGCCTTCCTCTTCTCCTCCTGCCTGGCGGCTCCATCTTCAGCATCCTTCTCCCCATATACTCCGCTTCCCTCCTGTGCACATGTCCAAACCATCTCAATCTCGCCTCTCTCACTTTGTCTCCAAACCGTCCAACTTGCACAGTCCCTCAAATATACTCATTCCTTATTGTGTCCATCCTCTTCACTCCCAACGAGAATCGCAGCATCTTTAACTCTGCCACCTCCAGCTCCGCTTCCTGTCTTTTTGTTAGCGCCACCGCCTCCAAACCATACAACATAGCTGGTCTCACTACCGTCTTATATACTTTCCCCTTAACTCTTGCAGCTACCCTTCTGTCAAAAATTACTCCTGCAACTCTTCTCCACCCACTCCATCCTGCCTGCACTCTCTTTTTTACTTCTCTCCCACACTCTCCGTTACTTTGGACAGTTGATCCTAAGTATTTAAACCTATCCACCTTCACCACCTCAACTCCTTGCAACCGCACCATACCACCACCCTCCCTCTCATTTACGCACATGTACTCTGTCTTACTCCTACTGACTATCATTCCCCTTCTCTCCAGTGCATACCTCCACCTCTCAAGGCTCGCCTCAGCCTGCTCCATACTCTCCCGACAGATCATGATGTCATCCGCGAACATGATAGTCCATGGAGACTCCAGTCTGACCTCGTCTGTCAACCTCTCCATCACCATTGCAAACATGAAAGGGCTCAGAGTCCATCCTTGGTGCAATCCCACTTTTACCTTAAACCGGTCCGTCATCCCTATCGCACACCTCACCGCTGTCACACTGTCCTCATACATATCCTGCACAATCCTCACATACTTCTCCAACACTCCTGACTTCCTCATACAATGCCACAACTCCTCCCTTGGCACACTATCATAAGCTTTCTCTAAATCCATAAACACACAATGTAACTCCTTCTGGCCTTCCCTTTTCTTCTCCATCAACATTCTTAAAGAAAACATCGCATCAGTGGTGCTCTTTCCTGGCATAAACCCATATTGCTGCTCATAAATCGTCACCTCTCTTCTCAACCAAGCTTCCACTACTCTTTCCCACAACTTCATGGTGTGGCTTAACAACTTTATCCCTCTGTAATTTCCACAGCTCTGCACATCACCCTTGTTCTTGAAAATCGGAACCAGTACACTTAATCTCCACTCCTCCGGCATCCTCTCACTTTCCAAGACTTTATTAAACAATCTGGTGAACAACCCTACTGCCATCTCTCCTAAGCACTTCCATGCCTCCACTGGTATACCATCTGGGCCAACCGCCTTTCCACTTTTCATCTTCTTCATAGCAGTCCTCACTTCATCCTTACTGATCCATCCCACTTCCAGATTCACTATCTCCACCTCTTCCAACCTTCTCTCTCATTTTCTTCATTCATCAGCTCCTCAAAGTACTCCATCCACCTTCTCAACACACTCTCCTTGCTCGTCAGCACATTCCCATTTGCGTCCTTTATCACCCGAACCTGCAGCACATCCTTCCCAGCTCGGTCCCTCTGTCTTGCCAATTGGTATAAATCCTTTTCCCCTTCTTTTGTATCCAACTTCTCATACAGCTCGTCATATGCCTTTTCCTTGGCCTTTGCCACCTCTCTTTTTGCCTTTCGATGCCACTCCTTGTACTCCTGCCTACTTTCTTCATCTCTCTGACTATCCCACTTCTTTTTCGCCAACCCCTTCTTCCTTATACTTTCCTGTACTTCCTCATTCCACCACCAAGTCTCTTTATCTTCCTTCCTCTGTCCAGATGTCACACCAAGTACCTTCCTAGCTATCTCCCTCACAACTTCTGCTGTCGTTGCCCAATCATCCCACCCATCTTTACCACCATCCAACGCCTGTCTCACCTCCTCCCTAAATTTCACGCAACAGTCTTCCTCCTTCAGCTTCCACCATCTGGTCCTTGGTTCAGCCCTCACTCTCTTCCTCAATCTCACCTCTAAAGTCATCCTACAGACCACCAATCAATGCTGTCGAGCTACACTCTCCCCTGCCACAACCTTACAGTCACTAATCTCTTTCAGGTTGCATCTCCTACTTAAGATGTAATCCACCTGTGTGCACTTTCCTACACTCTTGTATGTCACCCTGTGTTCCTCCTTCTTCTTGAAATACGCATTTACCACTGCCATTTCCATTCTTTTTGCAAACTCTACCACCATTTGCCCTTCCACATTTCTCTTGTTGAGACCGTACCTCCCCATCACCTCCTCATCCTCTTTATTCCCTTCCCCAACATGTCCATTGAAATCTGGTCCAATCACCACTCTTTCATCCTTGGATACACTCTCCACCACTTCATCTAACTCACTCCAGAAATCTTCTTTATACTCCATCTCACACCCCATATGTGGGGTATATGCACTGATGACATTCATCATCACCCCTTCAATTTCCAACTTCACACTCATCACTCGGTCAGACACTCTCCTCACCTCCAATACCCTCTTGACATAGTCTTCCTTCAGGATTACCCCGACACCATTTCTCCTCCCATCCACACCATGGTAGAACAGTTTGAAACCACCTCCAATGCTCCTAGCCTTACTCCCTATCCACTTGGTCTCTTGTACACACAGTATCTCCACCTTTCTTCTCTCCATCATATCAGCCAACTCTCGCCCTTTGCCAGTCATTGTCCCAACATTCAGAGTTCCAACTCTCACCTCCACACTTCTACCCTTCTCCCTCTCCCACTGCCTCGGGACTCGCCTTCCCAGTCTCCTTCTCCTCCTTCGCCCAGCAGTAGCACAATTTCCACTGGTACCCTGCTGACCACCGGTACCGGTGGTGGTCGTTGGTAACCCGGGCCTCGACCGATCCGGTATGGAAATTCGTTTTTTTGTCCGCATAATGATTTGGCATAGGTTTTTACGCCGGATGCCCTTCCTGACGCAACCCTGGTCGCCTCTTATGACACACAGGGATATGGTACACTTATTCTAACCGGGGCATACACCGGGCCCAGTACAACTGGTACTCATTTCGCTGACCTCGGAAGGATGGCAGGCTGAGTCAACCCCCTGGTGTTTTTATATATATCTATACATATATATATATATATATATATATATATATATATATATATATATATATATATATATATATATATATATATATATATATATATATATATATATATATATATATATATATATATATATATATATATATATACACACAAATATATATATATATATATATATACACACAAATATATATATATATATATATATATATATATATATATATATATATATATATATATATATATATATATATATATAATATATATATATATATATATATATATATATATATATATATATACACAAATATACAAATATATATATATATATATATATATATATATATATACAAATATATATATATATATATATATACAAATATATATATATATATATATATATATATATATATATATATATATATATAAATTCAGTGGCCCAACGGGGCTTGAACTCCAGGACCTTTTGGGTCCCAAGCCGCTGCACTATCCACTGCGCCAACACCAGGCTTCGGGATTATATGAAGCACACGACTGAAAAATAGAAATTTATTGTTGTGAAACAAGATGAGATATTAAGGGATATATTTTATATTTTATAAGCAATTCCATATATATCAATGGCAACTATTATTATTAATCTTGTGGGGAAAACTGCTTCGAGAAAAAACTTTCATTAATCAAGGTTTTTAAATAGTAAAAATTGAAAATATTGGAAGTTTTTTTTTTAAACACCATGTGATTCGGATTGTAACCAGAGCAAAAAAATACAACCAGAGCAATGTGACCAAGAGAAGGACAAGGTGAAGATTATTACTATATTTCAGAGGAGGAACATATGCGATTGAGGAATGAAGGTCAAATATTTGAGGAGGTCTTTCTTGGTACAACAAAATATTCACATTGCAAGAGTGAGTTATAGAAACTAAAATCTGGTGGTCTTGGGTTATTAGAAGCTAATCCAGAAGGAATGAGACAAATCATTCGACATCTGAGTGATAATGGAGTTACGATTTTATCATTCGGTTTTGATGTTGATGAAGAAACTCAACGCAAACGTATGAAAAGTAGAGATACAAGTACGAGTGAAGAAGAAATTACAACTCATATTCATGTTAATAAAGCCTGGTGTTGGCTTAGTGGTTAGGGTGGCGGCTTGGGATCCCAGTGTCCTGAGTTCAAGCCCCGTTGGCTGCTGAATTAACACCAGGGGGTTGACTCAGCCTGTCATCCTTCCGAGGTCGGCGAAATGAGTGCCAGTGTACTGGTCCCGGTGTATGCCCCGGTTAGAATAGGTGTACCATATCCCTGTGTGTCGTAAGAGGCGACCAGGGTTGGCGTCAGGAAGGGCATCCGGCCATAAAACATTGCCTCACAAAAAGCCAAACCCCTGCACAGCAGGGAAAAATGGCTGTAAAAACGGTCATTTTTTATTTTTTATATTCATGTTAAAAAAGAATTTGATGAAATATTTAAAGAAAAGGATTTATTTGAACACATCTACTTAAATGATGAAGAAAAGGAAAATTTCCCTGTTGACCTTCACAATTCAGTAAATGATATTTTCCAACAAATAAGTGGATGCAAAAGAAAGAGCAAGAAGATTTAAGGAACATCAAGGGTTGGTTTCAAAAGTTATAAAACAACAGGAAGACATAAAGAAGAAACACAGACAGAAACTAACGGGTGAAGAAGCATTTGAAAGAAAACAAGAGAAAAATTTTAAACCACTGAAAAAAAATTCCCAACAAAAAATTATAGATGCTTCCACAGTTCCCACAATAGAATATACTCCTAAGAAACTTCAAATGTTAAAAGATTTCAGTCAAATGATGGAGGAAGAATTAGAGAACAAAGGAGAATTAGAATATGATGATGAAGGATTATTTCAACAACTGGAAGAGATAAATCAACCCCCTGATTATATTGTGAAGGCTCTTCAAAACAATAAGTATTCAGTGGATTCAGAAACCAAAGCAGGACTCACTCTAACAGAACAACCAGCAATATTCCATCTTGTTCAAGAAAAGGGATTGATAATTAATGATGAATTAAGGTTCTTGAGTTCTGCTCAACCCCCTGTTAAACTCACTCCAAGATTAATGTTTCTTCTTCCAAAAGATGGAAGAGAAGGTTCAACTGTGAGGGATGAATCAAAGTATTTTGATAAACCATTGGATATGAAAAATAAGGATGATGGAGTATATCTTGATTTGCTGGACTCTCTTAATTATAGGATCAATATATCTGGTAAAAGTAGGAAGAATGAGAAAGAGAACACATTATTCAGGTTTTAAGTAGGCTTGGTTCAGGTGTTAGTTTTCTTCCAAATGACCCATCACAATTAATTAATAGACTGTTATTGCTGTTAGGTAGTAAGAAGGCTGGAAATAAAAAATTGTTTTAATGAAGCATCAGCCATTTTCGACCAGTTGATGAACATGAAAATAATAAATAAATGTCAGCACAAAGATATTTTATTCCATATGAAATAAGAAGAGAAGCACAATCCTTAGTTTTAATTTCACAACAAATGACCACACATCTTCATTTCCATACCCACGATAGCTAAATGCAACAAAAGAATATGACGCGTCTTTTTTGTCGACGGAAACTAAAATACCTTGTTTAATATCACAGAGAAAAACGATAAGTTTAGTTATAATCCAGGAAGTGGATACAAAATGATAAAAGTTTCACCCGGAGTACATGAGATTTCTCAAATATTTTCCGAAATTGCTCGCCTTATGAAAGAACAAAGGTGATGAACCAAAAAATATTGATATAGGAATTCAAAAACATACTTCAAAATCAAAAATTAAACTTAAAACTAACTACAAGGTTGATTTCACAATTGATAATTCATTTAGAGAGTTATTTGGTTTCTCCTCAAAAAAGATTGAAACTAATGGGACATTTTGCAGTGATAATGTCATTCAAATATCCTCAGACATAAATTCGGTATTAGTTCACTGTGATTTGATTGATGGTGCTTATAATGATGGAATAAGAACAAATACAATATTTTCATTCAGTGCATACTCAACCCCAATTGGTTAGAAATTCAATATGGAACCCAAAAATCTGGTTTACCTTCTCGTGTTTGGAAAAACCATACATAGAGTAAATTTTAGGATAACCGGCCAAGATAATCGAATGATTTATTTTAATGGAGAAATTATATCCATCAGAATTCACCAACGTGAAGTTTTCCAATCAATAAATACGATGGTTATTGTGAGGAAACACGAGCTGGGAAAATATAAAATAATTCCAGGGGATGTGATGTTCCTTTCCCTGTACTATAAGGAATGAATCTTGGTGGAGGATACTATAAACCTAAGAGACAACGGGGTGCAGGACATCAATTTAGAAAAAAAGGAGATGGAATAATTGATACTCTAACAGGAAAAGGTTCAACTATTCTTAAACATAAAGAGCTAATTGGTTCAACTGCTTCTGCTGTGGGAAATGTAGCTGGTGCTACAAAGAGTTGCCCAAAATAAAAGATGCCCAAAAGGAATCCCATAAATTGCAAACAATAAATGAAATTAAGAAAGGCAAAACTCAGTTGTCTCCCCAAGAACGACAGAAAATAATTCAAATACTTGGGTCAGGGTTTCAAAAGTTTTGACATCTTTTTTCATAAATAAATACAAGTATGAAAGCAATTGATAGCATCTGTGATTTGGATGATACCATTGTCATCTCAAACTCTACTAAAAAAGAAGACTACTTCAATGTAAATGATATTACTGGAACAGACTGGAATACAAATGGAACAAAAAGTTTTGAAATAAATAATCAACAAACTTATTTGAATCTAGCCGAAAGTTTCTTGTTGTGTAAATTTCCTTTCACAAAGGCTGCGAATAACACAAATGCTACACTCATAAATGATTTCTTCTGGAAAATGTTTGAAAGTGTTCGTTTGTATATTGGAACACAAGAAGTTGAAGTGGTTGATTATGTCTCTGTTACATCTGAAATGATGAAATTTACACCATATTCATTTGGTGATAGAATGGGAAAGGGAGCTGTCGAAGGTTTCATTCCTGATATTGCAACGGTAACAAACACAGACCCTGGATATAGTCAAAGAAAAGGAATGTTTAATGATGATACAAAAGCAGGCAATAGTTTTACTGTGGCAGTTCCTCTTAAAGGCATATTTGGATTTCATGATCATGATAAAGTTCTGTATGGTCTGAAAATTAGATTTCAACTACAAAGGCATGATAATGAAAATAGATTGCTTTCTGGCATTGCTCATGCTTTTGGTGCTCAGAATAAATTTGGTGATAAAATTAGTTGGTATATTAGTGAATATATCCCAATCTTAAAACAGAAGCAATGTTAAACAGCAGACTTAACTCAAAGAAACCACTCAATGTCTCATACCTTAAAAGAGGATGTCAACACGTTAAACTGAACCAAATCACTGGCACGTGGAATTTGGGTGTTCTGGAAGGAAAGCCATGATACCTGTGGCTCATTTTTTTTTTAAACCAGATGGTGATACTGCTACTGATAAGAATAATGCGTTGAGTTATAATGCTAAGGTGAAACAACTTCGTGTTTCTCTCGATGGAACATTTTATCCATGAGATAGATTGGAAATTAATTGGGGAAAAAATGATTATGTTGAAGCATTCAAATCTTACCAAAAGGTGTGTGAAAGCAATGAAAATATAGAACCCATTTTGGATATGACAGCATTTAAAAGTACGTATACAATCTATGTGATTGACCTGAGTGCTCAAAAGGAAACTATAAAGTCTAATCGAGTGGATACTTCCCTTTTCATTGAAAGAGAAGAGAGTGAGGAAGTTGATACATATTGTTTGCTTTTGGAAGAAACAGAATTACAGATTAATACAGATAATGGTGTTAGGATTAGTCTCACATATTTTTTTTGATAAATAAATGAGTTGAAAGTGCTAACTGGGGAATATGTTAATCAAATCAATCTTCATAAACTATCATCTTGTATTCAAAATCAAAAGCCTTGTACGATTAACGTTAATACAATTCAGAGAAAAGGAGCAGTAAGAATTGATGTTTTGATCACAAGAGAACAGGTGAAAATCTTGAACGATACTGGCTCACTTAAAATTAAAATGTCAAACCCAATGTTGAAGAAATATTCAATAAGAGAGACGATTGGAGGATTTCTCCCATTTCTAATTCTTTTATTTGCTGGTTTAAGTGTGGCTGGAGCATTGACGGGTGGTATTTCAGCAGCGGTGAAAACTCCTAACGAAATGAAGGCTCAACTCCGGGCTCAAAAAGAGTTGAAAAGACATAACAAAGAGTTGGAGAAACCATTTAGTGGAAGTGGTGCAATTATGGATTTTGTTGTGGACTTGAAAGTCTACCTGATAAAGCGAGATTGTTGGTTAGAGATATGCTTTCTTCTGTTGCACAATCAGGTGTAAAATTAACTAAAAGGGGTAATGGATTATATATTTCTCATCAATACATGAGCATTGATGAGTGGTTTGAAGAATTTGGAAAGAATACAACATTAAATTTAGAACTTGTCAAATATTGTAAGAAATTAAAAATTGATAATGTGGTAATATGAATGAGAGATGAGTTAATAAACTTGCCTAAAAATACAAAGAATATTATTATGAACTTATAAGATAATAATGGGAACGGTTCTCATTGGGTTTGTTTTTTTAATAGTCAAGACAAATATTATTTTGAGAGTTATGGTCTTCCACCACCTGTTGAAGTAGTAAAATTCTTACAGAATGGTGTTTATTAAACATTTCAAGTCCAGGAATTAAATTCCAAGTGTTGTGGTCAATTATGTCTATACGTGTTATTTCAACTCAACAAAAATTAAAAAATTATGACATTATTTTTAATGTAATATAAATGACATGTTGGAAAAGATGGTTCTATATTTGGTGTATCCCAAGAACTGGATATTAATTTATCAAATTATTCCACAAAGGCACAGGCTGAACAACAGAAATATACTATAGCAAAAAATATTAACATGAAAAATAATAAATAAATCAATAAATTATAATTTATTGGATAATTATATTGTAAATGATAAATTATAATGGATAATTATCCAAGCCCGACTGACGCGAATAACTTGGTGAGATTAAGTGATTTTCCACAATATATAATAGTGTTAGGATTAGTCTCACATATTTTTTTTTGATAAATAAATGAGTTGTAAAGTGCTTACTGGGGAATATGTTAATCAAATCAATCTTTATAAGCTATCATCTTGTATTCAAAATCAAAAGCCTTGTATGATTAACGTTAATACAATTCAGAGAAAAGGAGCAGTAAGAATTGATGTTTTGCTCACAAGAGAACAGGTGAAAATCTTGTCTTGAAAGTTTCTTGAAAAACTTGAAAAAAAATATCCTTAAATAAAACAGCACGTTTTGTTAAACAAGTAGAATTTACAACACAAACACCTGGTTCAACAAACCATACACCTTTTCTTATTAAAATCAATTATCTGCTTCCTATTGAATTTTATAAAGAAGGAAGTATAGTTATTACGAGAATCGAGAAATGGAGGTATAATATGTATGATTTGGGATATAATTGGTGTTTTTCATTCAACCTGGAAGACCTACACGATTTTAATCAGTCTCGTAAAGAAGAATCAGGAGATATGTGGAAGCACAATTAGCAAATAACAAAGACACGATTTCGGGAAGAGGAAATTATATGATGGTGAAGCAATAGTTTATTTGACAAAGAAGAAAGGAAATTGGATAATTATACAAAGCCGAGGAATACAAACTGATTTAACAACAGGAAGATGGGGTGGTATTAGGTGTCATCATATTAATCTATCATATATTTCTGATACATAAATGACAGCAAGAAGGCTTCAAGAAAATTATAATTTTTGCATTCAAGGATACCTTCAAGAAAAGGGTGTTAGATTTTACATTCCTTATGAATTGGAACATAGACACAGGCATTTTTCAATGAAGAACTGGCCCTATCTTGATATAAAAAAACCACAAATAGAGATTTGATTAAAATATTAAATAAAAATGAACTTCTAAAGGTGATGAAATAAAAAACTCTTTTAAGAATCATCAAAAAATCTTATTGTTTCCTATTATGAGAAAAATAATTATGGATACAAGAGTATCACAGAATCCAGATGAATATATGTATGATATTCTATGGGGTGAAAGTGGTTCAAGGACAGTTAGGGATGAGGAAGGAGTTGAAGAAACTGAGACAAGAGAGAAGGAGGAGAGGGAGAAAAAAGAGAAAGAAGAGAGGGGAAAGAAAGAGAAGGAGGAGAGGGAGAAGAGAGAGAGAAGGAGGAGAGGGAGAGGGAGGAAAGAGAGAAAATGAATAAATAAAAAAAAATAGGGAAACCAGTGAGATTATAAAAAGATCGAAGGTATTGCAGAAAATAAATCAATCTCAATGAACTGAGGAGGAAAACAAGGAATTGACGAGTCTATTAGAAATATATGAGTCAAGAGTATTGACATCGATTTCAGGGAGAAGATTTAAACGAGAAAGAAGATAAGGAAGAGAAAGAAGGAAAAGATTACATTATTGATGATGTTGGTGTAATTGACATCGATTAAAGTTTCCATTTTTTTCTTAAATAAATGGAGGAGAGAGTGAAGACATTTCTAAGGATTCTTTATGTTTAAAAATTAAGATTCAAATGTGCATGTTGGAAAAGAAAAAGGTTTTCGCACTCTGTAGGAATTTTTCACATAAATAAATGAGTTATTGTCTCAAATGTAAAAGAAAACCAAGAGTAAAAATATCTCGTATGTTAAAAGTAAAAATAATAGGGTTATACAAAAAGGCACATGTTTGGTGTGCGGCTCGAAAAAGAGTAAATTAATCACTAAACACAAATGAGGGGGAGATATACAAAATTATTTTCAGGAAGTAAATTTACAACTGGAATACCAGGGGAATTACATCTACCAGGTCTTTCTGTGGTCCAGGAACAAACTTGAATAAAAGATTAGATGAGGCTGACAATCCTAAACCGTGGAGCAAACCGATCAATAGGGTTGATGAAGTGTGCATGAGACACGATATTGTTTATGGAAATAGCACGACATTGGAAGAAAAACACAAAACTGATCGAGAAGTGTTGTAAAATTTATCTTTAATACAAAATCTAACCTTGAGAGAAAAAATTGATGGGTTCATCGTGAAGAAGATGATCAGTGCAAAATTAAAACTGGGGCTTGGAAATTCAAAAAAACTTATAGGCTCTCATGATGTCAATAAGATTGAAGAGCAATTAGCTGATGAATTACATCAACTAATAATCACAAAGTTTAATAGAAGGAAGATTTATTCCAAGGAAGTTGATTATATCTAGTCCGCTGATTTGATTGAACTCAATAATGATAAGGGGTACAAGTATGCTTTAACAGTTATTGATTTGAGGAGTAGATATGTGTGGGTTGTCCCTTTGAAAAACAAAACAGGTAATACTCTTATGTTAGCCTGTCAACAAATATTCAATAAAAGCAAGAGAAAAACTGATTTTCTCGATTCTCGGGTCACTGTGCATGAATTTTGTGTTTCGGGCGGAGTCCCTAACGATCTTTTTCGCTTTGTCAGGAGATTTGATATGCCAAAATATCCCTTTTGACATCCTGAACCCCAATAAGTTTCAGGATTTTTCGAAATTCTTGTCGGAGATGAAAAAAATGCATGATATTAAAATATTTTCTTCTACTGTCTGTTCAACCTGCTAAGAAGTGATATCCGGTTGATTTTCTCCACAGGCATTTTTTTTATTGGTATGAAATTTCACATGCAAAAAAGCCCCATACAAAAATGTTTTCCAAACACGCTATATTAATTTTCAAAAATCAGTATGAATGCATTTCTAAATTGAGAATTTCAAAAAATCGAATATGAAGCTTGTTAAACATTTTTTCAAATTACATTTTTGGACAGGAAGCCTTTTGGAAAACGTTTTGCTCATATGCTCAAACTCATCCATGTGAAATTTCATACGGCTGTGGAGAAGATGAACCATATATCACTCCTTAGCAGGTTGAAAGCCATTTTAAAATCAATGACCATCACCTATTGATCTTTTTGAGAATGAATTCACCACAACAACATTTGATTGGTCAAGATTCCTCGTCTGCCAGCGTCACACAAGCGAAATGTTGAGGTGTCCGGCTGATGATGCCATCATAATTGGGATGCCTACAAAAATTTCATCAGCAACGTGCGAGAATTCAAGGCGATCGACATTCTACCTGTGGCTGTTTATTTTGGAGAGGTCACTGTCAGTGACTTGATCAATAATCGTGCTGTCTGGTGCAAGAGCTGCCATGCAAAATTCAACAACACCAAACTGATCAGAGCGAAAAATGGTGCCGCGAAACGATGTCTTGTTGAAGCTGACGAGACCAATGAACCGAGACGAGACGAGTCTCTGCAGTTCAATTCCAGGATATTTGGAATTATTGATTTTCATGTACATATCTCCATTTACTCTTGTCCAAGTGGAACTGCGCAGACCAGAGGGTCACTTACGGTGGAATAAATCCAACGGTTTAAATAATTTATAGGTACAATTAACCATACAGTCCCTCTATCGGACATTCGCATGTCGTGAGAAAATTACTTTATCTGATGGCACTAACGCATTTTCACAAAATTTGTACTTTCAAACAATAATTGATGATATTGACATGTTTTCGACCAAAAAGTTGGATTCAATTTTTTGAGCTCCATGTTTGACCTTGAATGTACTTTAAACATTAATCCAACATGAATGACATCAGAAATGTAAGCCTTCACCTAACTATATGCGGTTACGAAGATGTATGGTCATTTTGAGACATACTCTCCCAGTTATGGCGTTCTAGCGCAATTCGCATAAATGAGAAATCTCTATTTATCTCATGTACTTGTAATGGATTTTCATATTAATTCCATTTTTAAATCGCATAATTCTGTATTATTGATGAGGTATTCGTAATTACCTAAGAGTGAACCGGATAGATATCAGTTATTTCTTCACTTTACAACCCAAAACGTAAAATTGACCAACTTGACCTTTGACCGATATGTTCGACCTTGAAAATTGACCTTCAAGGTCAAATTTGATGTGGCTCCACGACTGAAATTTAAGCTTGTGTCCAGTTGATGTTGCATACAAAATTTGGTGCTTTCTTCAGTCATGTAACGGTATGGCCTATATTTGGACCGAAGAGCCCCCACTATAAGTTCAAAGTTGGTGATATAGTAAGAATATTCAGATGGAAATCTCATTTTGAAAAAGGTTATACTAAGTGATGGAAAAATGAATTTTTAAAAATTGTTCATGTAATCATTACAGTTCCTTGGACTTACAAATTATGTGATTTAGAGTGGGAAGAGATTTTAGGTTCATTTTATTCACAAGAATTACAAAAGACAAAGATAATAATGAATTGGGGGGAATTTTTTTTGATTCCGCCCACACAAGCCCTGCCCATACAAGCCCCGCCCAAACAAACCCCGCCCACACAAGCCCCACCCACTTCCATCATTTCCACATGATGAGCAATTCGTTTATTGGTTCTGCACACACATGTTTATTTAATTTAAAAATTGCTCCACCCCTTCGCTGTTTCCACCCACATAAGCCACGCCCACATAAGCCCCATCCACAAAAGCTACCCCTCCCCTTCCCCTTGTGCCCCCACCTTTGACCCACCACACCCCTTCATCCCACCCCCACCCTTCCCCACACACAACACACATGGGGAGGGGAGGGGGTGGGATGAGGGGGAGTGGTGGGTCATTGGGGGAGTGCACCTACCCCCCAACCCTAACCCCCCACCCCCACCCCTCCTCCCCTTTACACCTCCTTTATTCTTTTCTTGTAATTAAGAATTAAATAATTGTGAGCAAAACAAATATAATTAAATAAGATTGAAAACATTGAACAAAACCTTCTTTTCCAGTAGTCTGAAGCTTTGTCATTTTGAAACTCGATCACCATATTCTATTCAAAACAAAAAGAGAAAAGCCATTAGGGTATTTCAAGATGATTATACAATGATATGAATAAAATAAATAAATAAATAAAAAACATTACCTCCAGAAGATTGAGTTTTGTGCCAGGTACAACCAGACAGGTGTTTAAACTGAAAAAAAAATTGAAAATGAGTTATCACTCCATGGTTCAAAACAAACAAGAATTAACACCAAAAGAGGCAGACAGAGAGCGAGACAGAGACAGAGACACAGAGAGGGAGGGAGGGAGAGAGAGAGAGAGAGAGAGAGAGAGAGAGAGAGAGAGAGAGAGAGAGAGAGAGAGAGAGAGAGAGAGAGAGAGAGAGAGAGAGAGAGAGAGGAGAGAGAGAGGGGAGAGAGAGAGGGGGAGAGAGAGAGGTGGAGAGCGAGGGGGAGAGAGAGGGGGAGAGAGAGAGGGAGAGAGAGGGTGAGGAGAGAGAGAGGGAGAGGGGAGAGAGAGAGGAGGGGGAGACAGAGGGGAGAGAGAGGGAGAGAGAGAGAGAGAGAGAGAGAGAGAGAGAGAGAGAGGGAGAGGGAGAAAGAGAGAGAGAGAGAGAGAGAGGGAAAAGAGAGAGAGAGAGAGAGAGAGAGAGAGAGAGAGAGAGAGAGAGAGAGAGAGAGAGAGAGAGAAGAGAGAGAGAGAGAGAGAGAGAGAGAGAGGGGAAGAGAGAGAGAGAGAGGAAGAGAGAGAGAGAGAGAGAGAGAGAGAGAGGAGAAGAGAGAGAGAGAGAGAGAGAGAGAGAGAGAGAGAGAGAGAGAGAGAGAGAGAGAGAGAGAGAGAGAGAGAGAGAGAGAGAGAGAGAGAGAGAGAGAGAGAGAGAGAGAGAGAGAGAGAGAAAGGGGGAGAGAGAGAGAGAGAGAGAGAGAGAGAGAGAGAGAGAGAGAGAGAGAGAGAGAGAGAGAAAGAAAGAAAGACAGACAGATAGAGACAGAGACAGAGAAAGACAGACAGATAGAGACAGAGACAGACAGGGGATAATTTCTCACCTTTCTTTTGACTTATCCAACGTCAGGGGGTGTGAAAGATTCTTCCAACAACTGAGACATGATATCATTTAATTCTCTTCGAAATGATTGAAGATCTATAAGGATTTCATTCATATTTTGCCATTCTTCATGATATTCGTTGGCTTCATTTTCAATATCAGTTACCAACGATGTTGTTATTGGGGACAACCTGTCAGGAAAAAAAAAATGCAATAATTATTGTTTGTATAGTGATTTAATTCTGTGTAAAACAACAAATAATGAATTGGTTTAAGGATCTCACCTCTCCTCTTGTGAAAAAGATCGATCTGCAAGGTCGGAGTACTCCTCTGAACACGCCATTCTCTGAATGAAACATGCCTAAGTTCGCGTCTGGCAATAAATAGGACGAGTTGATGACATAATGGAAAATGTGAACACAATGGGTTTTTTTTAGGTGCGTCTCATAAAGGAAATGATTTTGGGCTTTTGGGGCTTGTTCGGGCTTTTGGGGAGAGCTGACTCAACCAAGCTAAAACAGCTTGCTTCAAATGATTTTGAAATGAACTTTCATAAAATCATAAATAATGTTGAATTTGGAAAGACAATGAAAAATATAAGGAATCGATAAAATGATATGAAGCTCAGGAGGTGGTCAGACAAGAGCATAAAGAGAAGTTCATAATTTTATCTCTGCTCAACAAAGATACTTAAACCAAGAACCAAGTTCCAAGTTATTCTTTGTGAATATACTCAATGGAAATGAATGTGAAAAGCAAATTAAGATATTCCCTAAAGTATAACATGGGCAAATATTCGTTGGTTTGCTCTTTGAGTATAATGAAGATATGAAAGTACTGTGATTATGATGGGGGGAAGAAGTGCTTTAATCAGTAAGTCTCAATTTTTCAATTGCTTGAAAGGGAGGGAAGGGGGTAGGTGGGGAGGAAGTGTCTCTCCCATTTTGAGTTATTGGGGCTTGGGTCAGATAGTTTTTCCATTTTTCCCATTCATATGAATGGGCATCCCAGAAGCAACATTTATCATCTACTCACATGCAGTAACATAGATATTGTTCAGTATAAAATTATACATGTGACAATGTGTATTTTGTGCATTTGGTTTTGAGATATTTCAGGAAATAGACAAAAAAATATTTTTTCAACATTTTCCCAAGATCTTTCTACGATGATTTACATTTTTATGAGCATTTTCTTGACAAATGTTGGCTTCCATGTGTTGCTGTGTAACCAGACATATACATGTGTATCACCCAGCTTCAATACGGAACTTTCTAAATGATGAAACCTGCCCCTGTCCCTCCCCATCTCTTCCTCCTTCTCCCTCCCCTCTTTTCTTCCCTTTCTCATTCTGTTTGTTCATTCCCTCACTTATGTACAATTGATGCCCCAATGTGCATTTCTTGCCTATTATCCTCTGACACCTCACTCTTCCATGAGCCTCGATCTTGTTTATCAAAAATCTAAATGGAAATGCAAATGATAGAAAACATGACAGGATTCTGTATTTGAAATTCCATTATAGTTTCTGCACTCAAAATTTCAATACATGACCAAACTTAAATAACAAGTCGAGATATATTCAAAGTACAACGCCCTCATGCCAAATAAATAATTAACACCTTCCAGTGTGCAACACTGCCGAGGCGCCTTTGGTGCCCGGCGATGCTGCCATGCAACATATGGAGACAGGATTGGGAGGGAGTGGTGTACAATAATTGATTAATTAATTGCGCAATTTAAATAAATAAATAACAATAATCGTAAAATAATTAATTTCTTCATCAATTGGCTAATAGCACACCAAAAACACCACTGTTTCATCCGAATATGCAACTTTTTGAAATTTAAATAACAATCGAAAAACGAATAATTCATCGATTAATCAATAAATCAAAAATACCTTTTATAGCCAAATCACTTGGTCACTGTCATGTCCAAATATCAGCTTCCTCGCTCAAAAGGTGCCTGGGATATTGCCCAGATGAGAAAGAAAATAAATAAGTAATTAATAAATCGATAATAATTAAGTAATTAGCCAATTGATTAATGATAAAATAAAAATATATTCTTTTTGCCAAAGCACTTGTTCACGATTGTGCCCAAGTTTCAGCTTTCGAGCTCTAAGGATGGCTGAGATATCACCCAGATAAACAAACAAACAAATAAACCAATGTCACCCGCAGGGTGACCCGTATCTTGCCAAAAGGTGACCACGTGTGACTTCTTTAAGGTCACACTGAGGTGAACAGAGCTGCTATCCACCAGGAGCAACTCCTTGAGGAATATTTGCCTACGAGAGATTCCGATGAGAATCGTTCTGCAGAGTAACCATGAAAAATATGCATTTGCCTCATAACGTCACCAAATGACGTCATAATGTCTCACGCTTGACATATCTAGAAAGCACTCATCGAGGTGTTCAATTTGAGGTACTACACGATATGGTTCCTAAAACTTGAAAATTTGACCTTGGGGTCAAATATGTTTGATCTCAGGCGCTAACCATGAAGGTCAAGGCCAATCGCCACCAAAAATTAATCAGCTGAGCGCCAGACCATGAACTATATTCCCATGAGGTTTGAAGACGATCCGATCAAAATTACTCAAAAAATAAGGGTTTCGTCGACTCCCTGATTTGCGACAAAGTGACCTTGACCTTTGACCTTGACCTTCAAAATTTTGTGCGCTGAAAGGGACCTCTATTGGCCTCTGATATGCGAAGTTACAAAAAATTTCCAATGATAACTGTGCTCTCCAGAATTTTTTATACGTGATTACAGACAAACAAACAAAACAAAAAAAAACATACAAGCTGACTAACATATCTTGCAAAAACTTCGTTTTGGCAAGATAACAAGAAAATAAACAAACAAATGGAGTGAAAACTGAGTACATCCTTTCAGCACACATCATCATGGGCATCTTCGGAGCCTGGCGATGACTTCGTACAGCGCTTGAAGATGGAATAGGAGGGGCAGTGTAAAATACTGATGAACCAAAAAAACGGATCTGCACAATACAGTTCCATTCTTGTTTGCAAGTCAGTGTGGAGTGGAAATGGAAGTTTTAAGTATGTAATGGCTTAAGTAGTGTATATGTTGGTTTTGCAGATCACTTCAAATGGTTCAAAATAATGGAGGTTATAAAAATATTGTAGTTTTGAGAAGTCGCCAAGAGATCCTCCATACCTAAAGCAATTATTTCGTCGTTATGTTGTTTCGTTGAACTGTCTAAAGTCCGTGTTGATAGATCAGCACTGCGATTGCGTAGTTAGAAATCCAAAATATCATATTTCATCATTCTACATTCCTTTCTATGAACCATCTGCGGCATGTTATCTTCAAACACGAACAACTTATTCTCGAAGCCCCCAAAACCGTTTCAAACCACTTCATAAACGCCTATGACAAAAAGATTGTGCCAAAACTAGAGGCTCGCGAGCCAATTCTCTTCACGAGTGCCCCGAGGGCCGTTTTGGGCACATTTTGAGAGCGCCGACCGAAGAATATCACGCCAAGACCCAACTTGAAGGAAGCTCCTCCCATGGACGAGGGTTAGGGGTGAAGTGGGGGCATCGGGAGGATTCGAAGATCTATAAAAGGGCTGCGTGTAAAGCCTCTGAGAGAGAAGGGTGTAAAGGAACGGGGGTGGCAAAAGGCTGGGAGAACTGGAGAGATTCAAAGTTTGAGAAGGTGACGGACTGTATTTTTTTTATTTTACTTCAGTCACTTCCGGACCTGCGGTTCAGGTATCGGCGCACGTGGACGACTGGGTGGCGAGCTCTCCTTCCAGTCCCTCTAAAGCTAAGTTTCCAGAACTAAAGCGTTTTGTGTATTTTGTTATCGTGATTGTGTCTGGGGCTGTGGAACTGTACTTATTTTTTTCGTGTTCATCACAATTTTAGCGGATAGTTGAGTTAGTTCATTGAAAGAAGCAGGGCGAGGCCTCGTGATAAGTTTAGCGTGAAGTCAGTTGGGGCCTTGAGAGTATGGGGGTGAAGAAGGTTATAAATGGAGACCGAAGGAGAAAGGAAGAAGAATACGTAAAATGTCACTGTTGCTCAATGTGGGCCACGTCAACAATGGGGGAAGCAGAGGGTTCTTATTGTTGCAGGAAGTGTGAGGAAATCGTCCACTTGAGGAAGGTTATTACTTGGTTGAAGGAATGCACCAATAATTTGCAGCAAGTAGCAGAATGTGAGAAATTTAGAGATAATAGTTGGTTACGGTTGTGGAGTGAGATTGTTGAGGATAGTAGAAGTGGTGACGGTGCAATGGGGGTGGGCAGTGGTGACGGTTCAACGGGGGCGGGTAGTGGCGGAGGTGCAGGTGGTACGGGCAGCGGTGACGGTGCAACGGGGATAGGCAGTGGCGATGGTGCAACGGGGGTGGGCAGTGGCAGAGGGTGCAGGCAGTGGCGGAGGTGCAGTGAGTGCAGAGAGTGGCAGAGGTGCAGCGAGTGCAGGCAGTGGCAGAGGTGCAGCGGGTGAAGGCAGTGGTGGAGGAGCACCGATATAAATATCGGTGTGATGGGAAGGAGAGAATAGGAGGAGGAGTAGCAATCTGGGTGAAGGACAGAATAGCATCAAGAGAAAGGGGTGACATTGAGGAAGGAATAAATGTTGAGGAACCTGTATGGGTAGATATGAGAGATTGTAAAAACAGTAAGTTACTGGTAGGATGCTTTTATAGGACTCCAGGTGGGAAGAGGAGGAAGGAGGAGTACATGAAGAATTCAAAAGCGCATGTGGTGAGGGAAGAGTATTGATTTTGGGGAATCTTAACTTGCCAGGGATAGATTGGGTCCAGGATCAGGTAAAGGGCAGAGCAGATGAGGATTTCCGAGTTTTAGTCCAGGATTGCTTTTTAACCCAGTTTGTGGATAAGCCCAGGAGAGGGAGTGCAGTGTTAGACCTCCTTTTCAGTAACGATCCCAATATGGTAGAGGAGGTGGAAGTCAGGGAGGATTTAGGAGCAAGTGACCATAACATTGTGTGTGCAAAGATTCTGTTTAGGGTTAGAGTTCAGGATAGTAGGGTAAGGCCATTAGAATTCAGGAAGGTAAACTTTGAGGGTATGAGGAGAGAGTTGGGTGATGGAGATTGGGAAACTCTAACAACAGAACAATCAGCATCAGAGAAATTAGAAACCTTCAAGGAGCAAATGTGTAGAGTGCAGAGTAAGTACAATCCAATGAGGTGTAAAACTAGAAACAGAAAGAGACCAGGGTGGTTGAGCTGTGAGATAAGGAATGCTATTAAGGAGAAGCAGAAGGTATTTATTAGGTGTAAAAAAAACAGGACTGGAGTTAGATTTATATCACTATCGGAGTAAACAGAGGCAAGTTAAGAAAATAACTCGACAAGCCAAAAGAGAGTATCAGAAGGACATGGCTAAGAATATTAAACATAACAGCAAGGCTTTCTTGAAGTATGTCAGGGGAAAAGAACAGATTAGGACCAGTGTGAGCCCATTTAGGAATAGCACCAGGAGAGTGGTTAGTGATGAAAGTGAGATGGCAGGCTTATTAAACAGGTATTTTTCTTCAATTTTTACACAAGAACAGTCAAGAGAATTGCCAATAGCTGAGAGTATCCATCAAGGTGGTGAGGAAAGGCTTTTACAGAAGATTCAGGTTGCAGTGGAGGAAGTCAAGGAACAGCTGGGTAATCTAAGAGAAGATAAGGCTCTCGGTCCAGATAATATACACCCGAGAGTGTTGATGGAGGTGGCTGAGCAGGAGAGTGAGATATTAACGGATATTTTTAATAGTTCACTGGAGTCAGGATAGGTACTGGAGGATTGGAGAGCAGCAAATGTAACACCATTATTTAAGAAAGGATCCAGAGAAGAATTGGGAAACTATAGACCTGTTAGTTTGACTTCAGTTGTGGGGAAGGTGTTGGAGACATTAATTAAAGACCGGATGAGGAACCATAATAAACAAATACAAACTAATTAAAGGTAGTCAGCATGGGTTTACCAAAGGTAGTTCCTGTTTGACAAATCTTTTAGAGTTCTATGAAGCAGTGTCTGATTGGGTGGATGAGGGAAAGGCAGTGGACATAGTATATCTAGACTTTAAGAAGGCATTTGATAAGATACCACATCGGAGGTTGTTCGCCAAATTGAGGGCTTGTGGAGTGGCTGGTCAGGTAGCTAATTGGATTGCAAACTGGCTTCATGATAGGGAGCAAAGAGTGGTTGTGAGTGGGATGATGTTTTGCTCGGAGGATGTAAGCAGCGAGGTACCTCAGGGATCAGTACTCAGACCATTACTATTCATTATTTACATCAACGATTTTGATAATGGGGTAAAGAGTAAGCTTTCCAAATTTGCAGATGAAACAAAGGTTGGAGGTACGGTGGATAGCAGAGGGGGTGGTGATCAGATTCAGAAAAGTATTGATACTTGTATGGATTGGGCAAAAGATTGGCAGATGTAATTTAACCTGAGCAAGTGTAAGGTGTTGGGGATGGGGAAGAGCAATGATAATAAGGATTACAGGTTGCAAGGGGTAAGTTTGGAGTGTGTCACACAGGAGAAGGATCTGGGGGTGGTAATAGATATGGGAGGTAAGCAGGCAGCACAGGGCCAGGCAGCTATAGGTAAAGCAAACAGGGTTTTAGGTTGTATTAGGAGGGGGATCATTTATAAATCAAAAGGTGGTGTTCACATTGCACAGATATTTAGTGAGGGCCACATCTGGAATATTGTGTACAGTTCTGGTCACCACAACTCAGGAAGGACATACATGCCATAGTGAGGGTTCAGCGCAGGACGATTAGATTGATTCCGGGCATAGCTAGACTCAGATATGAGGAGGGGCTGAAGGAGACAGGGCTTTATACACCAGAAAGGAGGCGGTTGTGAGGAGATATGATAGAGATGTTGACGAAAATGAAAGGTGTTGATAAAATAAGTGCAGATGAATTATTCACCATAGTAGACAGTGATAGGACCAGGGGCCATAGCCTGAGAGTAAAGAAGAGGAGAGTTAAGACTGGATTAAGGCAGGGGACTTTTACTCACAGAGTAGTTAATGCATGGAATGGTCTCCCTGGAAAGGTAGTGGCAGCAGAAAAGGTAGATAAGTTTAAATTAGAATTAGATAGGTACCTGGAAGTTATGGAGATCGTGGGGTATTATATGGGGATGTTGATAAGACTTCTAGGTAGGTTGAGTATTGATGGGTGATTGTGTATGGAGTGCTGTTGGTGGGGGTCTTGTTAAGGGGGGTTGTGTGGTTGATGTGTGTTTATAGCCAAGCCCATGCCTCCTCTCCGAGGGGAAGAAAAGAAAGAAATAAAATAATAATAATTACAAAAAAAAAAAATACAATTTTTTTCCTTTCATTAATTAAAAACTTTTTTGTGCATTTTCTTTGGATCTTGAGTTGAGTGTTGTTCGCACAGGCATGATGGGCTGAATGGCCTCCACCTGTGTTGGATTTCTTTGTTGTTTCCTTGTTGTAACCATATGATTTCCTGACAAGTGATAAAGATCTCACAATAATTAATTTAAGGGCACAGAAGAGGTGTAGGACAATCAGACTCAGGACCTTGTATCATGCTGCCTTCACCGAGTCGAGCTTTCTGACAAAGAGGGAGGTGCAAAGGTCATTCTAAAGCAAGTTTAGTAGTTCTTATTGCTGTTCCCTCAATGTAATGTCATCCACAAGATGGTCACTGGCTGGGGGGTTAGGGTACAGAAATGTCGACGTGAAAATTGAACCTGCAATGAACAGGTGACATCATAGACAGTCATCGACAATTTGAGAACCACTGCGGACTCACTCACTGACACACAGCCCCGTTACAATAGCTTTTAGTGTTCCTTCGTGAAGGCGCAAGGGGAATAAGTGACCCAATACATTCCCACATCATGTAAATACATCGGTCATGGTTTGGATATGATCAAAGTTAACCGAATTATCATTACTAATTAATTCACATATGAACGAGCAGGATATCTGTCACATAGACAAATCTCCTCTATTTAAGGAGCACAGATAACAAAAACATGAGTCTTGGCATCAACACTCAGCTGCACAGACAGACACAGGATAAAGAGACTAGGCCTACACAAATTATAAAACACAAAATTAATTGTTTCTAAAATGGACAGAATGCACATTGAAAGAGAGAATCAACTTATGGTTAAATATGACATACAACTGTTCTGTTTAAGAATTTTGGACAACTTTGTTGAACTGTGCCGAAAGATGATTGTGCATGCTCGGCGAGCCAGCAGACCTTGCAAGCACAACTCAAACCATGAGTGGTGTGGGAAATATACTCAGGAACAGGCATGGATAACGTTGACACGATTCGCATTCAAGGTACACCATCAACTTGTGGTTAAATTAGATGTAAAGACGTTATGGATACACCAGTCAACTTTATGCAACTGTGTTTCAGGCTTAATACTGTTGGGGAAAATATCAAAATAGGCCACCCTGGGGCACTATATCAACGTTGGTTTGCCATGCCGACTCACTGACATACAAGTGCGCGCGCACACTCACACTCACACCTCTCCAATCCCCATGGCCTAAAATCAATCAATTAAATCATCTTGCTCTCTCTCTCTCCTCTCTCTCTCCTCTCTCTCTCCTCTCTCTCTCTCTCTCTCTGAGTAAACGTGCACCAAACAACGTATGAATATTCGGCCACACTGGTCATGTGTAAGCTAGGTATGGTAGTGTTTCACAACTTACTCTGAGAGAGAATGGTGACACTCAACAGATTTGTTAATGATACTGCAGGCAAAGAAATGGCATGAGCAGGTTGTAATGGCCTCAGATTGACTGCCAGGTACATATTCAGTGTGTATTGTACTATATTACCTTGGCAGAGCAGAAAACGAGTTACCTAGGCTATTCACGGGTTCACAAGAAGAAATGAAGTTGTATCCCAAAGGGAACTTGGCATTGCTCCAGCCAACAGAGGGGCGTCCTCATTATTTTGTTTGATGTTTCTCATTGAAACAGATGAGACGGCATCCCTCTCGAATGAGGGTGCTCAACCACGGCATGAAGTACTTTAGGTGACTCTGCAGTTGTAGACACAAAACCTCTTTCTTGGCATGTCCTCAATGATGTCAGTAACTGGCTTTAGCCAATTGAGTCTTGTAAAGTTAAAGGACCTTCTGTGAGTGGCTATATCATTGTGCCTCTCACTTACGAAGGCAAGGCAATGGCTGTGTTATGGCAGGGTACGAGAGACAGAAGTAATTTTCTGCATTTCCTGAACCATTATAATATCAATTACTCTTCTCATGCTGTTACACCATCATTCTTCTCTTAATAATAGTGCTGACGCTGTGAGATGAAAGGATGTGTGGAGGGAGTGGTTTGTGGGCCATATTATCCTTCAAAGGGAAAGCAATTTGGCAGTTTCCTTCCATGCAGGTAAAATATTCCTTATGGTATCTGCAGCATGTGAGAACAAGTCAAATTTAGTTTACCGACTTCCTGTTGTTTACCAGCAAGTATAAATTTAGTGCATTATTGCTATCTGCATAAGCATCTGCAGGTGATCAGGATGGCCGTCACCAGTTGTGAACATTTCCAGAGCTGACAATTTACACCTGGATAATGAGCTACTCCATCAGAAGGTAAATGCAGTGCATCACTCAGTCCAAGGTTAGTGTATTACTGTACAACTACCATGCCCAATGTTTCTCTCGAACAACCTACACTGTTAAAAACTACGTCTGTTGTCTTTCAGTATCTCCCTCTCCCCCACTTTGACATCACCCTCCCCACCCCTCGAACCTCCTCGAGCTCTTTACTCCAATATAAACCATGAAACCCACTGCATTGGAACACGAAGAGAAATGATTGCTTCCTATTGATTGTTACGCCCAACAATGAAACAGTGCAGAAGAAAACACAACAGTATGAACGGCACTCGTGGAGCACATATTCTCACCTCACACGTTCATTCTGAACAAAAATACCATCGTGAACTGAACATGCGACTGTTATAGCACACTGCTCGCACGGCCCACATGCCCGTATCATACATGCACAGAATTATGTTACATAGTTTCTTGGCATGGCTTATCAACATCATACATTTAATTCTTCACACACATCCGGTCATAGATCAGATATTAGAAGTTTCAGATATTTCAGATAAAGGTTTCAATTAAACCAATTACGGCTGGACGACGACTTCACCGATGACATCATCGTAATCACCTTATGTACCCCATGGGGAGTTGATGACTTATGGCAAGTTTAAAAAAAATTTTGTTGAGCAGTTTTGGAGAAAATGTCCAATTTTTTTTTCCTTTAATCCAATATGGCTGCCATACCATCTGACCGATGACATCAGAGTTAGCAATAAAATATCCTCCATGAGGAGTTCCTCCTTTGTTTAAAGTTTTGCATTGATGGGACAAGTAGTTGCAGAGAAAAACATTTTTGAAGCGAAAATATATGGACGTGGACGCGCGCACGCACACGCGCACGCGCACACGCACCATCAAAATAAGAGTTTTAATGAAGCACATGGTATCATTGTTTGAGACTGTCAGGGGTTATCTAACTGATGTTGTATATAATCTGTGCCAGACTGTCTGACCATCCATTTGGGGAGGAGCTTCTCAGTTCAGGGCAGGGCTTCACACATTCAGGGAGGGGCTTCAAAATCAAATCGCTTGCACTTTCTTACACTCTCATGGCTTTACCTTAACTCTAATTCCATTTCTTTTTTTGTCGTTGCTAAGATAGTGTAAGTTTCAGATGCAAAAGAAGACAAGAAGAAAATTCGTATTTTTAGACAAAAATGCATTTTAAGTGAAATGAAGGCCTGTAAAATATATAGTCCATTCAGACTCCCTTGTGGCTACATCTTAATTCTAATTCATGTTTTTGTTTTTTAATGTTTTTGACGTCGTTAAGATGGTTCAAGTTTCAGTTTCAGCAAAATGTGAGAAACAGGACGAACATTGACGCATAGACACAGAAATTCATTCCAAGAGCCGTTTTCAATGTATCTGGTCAGACGCGATGTGGGGAGGGGAGGGAGGGGGGAAAGGAGAGAAGGAGAGGAGGGAGGGGTTAGTAGAAGAGTGAGGATTGGGGGAGTAATGTGGGGAGGGAGGGGGAGTAGTTTGAAGGAGAGGAAGGAGGGGGAGTGGAGGAGTGAGGGTAGGCGGAGTTGTGAGAGGAAGGAGAGGGAGGAGAGGAGCAAGAGTGGAGGGAGAGGAGAGACGGGAAGTCGAAGAGTGAGGATCGAGGGGGATTACAGGAGCCAGGGTAGGGAGAATAGAGGGAGAGGAGGCAGGGGAAGTCGAGGAGTTAGTAGAGTAGGGGGAGTAGTTTGAGACATATTGCATTTTTCCGAAAAACCTTCAAAAATCTTCGCCAGAACAGCTGGACAGATAGAGGGGGAACTTTACATACATTCCCCCAAGCCTTGGGGATACCAGGGTGCTCACAAATAATTGATAGGTCACATGGATTGGCAGCCATATTGGATTAAAGAAAAATATTTAAAATTTTCTCTCTCTTGAACAGCTGCATTAATAAACGTGAAACTTCAAATTATGATCGAGTCGTACAGGGGAATATATGATTTAAATTTCAACCAACGGTTTATGCTGATGACTTCATCTTTGCTTTTTGCTTGTTTGGGTTCCTTCTGATGACTCCAATGCAGCATCTGTTTTATTTGATCTTACATTTGATTTGAATTTAATTATTTTAATTTCGAATCTGCCACCAGAAGAGTTGGCTCGCACCAAGTCGTTCTCAAGACTGTGCACGGTAAGTATTCTGTGAATACCAAATCGTTTCACGATGCATTGAAATTAAACTTAATATATAAAGTCTTCACAAACTACTCCAAAGTGAAAAAGCAAAAAAAAAAAAAATGCAGATAAAATGTGAATAAGTCAGATTAGCAGAGAAAAATCAGATGATTCTCAGTTGCATAAGTATTCAATTCAAACCCTTTGCCTAATTCACCCTAAATCGCTTCAGGGGCAAATTATTTGTTTTAAAGGTTACAAAATAAGTGTGCGGGATGGGGGAGGTGCAGGGGCAGGTGTGCAGTGTTCAGGGAAGGGGATCAGACCTTCATGTCTCAGATGGACTGATCAAATAAATTGTGGCCTGGGAAGGCAAATGAGCTTTCGGGCAAGTCGCGCGGCAAATCTGGAATCAAAAAATTGCGGATTGAGCTATTTAAGGGCTTCACAGTGAATCCGGAGTGGGGAAGTCATCACGAAGGTGGCGAGAGATTGTGTGATCAGAGCACTGGGGATTAATATGAATACTGTATTGATACGAATCCAAATCTTGTTTTGAGAAAATCAAGAAGGCTAACCGTGGCTGCAAAGTTAGGTGGGCAAACATTGAGTGCTTGTATTACAATGTGTCAGATGTTCATGTTAAGCCTGGTATTGGCTTAGTTAGGGTGGCAGTCTTGGAATCTCAAGGTCCTGAGTTTGAGCCCCGTTGGCTGCTGAGTTAACACCAGGTGGGGTTGACTCAGCTTGTCATCCTTCCAAGGTTGGCAGAATGAGCATCAGTGTACTGGTATAGGCGCACAGCATCAGCAGCATAGTTGTGCCCCAACAAAATGATAGCTAGCCGGCAGCCAAGCTGCCATATGCAAGAAGAAGAAGGTGCTCATGTTTATTCAGGAGACGTGAACTGCAACAAAATGTAATGTGCTATGAGCTGGTGCTGATAATGATTGTCTTATCCTCCAAATAGACATATGAATGAAGGAAAGAAAAAAGTGGAAATTAGCCAATTTGACTTGTACTCCACATTGACTATAGGCTAAAAACTACAGTACTCGGGTTGTTTTAAATCATCCTTCACCACCCCCTTCCCTCCTTGCTCATCCACATCGTACACACCATACTTAGAAGACAAATCATAATGGCCCCCCTCCACTTCACACGGATTTTTAACCAATAAATAATTAAACAACCTCACAATAAACTTATTCTGCAATGTCTGCCATACACTGCGGTGGTTCGTGATCTGAACGAATCCCGTTTGGTCATTTGTAGGCAGTGAACACATCTGCAAGACGTAAGCCAACAAAACGAGCAGGAAATTGATGGTGCATATCCCAAGCATTTTCCAGGGGAATGCCATTTCATACATTTTTAAATCAGCTTTTCCTTCAGGAAAATATTAATTTAAATTGACGATCATGATTGCATGTTCACAGCACCACCAATCCTTGACCTCTTCCATATGAGCCAAGTAAGCTTTCTTCCTTTTTTGTATACCTTGTCGAGACTCTATGAAAGCTAACACACAACACAGCAAGGGGGGGGGCATGAGACAAGAGGGGTGGGAGTAGGAAGGACAAAACAGTGGGGAAGAGACTTTGGGATATCTGGGTAAGGGAGAGGGATGGGGTGGGGAGCACCAGATATACAAGATGGAAATTACAGGGACTTTCAGGAAGGAAAGCAGGGAATTTGAAGGAGGTGGGTTTGGGGTGGATTAATGGGGGCAGAAAAGATCGAGGATTTGGATGGGGGACGAAAAGAGGTTGTGGTGAACAGCTGTTTTGAAGGCCTGGAGGGAAGATGGGATTGAAGAGTGTGGGGAGTTTATTCCAAAGGCAGGGAAAAAGAGGAGAGAAAGAGTGAAGGTGAGCAGTGATTCGTGATTTTGGTAGTTTTACCAGTAGGGGGTTGTTGGCGGACCTTGAGCACCCTGCGGAAATATGGTGGGGACATGTCGCAGACAGAACGAGGGGGGGGCGAGGCTGGAGAGGAGTCGGTAGAAGACAGAAAGACCACCGATCTGCCTGCGGTGAGAGAGCGAGAGACCCAAAGACTCAGCCTCATCACGGGAGATACCAATGATCGGAAATGCCTTGGTTTCCACACCATGAAGCTGAGAAAGGTGGGAGGCAGGAGCACCAGCCCAGAGGGGAGAGCAGTACTCCATCAAGCTGCGGACGAAAGCTTTGTATGTGGTCAGGCGCTCAGGTGGGCCGACGAAGGACTTTGCACGACAGAAATGTTTGAAATGTGGTTTTTCCAGGAAAGATCATGGCAGACAGAGACCCAGAAGCTTGAAAGAAAGGACTTCTTTCAGAGGATTGTTGAGAAAGTGGATGGAGGGAGGGGTGGGGGGGTCCAAATGGTCCTTTCGGAGAGACATAGTGAGAGTGTGACATTTGTCCGGATTGAAAGACATGTTCCACGTGTTGGACCAGTTTGTGATTTTATCCAGATCTGTAGTGAGCGAAGAAGCTGCTGCTTGCCGCTCTGAGGGATGACAGATGGTACGGCAGAGGGTGGAGTCATCAGCATCGAGATAAAGAGGATTTTCCAGAGAGTCGGAGAGATCATTGATCAAAACCAGAAAAAGAACAGGGTCCAGAACACTGCCTTGAGGAACTCCAGCCTGGACAGGAAGAGGGGGTGAAAGAACTCCATTTAGGGCCACACGTTGACTGCGACAGGAGAGGAAGTCTGCGAGCCATGAGTGGAGGTGGACTTTGATACCATCAGAAGAGAGTTTGGTGAGCAGGGCAGGGTGCCAGACCGTGTCAAAAGCACGCGATACGTCTTGGGATATGGCTCTGATTTCATGTCCAGCATTGAGGACCTCTTTGGCTAAACCCCACACTTTCCTCCCCCTCCCGTGTATAACACGATGAGTAGATGGCCCCTTAAGGTGTAATATATGTATATTTTCCACAAAATAAATGGGTCTACATCTCTCAGGGCATAAGGTTCTCAGCTTTGGAAAAGTATTAAATATATAGATATCTGCTAATCATTCGAAATTGTGATTTGTTTCTGAATAACATGGAATGTCTCTTGTGTTAGCAGTTCAGGTTAGGGTCAGGGTCAGGGTTAAGGTCAGCAGCATAGCCCTTTTTTTGTTTCACAGAAATCAGTTTACCAGAGGAGTTATTGCGAAGGGAAGTCTGAAAGTTGATGATATAACGTGACCACTTAATTTAACTGGAAGGGCACTCGGAAGAGTGCATACCTCCGCCACGTAATGCCTGATCCACGAGAACATATCGGGCCCAATCCATTTTTAAAGTGTCATGTTACACAGTACTATATCGTTTTTGGCCCTATCTCTCAATGGTGAAGATGGAATGTCTTGAAATCACATCACTTTAAAAATTAAATAATTCTCGTGTACGGATCCAGATTCGGATCTTCACCAAAATCACACCAATCCGTCCTTGTCACACACCCAACCTGTCCAACAAATTTCATTCGAATACGTCCACAACTTTTTGGGATAATGTGCAAACAAAGACAACCAAACAGG
>NC_140961.1:10294291-10329291 GCF_056783735.1 Eptatretus burgeri | reverse complement strand
TGAAAGCCTGGATCTTAGTTTTGACCCAAGAAACCTGTAATCCCAGTGGCTCCGACTCTTCATTCAGCATATCGAGGGCCCCAAAAGGATACCTTAAGTCTCTGCAAAGATGACTGCATCATCTGCGAAATCAAAGTCAGTGATCTTGACATTCCCAAACGATGCACCGCAGCTTGATCTCTCCGACATCCTCCCGAGAATCCAGTCCATACAAGTGCTGAAAAGTGTGGGGGCCAGTACACACTTCTGACGAACTGCAGTAACAACTGGAAATAAGTGAGAGATGGTATCACCACATCTCACAGCACTCTCAGTACCAGAGTACAGTTCAGACATCAGATTACTCAGTTTTGGTGGCACCCCACGAAGACCAAGAATCCTCCAGAGGACATCCCGATTCACTGAATCAAACGCTTTGTAGAGATCAACATAGACTGCAAGCAGCCCCTACCGAAACTCTCGTCTGCGTTCGGTGAAAACCTGAAGAGCAAGGATATGGTCAATCGTTGACCTCTTTGGTGTAAAGCCTGACTGCTCTGGACGCTGGTGCTCAAGCAGATGTTGGCGAACCCTATCAAGAATTATCCGAGCAAAGACCTTGCCCGGCACTGAGAGCAGCGTCACCCCTCGGTAGTTGTTGCGGTCATGGCGATCACCCTTCCCTTTCCAGAGTGGGACAACAAGGCCCCTCTTCCAGTCAGTTGGGAGGATGCCTGTGTTCCAGGCAGAGCACAGAACTGCATACAATGACACAAGTGCAGCATTTCCACCAGCCTTGAGAAGTTCAACATGGATGCCACAGATCCCTGGAGCTTTACCCCATTTCAACCGATTCACCGCAGCAAGTGTTTCCACAAGCGAAGGTGGACCACAGTTGATTGGAGGGTCAGCACCAGGGATTGCATCACCCCTGACAGCTGGTGGATCAGCCTGGTACAACCGCTCAAAGTAACCAGCCCAGTGGGCCTTCACTTTGGACTCCTCTGTCAAGAGCCCACCACCCTCTGCTCTAACTGCAGTACACTGAGGGATGGATTTGGAGGAACGCAATGCGCGAATTCCCCTACAAGCAGGACGAGAATCACTTGATCACAGGTGATGCTCTACCCCCTCACAGATTCCTCGCACATAGGTCTCCTTGTCCACCCTGAGCGCACGCACAGTTTTATGCCTCAGCTCCCTCAAGTGCTCAGCTCTGCCATTCAGCCTGGCCATGCGACTCCGGTCAATGGTATCCAGTGTCCAGAGACAAAATTCTTCTTCACCTTATGGTGAGTTCCAAGACATCCACAGGCCACCTCAAGGATGATGGACTTGAAGGCATTCCACAACTCCTCAGGATTCCCCAAAGTACCCAGACCTCCCCCCCCAAATCTCAACTCAGCCTGTTCGCAAACCACTCAGCTCCCCTCTCAGCCTTGAGCTTGCCAATATCCAGTCTCGTCTGGGATGGTACCATTCTCCCAGATTTAAGGTGCAGCTTGAGAGTTTCTCCAACAAGCCGGTGGTCAGTATTGAGGAACTGAGCACTCCAGGAGACCCTGCAGTTCTGGATCATCCTCCAGAGACCATCAATGAGCACACGGTCAACCTCCTTTTCCACACCGCCAACGTTGGAATACCAAGTCCAGCGATGAGCTTGTGGGCGCTCAAACCATGAACCGGCCACCCTAAGTCCATGACTTCTTGCAAAGTCAAGGAACTTAGTGCTATTCAGGTTCACAGTTCCAGACCCATGAGGACCAACACATTTCTCATGACCATCCCTATCAGTTCCAGTTGATGCATTGAAATCCCCCAAGACTGGAAGAGTATCTCACCTCAGGCACTGATCAACTACAGACTCGAGCGTGGCGTAGAATGTGTCCTTCATGGTGAGATCACTCGCCTCAGTCGGAGCATAAACAGAGACCAGGGAAATGACACCCAAGGAGTGACGAATCCTTCGTCTTATAATTCGCTCGTTGACCGATGTTATCTGAATTATCATTGAGTCAGCTTAATGGACACAGCTACAGCAACTCCTTGAGCATGGTAATCATCAGAGTGACCAGACTAATAGTAGGTGTAACCACCCACCATGATCTCGCCACAATCCAGTCTCCGAAACGCAGAGAGTGCTGCAATACCGATGTGCAAACGTTTGAGCTCAGATGATAACAGACACAGGTGATCATCCTCTATTCGGGATAGGACATTCCAGGCACCCACCCGATGGGACCGCCTCAGGTTCACCCACGACCGCTGTCTGGTGGACGACACCTCAGCACCACTCCAACACACTCTCCCGCAATCTGACCCCCCTGGTTTCCCTCCTATCATCAAAGATTGGGGGTCCCGAAGGCTTCGCCCCAATCCTATCATCCGGTGAGCTGCCCTGGGAAGGGAAGCTGCACAGGAGGTACTCCGACGGAATGGGTTTTCAGATTTTGTTGTGCATTGCGAATGTTTTGTGGAATGAAGGGTTTTACGGTGGCCGGAGTGCAAATCCTGCCACCAACCTTCTAATGAGAAGTAACCCAACTGCAGGAGGACGTCTGCAGACACAATAGGGCATTAGATATGGATGGCCGTTGGCTCACAAGGAGCTTCCTCCGCCCTTTGACTGGTTTTGTTTTTAATCCTACTGGATGTCCATATCTGAACACCCTCCTCACCAGAAAACCTGGTGGGGGAGACGGTTTAGTCACCGACAACCCGACCATGGAACAGCTGAGTACAGGTTTACATGATACCTGTAGCAAGTCACAGATCTGATCTCACCTGGCCTGACAGAGACATGAAGAGACGCGTTCAGTATCGACATGAAACAGAGGTCAAACTTTGTTCTGCTGTCATTAGTGGGTACATCCACTCTCAGACATATTGTTACAGTCCACCACCTCAACAAGTGCCTTGCACAATGGCCATCTGTTAGTCGTTTGATAGATTGACATCAGGTGATAAAACTTCACAACAAACACGAATGTATGATAGTTGTTTCTCACCTCTCAGTGCTTAACCTTCTGAACCGTAGCAGCCGTTTTACCGCTATTCAAACCTCCATATACCCAAGCGGCCGGATTTTTCTCCAGGTAGCCCAGGGTGTGGGAGCCCAAAGTCCAATAAGCTTCGGGTTCAAAGGGTTAACAAAATTCTTTATCATGCAACTTCCCATTTTTGTTCTGACAAACTCGTTTCCCATGGCAGTATAACTACACTCTTATCAAGTTCTCGCTTATACAATGGAGGGTTTATAGTTTATACAGTCCGCTCATGTAGACCGACATGAGTCACCAAAGACACGAGCAATGTGTTGTACTATGAGGAATAAATAATATGCAATTATGAGTGCCGTGATGTACAATTTCTATACACATTTTTCTTTTCCACATTTAACTTGTTTGTGTGAGATATGAATCTGTTTTCATCATGTGCATGCAATTGTAATCGTTAATATTCAAGACCTACTCTCAGTTTCATGGACGTAGACCACGTCAGCCCCTTTGCAGTGGAGTTAGTTAATTTTCTTTAAGTATGTACAAACTATGCTGGGTATCACCGCAAGATATCGAAAATATCTTCATGTTTTCCCGAAGAGAATAAACTCTGAGGCACATTTGATGTCCTTCTTGAAGCATTGCTTGCATGCAACAGTCCATCGTTTGCAATTGTTTGCATGCAACACAGTTAATTCCCTTTCTAACCATGCAAAGTGTAGTTATTGAAGAGTCAGTACCGTCCAAATGAAGAGCCATGATTGACCTGATATGATGTTTTTCGATTCATACTAACTTTTGCTTGTGAATCACTGAGCCTTCATGGCTTTGAACTGATGAAATGGATCACAGTGGAAGTGCTGTCCAGGACCCACTTTGTCGTTAGTCTGTCCTGGTTTGGGGAAATGATATTAATAGTACGAAACACAAAGCTTGCTTTCAAGTTATTAAGGAAACGATTGCAGTGAGTGCAGCAGGAGATGGAGCTTTTATTTGGAAACAAGTGATGCTAATTATTTCACTTAACTTGGTTAATTCCACTTATTATGCACCTTAGCACAAGTTACTTCTTTTCTATTCTTACTGTCACAGGCAATACGTTTGGCATTAACTTTGAAGAGAGCATTATCCCACTCAGCCATGACTGCAGTTGACATTGTTGGGGACCGGTTAAAGCGATGGATAGATAGGGAGAGGTCGGAAAGGGTTAACGAGGACAATAATGATTCGCCTGCGATGAGAGAACAGGAACTGGGGATGCAAATTGTTGACGTTTATCCAAGTTTAAGATCAGGGAGAAGAGTTTAAATTGAAAATCATTGGCAAGAGGTAATCAGTTAAAACAAAATTGATGACACATCAAGAATATAAAAGAACATAATGTTACCCTGAATGAGGGCCAATTAAAACATGTTTGCTATGCCACAAATTAAGGACAATTAAAACATGTTTGTTATTGACTTCCAGTTCAGGGTTTGAGCAAGTTGGACAATTGGATCGGTATTTCCTCCTTCGGGTTAATCAAAGCAAAGTTTTCAGTGGATGCAACCACAGGATAAATGAACAGGAGGAGAAAGTGGAGTGAAGAATGGGGATCATTTGTATGGATGAAGAAATACTGAGAAGGTCATGCCCTGCCAACTTGGAGTCTTTGTGGGAGTAGTAAGATCGAACAGACCAAGCAAGGAGGTTGCACAAGTGGTAGGAGAGAGAACAAAAGAGTGGACATGAGCAGAGAGCCCTGATTTGGTGAGATTCACAAGGAAGGTGTTACTGGAAGAATGCGTATAACCCAGAGGAGCCGCAGAGAGATAAAAGGATGAAAGACCTGATGGAGCAAGACTGTAGAAGAGGGTGTAACAAAATAAAATAAAAACCACAGAGGCCATCAATCTGTCTGTGATGGTTGAGCAGCGGGCATTGTTTTTCTGGCTTCTTTGTTGGAGATGCCATTAATAATAACAGCCTTGGATTTCAGTGTCCAGGAGTGACAGGTGTGAAGTAGGGACACCAGGCCGCATTCCACTGAGGAACAGACAAAGGCTTGTATGCTGGGAGTAGTTCAGAATTAACAAGGAAGAAGTATGCATGATGGAGGATGTCAATGAACGACGTCACATCTGGCAGGATATATTGAAAATATGGTGTGGTTATAACATTTTGATGAAAAATTAACTTGGATGAGATGGAGGCTGGTGTCAGGATTGGAGGAAGAAGTATCAACAACCTAATTGCTGATGATGTCACTCTATTGGCAGAGAGTAAAGAGGCATTGATAGAACTGCTGCAGATAGTGAAGGAGGAAAGTGAAAAAGCTGGTCTTTATTTAAACCTAAAAAAAAACAAAAACTTATCAAATGAGAAGATCGACATGTTCACATTGAGAGACAATCATGTGGAAATAGTGGAAAGTTTCACCTTCCTGGGTTCTCAGTTTGAAGTGAGTGGAGAATGTAGAGAAGAAATTAATAGCAATGTCAGGATTTACAAAGATCTGCAAACAAACCAAGATGTGACAAAACAAACCAAGAGCAGACTGATGAATACTCAAGTATTTCCATTTTCAATGTATGGATACGAATGAAGGACAGTGAAAAACCAGAGAAATGAAGAAGATTGATAGTTTTGAAATCTGGTGTGAGACGAATGTTAAAAATTCCATGGACTGCAAGAGCAGTGAGACCACCATGTATGGGGTGTTTCAAAAAGATTGATGCAACTTTGACCTTCTGCCATTTCTTTGTTTTTGGACCAATGCCATTTTCCTTTTCATGGTTTGGTGGTGTTATCGTGGTATTTGTTGCCTGGGATTTCTAGCTCCATAGCTCAACTATTCCATTGACAGTGCAGCAGAAGACAAAAGTGGTAGCTCGGTGGTATGAGACCAAATCATACGAGACAGAGCGACAAATGATGAAAATTTTCAATTTTTGTCACAACAAACAGACAAACAGACAGACAGAATAACACACAAGACCAACCAATATACTTGAAAAATATTTGCTTTTTGCAAGTAACAAGAAAGATGTTGTGCATTGCACGATACTTGTGACATCCATAAAACAAATTTGACCTTAAAAATAATTGGTGGTTGAATTCAATGATTCAATATGCAAATCCTCTTGAAATTTCAAGTGAATCGGATGAAAATTAACAATTTTAGAAATATGGATGACCGACTTTTTTGCCTTTGTTGACCTTTGAGCCTATCCATCCATCCATTGGAACCATACTCGGTGCAGAGCGCTGGTGCTGCCTACAGTAAGCAGTTTCCTTGGCTATTAGACACAATCCTGGATGGGTCGCCACTCCGACACAGTTTTGGCCTATGTTGACCTCAAAAGTACTTGTTTGCTGAATTCAGTGATCTGATATGCAAATTCTCTTTAAAATTTCAAGTTGATTGGATAAAAATCGAGGATTTTAGAAATTTGAAAAAGTTGTTGACCTTTTGACCTGATGTCATCAAAATACATTGGCGGCCTCACTTCTGTCTTTCGGAATCCTCTGGTAAAGTTTGATGAAGACGGCTGAAAGCGTTCGCGAGTTATCGCACTCACAGACAAACAAACAAACAAACAAACAAGACAGACCGATATGATGAAAATTTTACATTTTCTTCATAACAGACACCCAAGTGCGTATTCCAGTACAATGTAAAGAGATGTTCCGAGTATTAAAGGAGCATCATATCCTTTTTAGACCGGCAGAGATCATCGGTGGGATGTTGAAATGTGCAGTCATATTTTCATTAACCTTATATATTTGTGTACTTTGAGCCATCCCATTATTGCAGACAGCAGCTGTATAGAATACAATTAAATAAATAAGGAAAATGGGAAAGTTTGGAGCCACCAGCATGGAATAGCATGGAAGTGTTGTTATTTTTTTAATGGAAAGAGGTGTTTTTGAGAAAGGTGGTTGCAGCTGGCATCTCTCTCACACGCGCTTGCTGTTAAAATGGCAATTAAACCCAGTGCCAAGCATGGGATGGATGCATAGCCCTTCATTAATCACAACAATAAGTTTAAACCACATGCCAATTTACATTTTCAACACAACAAAATATTGGTCTCTGTGGTAGCTTCGTATTGGCCTGTTTTGGTGGAGAAGATCAATCATGGATTTTATCAACGAAAAGGATATCAGGGTATGTTTATCACCATGCTAAATGAGGCGCAGCCAGGGCCCTTTTTCAGCCCCTAGACACCATGCAATTTGTGACCCCATAACCATGTTACACTTGGAAATAAGGAAATAATTATTGCCTTCAAAATTTTACTGTGAACCAAAACATCACATCATGCAAATGTAAGAGGTTATATTCCATATGTATTCCATTGATTTTAAATAAAAGCACTTTATAGATTTCTTGGCAACAGTCACAAATGCAATCTGAAAAGTCAATTTCCTGAATATTTTCAGACTCACTGTTCATCAGAGACAGATCATTCATTCTGGAATGAAGGATATGATTGTGGACAGTTTTTAAATCAGGTTCAATTTGTTTTTGTTTGTTTGTTTTTGGGGTTTTATTTCGAGTTCGGAGATTTTTCCACATGTTGGTCAAATCTGCAGCTGCCGCCTTCCCGTGTCATTAAAACGAAGTTTTCCGAACCGTATTTACAGTATCATGTTTTTCTGTTGTATCTTCGTCCCGGTGTTGCTGTTTCTGTTTCTGCACAATACTCCGTGTTAAATAATCTCTTGTTGTGTTGTTTATGTCGAATTTGTTTTCCTGTTGTTCGAGGCCGACTTTAGCCGCTTCTCGGATTACTGCGAATATTCTGTATCCCTTTTGTCTCCATATTCCTCATGTTGTTCTTTCTTCCCAAATATTGCACTTCGACCTCCTCAGCATTATCCTGTTTCACCTCCTCACTTCAAAAAAAAAATAAACACAAACAAAAAAAACCCTTTTAATATGTCAGATGTCTTGATTCATTCTGAAAACAAGGACAAATGTGTCCAAGAGCCACGTCCTAAAGGTTTTGGAAGAATAAGAATAAGAATAAGAATAAGAATAAGAATAAGAATAAGAATAAGAATAAGAATAAGAAGAAGAAGAAGAAGAAGAAGAAGAAGAAGAAGAATAAGAATAAGAATAAGAATAAGAATAAGAATAAGGAGGAGGAGGAGAAGAAGAAGATCTCTTCGAGCCAGCGTTCGCTACGTGAGACGCGGCTAAAAAGAGTTCATAAAATTTCTTCTAATTTGAGAAGGCAATGGGGAAATTGATTATACTTACGTCCACCACCAAAGGTGGGCGGAGGTTAAATTTTCACCCGTGTCTTTTTGTTTGTTTCAAAATCTGTCGGCTTGTATGTCTGTGAACAGGATGTCTGAAAAAGTTGTGGACAGATTTGGACAAAATTTGGTGGAGAGATTGGGGGTGTGACAAGGACAAAATGTTTAGATATTGGCCAAGATCCAAATCCGGATCCAGATGCTTTAATTTTCAAGTGATTCTTCACCATTGAGCGATGGGGGCAAAAACTAATATATAGCACGATATCTCAAAAAGTTATTGACGGATTCGGACAAAACTTGGCGGACAGGTTGGGTGTGCGACAGGAACCGATTCGATTCTGGTGAAGATCCGGATAAGAGTTTTTAATTTTTTTTAAAATTTTTTAAGGGATTCTTCACCATTGAGAGATAGGACCAAAAACAATATGTAGCATGATATTTCAAAATATTGTGGACGAGTTATGGCAAAACGAGGTGGATTTTTTGTGCCAACTCACCTCCCTCACCCCTCACTCTCACTCTCAAAGCAACCATCAGACTCTTCTCCCTCCAAGCCTCCCTCTCACCTCTCTCAAAAATTCCCCCCTCACCTTTCTCCCACCGTTTATCCCCCTCACTCATCCTTCTCAAAGTTGCCCCCCCTCTCATCCACCAAGCTGCCTCCCTCCACTGACCTCTCACCTCCATCTCTTCACTCCACCTCCTCAAATCCTCAACTGCCTTCTTCCTTGTCTCGTGTCCCCCTCTCCCCCAGCACCACAGAGCCTTTTCTCCTCCTCATTCGGCCCGCTCCCCTCGCTATTCTGCAATACCCCACACTCTTTCAACAACCCTCCTTACCCCCCCCCACTCGTCCCTTGTCCTACCCTCCCCCTCCCCCTCCACCTCCTGCTACCAAAGCCTCCTCCCCTACCTCTTCATTAAAAGTGTGGACCTCAAATATCCGGGGCCTTCGCTCAAACCTTTCAGATCTTTCCATACAGGTTGCCACTGACAAACCAGACATTATCTGCCTAACAGAAACTTTCCTCTCCCAAGACGTGTCTGACTCCCAAGTATCTCTCCCTGGTTACTCCCTCCTCCGGTATGACAGACCTGAGCCTCGTCCTGGTGGAGGTGTTGCTCTCTTCATCACTCTCCATGCACTGCTCTCACTCCCCCACACCCCCAGGAATACCTCTGGCTTCGGCTTCCCCTCCACTCCCACCTCATGTTTATATGTGTACTGTACCATCCACCGAACAATGATGACTCCATCTGCACCTCACTATCCGAAAACATGGACCATCTTCTATCTTCTCATCCAAACTCTCTCTTCCTCTTATGTGGTGACTACAATTGTCATCACGCCAGTTGGCTAGGTGTGGGTACCTCTCTCACCTGCCATGGCACCTCAGCAAAAGCTTTCTGCGACTCATTAGGACTGATTCAATCGGTCAACTTCCCGACCCGGATCTCAACCAATGGTACTCCATCTCTTCTGGATCTGATTTTGACAAATTTCCCTGACAATATCTGCTGCTCTTCCTTCGCAGCAGACCTCGAGTCAGATTCTGCAACCGGTCCAGCCGGCATCAGCCCACGTGTCCTCAAAGCCTGCTCTTCTGCTCTTGCTCACCCTCTCTCTGTTCATTTCACCCTCTCATTTTCCCAAGGTCATCTGCCATCTGCTTGGAAATCTTCTAACATCACTGCCCTGCATAAAACAGGTGCAAAAACAGATCCCTGTAACTACAGACCAATCAGCCTTCTCCCAATCATCAGCAAGGTTATGGAATCCATCATCGCTTCAGACATGAAATCCTTACTCTTCTCCAATGGCTTGATTTCCAATCATCAATTTGGTTTCAGACCAGGTCACTCTACCCTGGATATGCTGCTTCTGCTCTCCCATCAATGGATGGAGGTCCTCAATGTAAGACAGGAAATCCGAGCCGTATCCCTGGACATATCACGTGCTTTTGACACAGTCTGGCACCCTGCCCTACTCACCAAACTCTCTTCCCATGGTATTCAAGGCCATCTCCACTCATGGCTCGCAGACTTCCTCTCCTGTCGCAGTCAACGTGTGGCCCGAAATTGAGTTCTTTCATCCCCTCTTCCTGTGCAGGCTAAAGTTCCTCAAGGTAGCGTTCTGGGCCCTGTTCTTTTTCTGGTTTTCATCAATGATCTCTCCGACTCTCTGGAAAATCCTCTATTTCTCTTTGCTGACGACTCCACCCTCTGCCGTACCATCTGTCATCCCTCAGACCGGAAAGCAGCAGCTTCTTCACTCACTGCAGATCTGGATAAAATCACAAACTGGTCCAACACGTGGAACATGTCTTTCAATCCAGACAAATCTCACACTCTCACTATGTCTCTTCGAAAGGACCATTTAGAAAACCCCTCCATCCACTTTCTCAACAATCCTCTGGAAGAAGTCTTTTCTTTCAAGCTTCTGGGTCTCACTATCTACCATGACCTTTCCTGGGAAAGTCACATTTCCAACCTCGCCTCAAAAGCCAGTCGCCGACTGGGAATCCTCCGTCGTGCAAAGTCCTTCCTCGGCCCTCTTGAGCTCCTGACCACTTACAAAGCTTTTGTCTGTAGCCTGATGGAGTACTGCTCTCCCCTCTGGGCTGGTGCTCCTGCCTCCCACCTTTCTTGGCTTCACGCTGTCAAAACCAGGGCAGTTAGGATCATCGGCATCTCCCGCAATGAAGCTGAGTCTTTGGGCCTCTCACTCAATCACCGCAGGTTGGTCGGTGGTCTTTCTATCTTCTACCGACTCCTCTCCAGCCTCGCCCCCCCCTGCTCTCTCTGCGATTCGTCCCCACCACATTTCCACAGGGCACTCAAGGTCCGCCAACAACCCCCTTCTGGTAAAACTACTAAAATCACGAATCACTGCTCATCTTCACTCTTTCATTCCTCTTTTTTCCCACCTTTGGAATAAACTTCCTCACTCTATTCTTTCCCATTCTTCCCTCCAGGCTTTCAAAACAGCTGTTCACCACCACCTCTTATCATCCCCCATCCAAATCCTCGATCTTTTCTACCCCCGATAATCCACCCAAGCCCACTTCCTTCAATTCCCCTGCTTTCCTTCCTGAAAGTCCCTGTAATGTCCATCTTCTCTTCGCCATGTTCCCCGTCCCATCCCCATCCCTCTCCCTTCCACAGTTCACCTAATGTGTCTGTTCCCCACTGTTTTGTCCCTTCTACTCCCGCCACTCTTGTCTCATGCCCCCTTGCTGTGAGTTGTGTGTTAGCTCTCATTCGAGCCTCGACAAGGTATACAAAAAAAATAAAAAAAATTAGTTGGTTAGGTGACGGGAACAACCCGATTCGATTTTGGTTCAGGTCAGGATCCAGATCTGGTTTCTCAGTGGGATACAAAATGTAAACTGTTCAGCCTGCGGAGGTTTGCGCTCTTGCGAGTGCAGTTCTCATTCATTATGGTTTAAAATCCTGCATTGTATATGCCATTGTATTGTAGAATAGAAACAAGCAGATTTCACTATCGAGGCTTGAATTCACTCAATCAAGGTGATATCTGATCACATTACGAAGGCACGGGAAACGCCCAGATCTCCTCACAGCTTCACACTCAATACGTAACACGTGACGTTGCGTGACTCGTGACCTCACAGCTTCCAACAACAACAACAACAACAACAACACTTTAAAGATTCATCACATTCACGCCACCTCTAAAGTTCAACCAAATATTTCCCAAGGTATTCAGGAGGACGTCTGATCCGTTCAGATTGCCACAATGGGGACTGTTTAACTGATGACAAGGGTTCAGTTGCACTCGTTTCCTCAGCTGAAGTCTGTTTCTCTGCCGTAGGAGAATTGCTCGGTGGTACTTCTCCATATTCGAAACCAGCCTGCTGTTGCTCCACAGGTAGGGCATCACCCATCACGTTCCCAGGTGGAACATCACCAGTAGGTGCCAAATGTCGCAGTGATACAGTGGTCTCGCGGCCATCAGAAAGTCTGACGTGGGCATACTCCGGATTTGCGTCAATGAGTTCGACGTCATCCACAAAGGGATCATACTTGCTCTGGCATACTTGTCTTTTCATCAGCACAGTGCCAGGAGAAGCCCACCAGGTGGGTATAGAATGTCCGCTGGTAGATCGGCGCTGGTAGCTAAACAGTCGTTCGTGTGGAGTGGCATTAGTGGATGTGGCGAGTAGCGACCGAACTGAATGCAGAGCATCAGCGAGAACAGCCTCCCACTGCGCAGTCTTCAGGTCTCGCGACTTAAGCGCTAAGGTCACAGCTTTCCAGGTGATACCATTGTATCTTTCCACCAGTCCGTTTCCTTGTGCGTTAAAGCCAGTAGTTCGACTGGTGGCAATGCCGCGTCCATGCAGAAACCGTTTGAGTTCTTCGGACATAAAGGAAGATCCTCAGTCAGAGTGGAAAAAAGAAGGCACACCAAAGATTGCAAACAGTTGGCAGAGGCATTTTATGACAGTTGCTGAAGTCATGTCAGCACATGGAAAGGCAAAGGGAAACCTTGAAAACTCATCAACAACAGTTAACATGTAGCGATTGTCCGTCACTGACGGCAAGGGTATTTTAAAATCGATGTTTAGCCTCTCGAAAGGCAAGGTAGCTTTGATGAGGTTACTTGGGGTGGCCTTATGGAATCTCCGTTTGAGTTCAGCGCAGACTGGACAAGATGCACTCATCCTTTTAACTTCTTCGACAGAAAAGGGTAGATTTGGCAGCGCATGAAGTGGGCCATCCTTGGTACACCTGGATAGCATAATGAGTTGTGGAGATCTTGCGAGGTTTTGCCGTTAATAGCTGAACAGCAAATTCGTGAAAAGGCGTCAGCAGCAGCGTTTTCTTTCCCTGGGCGATAAATTATGTCATAGCTGTAGCATGACAGCTCGATGCGCCACCTCATAATCTTTTCATTCTTGATTTTTCCAGCTTTTTTGTTATCAAACATAAACGCAACAGACCTTAGGTCAGGAATAAGCTGAAAATGATTTCCCAGCAGATAATGCCTCCATTTACACAGTGCCTCCACAATCGCATACGCTTCCTTTTCTACTGCTGAATGCCTTTGTTCGCTACCAGAAAGAGTCCTCGAGAAGAACGCAACAGGTCTTCTAGACTGGTTAAGTGTAGCAGCAATAGCGTGATCGGAAGTGTCGGTTTCAACTATGAAAGGGACAGTTTCATCTATAGACATCACAACGGAGTTGGCGATGTCTTGCTTGAGAAGTTTGAAAGCTTCAACAGCAGCTAATGATAGAGGGAAGCTTTTACACTGTACTAGGGGACAAATCTTTTCAGAAAAGTTTGCAATCCACTGTGAGTCATGCGCAAACATTCACATTGCCCGACGCAACGAGGGCATATCGTGTGGGGGTGGAAGCTCCTGAAGTGGTCGAAGGCACTCAGGATCTGGTTTAATTGTTCCATTTTCAATTGTGTAGGCGAGGAGGTCGACAGATTTTGCAGAGAATAGGCATTTGTCATTGTTAAATGTCAGATTATACTTCTTACTGGCATTGAAAAATTTATTCAGGTTTTCATCATCTTCTGCCTGGTTCTTTCCACACACCGTAACATTGTCCACATAAGCAAAGGTATTCTCGAGATTCTCCTCCAAGATAACGTTGTCGATTATCCTCTGGAAGCTTGCGACGCCATTAGTAACGCCAAATGGAATCCGGCAGAACTGATATCGTTTTTGACAGGCTTCGGACGCTGTAAATGGTTTGTCTCCTTCTGTTATGGGAATTTGACGAAAGGCGCTGCGCAAATCGATTGTACTAAATATCCGATATTTAGCTACAATTCCTACCATTTCATTTATTCGCGGCAATGGGTAGGCATCGAGTAGAGTGAAACGGTTAATTGTTTGTGAGTAATCGATGACCATCCGCTTTCTATGATTATGGTTGGTTGTAACTAATACTTGGGCACGCCATGGAGACTCGCTAGGTTCAATGATTCCTTCATCAAGAAGCCTCTTGGTTTCGGATTCAATAAACTTGGTATCTGCGCTGGTATATCGCCGTGACTACACGGCTATTGGCTTGCAATCGGGAGTTAGGTTGGCAAACAACAAAGGTGGAGAAACAGTGGCAAGTCCACAAATTTTTAGAGATGGCTTGGCTCCACCAAAGGGAATCTCAACACTCGAATGCTGTTTCAAGAAATCGTGACCCAGGATGAGGTCAGCGCATATAATAGGTCCTGGAGAACTAACAGCTGAACATTACTGTAGGTATGTTCTGATAAAATCAGCTTAAGATTGCAATATCCCTGAACATTTGAGTATAAGGAAGTGGAGGCCATGGAAACTTTACTTTTGGCAGGGAAGAGCTTCCACTTGTGGATTTTTACCAAATTTTCACTCACGAAGCTTTCGGAGCTTCCAGTATCGATCAATGCTGCGACTGAGTGCCCATTGATCTGCACTTTCACAACAGCAATAAGGCGCTGTCACACCTTGATGTTTTAGCCAGCAATGGCAACGTATAAAAATGTATGTAAAACGTTGGCGTACGCTGAAGTTTCGAGGTTTTTTTTAAGTTCTGGTCGTATTCATAACGTGTTGGTCGGATGCATATCATATTAGTAACGGGCACAGAACGTTTCGTTGTCTTATAGATAACTTATACCAACGAATGCTTAGCCTGTTGTCGGCGTTCACAACCTATGCCCAACAATAGTTTAACTTAGGCATAGCGCGCTGCACGTATTGCCGACGAACTCGTGGCGTAGCCTGTTATAAACCTGCCGCACGCCGATTTAAACCATAACCGCCTGAAAATTGGAAGTGTCAACATCGCACTCACACCTTGACGATTTAGCCAGCGTATGCCGACCTATGAAACATATGTCTAAAACCCTGGCACATGTCGAATACGGTATGGGTAAGTTGTGTATACGTTAGGCGGACACTGAAAAACAATGAAGTACGCTGTCATATTCCACTAGCATAACCCACGCTCTGCGCGACATGTTGGGGTGGGTGTGCTTGAGAAAGGAACTGATGCAGAGTATCAGTAGTAATTTTACTTTAATGCAGTAAGTGGAATACAATGTTCAAAGTACTTCTTGATTCACAATGTTTTGGGTTATAGCATTACAAATGCAGTAACCGTTTTTGGCACAATTTCACTGTTTCAGAACCATTTTATTTACTTTTTTGTACCATGCACCTCATATGGTCTTTGATATAATGTAAACCGAATATCACGTTACTCGAGCACAGAACAAAGTCGAAGATAGCGCGACACGAAACCACAAACTCGGAAATAATATATAAGATGGTACGTCCAGTACGTCGTGAAATTTCAAGCATGCTGAAAATTTTACGACGTACTCGACGTATGGCTCACAAGTTCCGCATACGCTGGTATAAGTTCTCGGCACGCTCCACGATCGTTGGCACATGTCAGACACACGTTACTTGTAAGTTTCTCATAAGTCGAAACACGTCGAGGTAATGTTTAGCATACCCGAAACTTAATTTTTAACCGATGAGTAACGTGCTTTGAACCTATGAGTTGCGTGCTTTGAACCTATGTGTAACGTATCTCAAACGCAAATTGTCGTATGTAGACGAATTTGATTGACGTCTTCCGGACGACCACAGAACTTACTGAACGTGTTTCTAACTTACATCTACCAAAAAATGGCAATTTGGCAGCGTTTAGGGGAAATGGTATATACAAATGGGCTTTACAAGAGGAACCCGTCAGTGTTCCAGACTCCATGTTGAGTAGATGTCAATGTCAGTTGTATCAGTAGTAGTAATATTAGGTGAGCGTGTCAGTAGTAGTAGTAGTTGTTGTAGTATTGGTAGTAGTAGTAGTATTGGAAGTAGTAGTAGGTCCATGTCAGTAGTAGTAGGTGAGCGTGATGGGGAGGGTGTGGGTGATGATGGATCCTCGTTGCGTCCACGAATAGGAGACTACTTTGCACCATTGTTCGATGTTCTTTTGGGCTAATTTTTTTTTTTCTCATTCCCACGATGAACTATTTTTTTGTTTCAGTTTTTAAAGTATTCAAAACGACTTGGACAAATGCATAATGTACTAGTAATGAACACAGAACGCTTCGATAACTTATAGATACGTTATACCAACGATTGATTAGCGTGTTTTAGGCGTCCACAACCTATGCCCAACGATAGTCTAACGTATGCATAGCGTGGCAGCGTATCGTCGATGATTACGTGCGGTTTTCTATTCATAGGCTGCAACTTCACTTTTAATAAATGCCTGTCACTCGCCTATTGTTTTTGGACGCTGGTGCTCGGCAATTGAAATCGTTTTCATTGAACGAGTTAAATCGCTTCCACAGCACTGCAGTCACGGCACCAACAGCAGCAGGCTCAGTGCCAGCCTCATGCCAGGCTCAAGCGGATCCCTGTAGAAGGTGTACTGCTTCGTTATCCTTGGACCCACTCTGGCTAGCAGCTCGTCGAACATCGCTGGGGGCATTCGCAGGAAGTTGATGAAGGATGCATGGTCCTCGTTCCGGAGTTCCACCATGAGCTGGTCATATATGCCGTAATGGCGTCGCCTCCCGATCCATGGTCTGACCCAGTTCCTTCTCCTCCGTTCACGTCTTCTTCTCCCGGCTCTATTGGCACACAACTGGTGCAGTGTCAATTCGATGAGGTCATGTTGATGTTGGAGGACAGGAAGGTATTGTCGTCTCTGCCTTGCCATATCCTCCATCTCTCGGAATGACATGGACATGTAATCACCACGAAGTCTAAAAATAAGACGGGTTCCTCCTGCGAAGCCCCTTTTTATATACCAATTCCCCTAAATCGCTGCCAATACGCCATTATACGGTATCTGTAAGTTAGAAATGCGTTCAGTAAGTTCTGTGGTCGTCCTGAAGACGTCAAATACGTCTACATACGTATTTGTGCGTAGGGCATGCTTTACAAATAATTCCCAAGCACGTTACTCATAGGTTATAAATAAGTCACGGGTACCCTAAACATTACTTTGACGTGTTTCGACGTATGAGGAACTTTCAAGTAACGTGTTGCGAAGTGTGAACAACGTTCGTGTAGCGTGCTTACAAAACGTTACTCATAGGTTAGAAATAAGTTTCGGGTACTCTAAACATTACCTCGACGTGCTTCAACTTATGAGTAACTTACAAGTCACGTGTGTCGATGATCGCATAACGTGCCTACAACTTATGGCCAGTGTAGCGGAACGTGCGAGTCATACGCCGGCATACATCGAAAAATTTCAAGCATGCAAAAATTTGAGGACAACCCAAAAGTACAACGTTTAAAGCCAGCGTACTACGACGTATGGCAGTGTTTTTCAGCGTGCTCTTAATGTATACAAAACGTACCCATAACGTATTCGACATGTGCCAGCGTTTTAGACAAATTTTTCATAAATCAGCATACGCTGGCTAAATTGTCAAGGTGTGACAGCGGCTTTAGCTAGGCAATCCGGCGAAGCAGCAGAGAGTATTGCAAGAGTGGGGATAGTCGCCGAGGTTAGTTTAGAGGAAGCGGACCTGCACACTTTAGAGAAGTGGCCTTTCTTTCCGCAGCTGTTGCATGTAGTATCTCTTGCAGGGCATTTGCTACGAGGATGCCTATTATATCTGCAGAAGAAACACTTAGTATTCACGGCAGCAAAAGTGGCTGTCGTAGTGGTGTTTCGCTCCATAGATGGATTCGCTGCAGCTATTGTTTCTGGAGCTTCTTGAGATGATTCTCGGATCTCCACAGCAGCAGCATTAACAGGAAGGACAGGCCACCCATGGGACTCGGAATGTTTCTGGGCCATCTCTAAAGCGCGAGCTTGGTCGAAAGCTGTTTGAAGGCCCAATGTTTCGTTTTCCAGCAGGCGTTGTCGTATGTGAGCCGATTGCAGTCCATTTATGAAAGCGTCGCGTATTGAGTCGTTTCTATACTGCTCCGCGGTTGCGGGCCGGAAGTTACAATCCTTGCTTAGCTGCTTCAGAACTTGCATATATCGATTGAGTGTCTCTCCCGCCTCCTGTCTGCGTGTAGTGAGCACGTGTCTTGCAAATACCTCGTTCTTGGGCTTTACAGAGAGTGCTTTGAAAATGTTGACGGCAGCGTCGCATGTTTCGCACTCGGCGATGTATTCATAGACTGAGGGTGCTACGTGATTAATGAGCATGTTCAGCTTGTCCGGGTTGTGAGTAGCGATGGCTGCCAGAAAGTTTGAGAAGGTGCGGTGCCAATGGAGCCATTGCTTAACTGCCGTGCTTGAGTTCGGATCGGCGTCAAGTCTCTCCGGTTTGAGGAACTTGTCCATGGTGTCGGATTGAGTGAATTAAATTGTTGTAGAATAGAAACAAACCAATTTCACTATAGAGGTTTTAATTCACTCAATCAAGGTGATATCTGATCACATTACGAAGACACAGGAAACGCCCGGATCTCCTCACAGCTTCACACTCGATACGTAACGTGTGACGTTGCGTGACTCGTGACCTCACAGCTTCAAACAACAACAACAACAACAACAACAACACTTTAAAGATTCATCACACATTGTGTGTGTTATTATTAAATACTTGTATAAAAGCCCATCAAAAATGACGGATTGGAATGATTTTATGCAACATATTCACAGACTGGAAGATATGATGTTTCGCAGCAAGAAAAAAACGTTTTTTTCAAAACACGACATGTACAAATGTTATCCTATATTCTTTATCTTCTCGGACCTTTCCTGCTGAGGGTACAGCCTCGTGAGTGTGCCAAAGCCTGAAGCCTCGGCCTAGCGTCAAGTGTGCTTTTATCTTTTGTTACTCTGCGCACTTTACACATCACATGCAGCGAATTTCACCTCCCTGCACCTTGTATTAATCGTTATTTTTTTGAACGCTTCTGAACACCGCCATTGCGGCCTGATTGCAAGTCACCGTCTACATTTCCAAAAGAAGAGATGTAATTAATATTCAATAGAAAATGTTTTTCGAGTTTTTTTATCCTGAAAAAGTAGACCGTAGTGAACACACAGTCGTGTAAAAAGATTGGCCTTCAAAACCCTTCTTAAATCGTCCTTTTTAAGGACAGACATCACACAAACAAATACACAAACACACATTGAGTTTTATCTGGTAGATAGGTTACAACCTTGGGTGTCGATTGGTGGGGGGGGGGGAAGGGAGACGTGTCCCCTCCCCAACTTTTTGGAAGAGGGGGGCAGCATATTGATTGCACATCCCCTCACTTATTGTTTGGAAAACAAAAACTGGGTATTCTCACAAAGGATTACGAAGCAGCTTTTCTTGCAATTGATTTAATACTTTTTGAGAAAAGTTTGAATGAGTGATTAATTACTTAGTGAGTGGAATATTAGTAGATTCTCTGGTTTTTGGGAACAGTGGTTACCTGAATGCCGTACAGCCCAAACATAATTAACGATATTTGCCCGCAACCACTCCACATTGCATTTCGCTCCATAGCACTGTAGACTGGCACTTGAGAGTGCGAGTTGACAACAATTAAGGGTTGGCATAGCTACATCATCATCATCATAATAAAATACACAATTTGGTGTCTATCTTTGATCAATGCATTTGGTCATTAGTTATCCAATCTCAACCAAACTTGTCAGAGGGAGCAATGGCCCATTATAGCTCATAAGACAAAGGTTGCCTGGTCAGCCCAAGCCTCCCCCCCTCCCCGCCCAGGTTTCCAAATGGAGGAGCGAGTGATGCAAATTCCCTATGTAAATGTCAACCAGGTAATTTCGCTCCCAATGGCCTTCCCATCTCAATCATTTTCACCTTCATTTTACATTCTTGGACATCATTTTCAGTCTGTTATGTTGCTTTAGACTTGACTGCAAACGATTCGGAGGAATTCCGATGTTTGATTTGCCTTTTCCATCCTGCAAACCCATTATTATCAGCACGGAGTGTGGTTTGCGATTGTACAGCTGCTGTTTTTACCACTTGCTCACTTGATTGGAATTTTAGGTCATTTGACTGTTGCTCAGATTCCTTTCTTGCTTCCTTCGATTTTTTTTTTGTTCCTATTCCTTTATTTTTTGAATTGTAGGGCACACAGAATATTAGTTCACACTCCCCCCAAATGCCTCCAAAATAATTTTCCCAGAAAAGGGAGCACGAGCGACATTAAAGTGCTCAGAATCCTGAATTTTCAAAGGCCCCGCGGACCCCATGCCGTATTGGCAACGTACTCGCATGTTCCCCCACTTTTCAATATTAATCAACACCCTTTGTTCTTAGCACAAATTGGCTGTACCCGAATTGAATATTCTTTTTCCCATCTATTCTGACCCTGAAATAACACAATAAATAAATAAATAGATAAAACTGTTATAGGAAATGAATTGTGCAATATGAAAGTAGATCGAAAACACAGTTAACGTTGATGTTCCCTCCATATCAAGAACTGTTCTTCCTCAAACAATGCACTCCCTTAAAGCACCACAATGTCATTTTGCAGTCAGATCATCAGGTAGATGAATGGAGCCCAAAACTATCCACCATGGTGACAAAAAAATAACAGCACACTACCAACCGAGTGATCACGTTGCCAACACTTGCTATAAACAGGAAGCAAATTGAGTGCATAGAAATCACCTGCAATGTGGGCGAGGTGAAGAGCGTGGTGCAACGGTAGAGCTCAGCTGAAAGCTGTGTCGTGCAGCACTGATGCGTGCCGCGCGGTATATGCGGTAGTACATGATTAACATGACGGTAGTCGGCAGATAAAAGGCAACTGCTGTCGAGTAGACGGTGTAGCCAAGGTCTTGACTGATGAGACATATATGGTCACCAAGCACGTTGTTTGCCCATCCAAAAAATGGTGGAAGAGTGATTGAGGCTGAAAGAAGCCACACTCCCAGGACCATTTTGGCCATGAGGTGCCCGTTCTGCCGTGCGGGGTACGTTAGAGGCTTGGTGATGCTCAGATACCTGGAGGAAGATTGGGGGGAGGGGTTGAAGAGTGAAGAATCAGGTGTTAAGAAGAATGAATGATTCATGGGCATTTTGAAGTGTGTTTAAAAGAATGGGACGAAGCACATCTCACAAATAAAAGTCTTGTCCACCAAACTAGGGAGTGCTGAAGAGACAGGTTATTAAGTTAAATCATGCCTCCACTCCCACACTCAATTTCTTTCCCTGATTAACTGTCGGACTCTTAAAGGTTTCCAACACGCACTCACAGGCTATGTTTAATTACCCTTACAACCCACACTCAAGGAGTTCATATGCGAGTGCCAGAGGTTTAAACTTGTGATCTACACCCGTCACTCCTTCATGTGGCACTGGGAGTCAAAGTGGCATCTCAGAGGGAATCAATTTTGTTTTTCTTCCATTTGTAAGTCGAGGCTCAGGATAAAACTCAAACCAAAAATGTTGGTTGCGGGAGCAACACACCGACAGAATTTCAAAGTTTTGTGAATGTTTCTTTTTGTGAGCCTCGACTGTGTAAAAAAAAAAAAAAAAAAAAATCAAAACTGAGCAATGCGTTGTGATGTTAAACCGATACACAGCTCCTGGCATGATGATTTAGTACATAGATGCAAGGCTCATGGAAAACAGTGAGAAAAGTATGGTGGAACGTCGATGAAGTGAGAAACAGACAGACAAAAGGGACAAATCGACAACTCCAAGGTGAGCAGATAAGCCGCAGGAAGACAGTGTACATAACAAGGATAGTCATTACATTTCATTTACTGTGGCATCACCATGGGAGGTGTAAGACTATCGAGCCGAATAAACTTTGTTCCTCACCAGGAAGGGTCTTAATGAGGTAATTAGATACATCCCTATCCGACTCTCCGACTGAAACACTAACTTGAAATATACTCAGGATCACATCGCTTTGCCTACTTTTCAAGATCATTTCGCTCGATCAGACTTTTCCGTCCATTCTTAACCCGCTACCTCATGTTGTCCACTCGTCCTCCACACATTATCAATGATATTTTGGGTTGTTTACAACCTTATTTAATTGTGCATCTCGTGTAAATTTGTTTTTCATGTTCACCATTTGTCGCATCGCTTGATCGTCGATATCAGTGTAAGAGAATCAGTTGTTTACGAGTGCGTAAATTTATATGACACACGATGTTACCAAAAGTGTTGGGACAGCACACTCAAGCTGGAAATAAATGGTTGTGAATTAAGAAGCCTGTGTTTGACCATACTGTCCCAACATTTGAGGTAGTACAATGTGAACATAACTTATTATAAACTGAGACAAAGTACAACCACAAATATTAAATTTATGCCCACGTTAAATTAGTATCAGCTGATTGGTCACCAAAAATTAAATTCCCCTTTCAATATTCTTGAGGGTTCTTTTATGGACGTCACGTCTGGTTCGAGAATAACTGAATGTGTAGTTGGGATAAATGTTCAAAAATTGTGGATATCACAAGATGGCAAAAATCACAAAGCATAACCAACTTGAGATTTTATCTGAGAACAATGGCTCGGACATTTCCACCACGGTGGCCTTAAACTGGAATGAAGGAGGACATTTGCCAACGCCTTAATATACCCCTTGAGGGTTGAGGTGAAGGGCAAGTATTGTGAAGCATGGGGGAAACCGAGTGAGGGAGGTTTGGAGAAGAAAGAAAAGAAGAGAGAGAGAGGGGGATGGAGATGAGGAGAGGAATGTGAGGAGGAGGTACACGCCATACTTCCCAACACAACCCCCACACCCCTTTTACATCCCCCTTGCCCTTTGAGCGACAGACAAAGGCATTGCAGACCTTGTCCCATCTCGCACCACCTATTTTCTCCCTACAGGGAGGAAAAAGTCCAAAGGTGTCAGAGCAAAGACTAATCCTCCGTCGATCCGAGAATTTCCATGAAAAAAAAATCATATACCAACTCGCAGTCCACAATGGCTTTGTTTGTCGGTCAATGGAGGACTGTTCTCTGGTATAGGCCAGCACCCCAGCATTACATCTGTCTCTCTTGGATTACATGGAATCTAAAGCTCTCAATGTTATTGGAATCTGCTGTGATGAGGCCGAAGAACAAGGTCTGTTGCTGTCACATCACAAGGTTGGTGGTCTCTCTGTTTCCCACTATCTATTCTCCAACATCATTCCCTCTGTTCTCTCAGGCCTTTGGCTCTCCTTACCAACTTCAGGATGCACACATTCTTCCAGTAACCTAATCATGGTTAAACTTCCAAAATCCAGGCTGACTGTACACCTCAACTTATTTTCTCCTCGCTTCTCTCGTCTCTAGAACTATTTTACGGACGATGCTCTGCCTCACTATTTCCTGCAGGGCTTCAGGCAAATAGTGCTCCGAGATGTCTGTCATCTCCAATTCTGTCACATGATCTTTATTTGCCCCATTAACCTTCCGTCACCCAACTATCTCACTTGCTCGTTGCAGTGTTTGCACGTCCTCTTCTACTGTTCCCTTGATGTTTGTCCCATTGTCAGTTCTACCTTGCTCGTCCTTGAGCCTCACTCCTATTACAAAAAGGTCTATTGGGTAAAAATGTGACATATCTGAGCTTTATAACCGTCCATCATATTGTAATCTTGCAAATCAATGTATTTGCTGAAAGTTACAAATTTTGCCAGAGACACACAGATGGCTGATGAGACCGTCAATCAATATGTTGCTGTTAGAGCCAAGCCTTATGTAAAGAAAAGGAGTCACTATGGCCTGTCAAACCGAATCAGCCCTTCTGAATGCAAACCTACTGTCTGATTCAGCATCGGTCCAATTGATCAACGAAAAACCACCATACCTGCTGCAGGTGTGGCTCTGCAAACCACCTTGCAAATGCACCTTCTTGCCTGACTTTAAAAGTAAAATGTAATGGATGTGGGAAAGTGGGACACTTCTCAAAAGTCTGCCGTTACATCCAGAAAGAGGCGTGTGAGGTTGTAGACGCTGAACTGACGGTGCTTCACTTAAACGATGCTGCTCCGATAAAAAGACAAAATTCTCTGTAAGGTACAAATCGAGTCGCCTGCTGGGCATACCTGCAACGTGGAGCTCATCATTCACAGTGGCTCCTCAGTCTCTATTCTGCCAGAACAGCTGCACCAAAGGCATTTTTGCAACCTGCCCTTTGACCGAGTCTCGTGTCAAACTAGTCACTAACTTGAAAGGTGACTTACCTGCACTGGGATGCGAGCATGTCGCCGTTTTTCATGACGGTGTTACGGCTCAAGCCACATTCTACAAAAGTTAAGTCTGGTTCACCACTGCTGGGAATGGACTTAAAATGTTGCGATGCCACATTATAGGTAATTCTTGCTTGTCCTGCCATCTTTGTGACAAAACCGCAAAAACCTTCTCTGCTATGCTTCAGCCAGTCGAACTGCCCAACTGACCCTGGCACAAAGTGGCAATATCCATTGTTGGACTGTTTGAACGTGGCGCTTGGGAATGCCGCTCTGCCATTACCTTGGTTGACTCTTACAGTATGCGGCCTAAGGTGGCATTCACTTCACGCGTCACCACAGAGGTCGTCACTGCTTTTCACTCAGCAGTTTTCAGTCGAGAAGGGAATCCCCACCGGGTTCTTACTGACAATGGCCTGCAATTCACATCCGCCGTCTTCTCTCAGTTCTTAGAAGAGAAGAGATACAGCAAACTCACTCCAGCATTCACGACCCTCAAGCTAACGGAATTGTTGAAAGGTTTAACAGGATTCCGAAGGAGTGCATACAGAACGCGGAATTAGAACGGATTCCTTGGAGACCTTGCAGTAACTGAATTTCTCCAGAATTATCAGGCAACACCAGGCGCCACTACCGGTGTATCGTGGTTCGAGTTGCTTCATAAAAGGAAGATGCGCACCAAGCTGAACGCCTTTCCGGCCGTAGGTAATTCCAAACTGCACCTGAGTCTGAGGGACGCCGTCATCGAAAGACAGAGAAGAAGCAAAGAGCACCTTGGTTGACTGTTGCAGTAAATGGCTGATCAAAGATTCTGACGTTTAAACAAAGGGGATAATGCGCGAGTTAAGAAACCCGTGCAAATGAGTACAGGGAGTTCAAAATACACTGATCCGATGTTGATTTCGGACAAAATTGGACCGAGAACATTTGTTCTTTGTGATGGAAAAAATGGAACGCATCGCACCTGGCCCTCTGTCCAGAGTCTGCACCAATGCCGACCAAAGAGGAAATGAAAGGAATGAAACAGTTGCAAGTTCAGTGTGAAGCAAAAGGGTGAGACGACCACCTGCCTGGGCTGAAAGACCTTGAGAGATTGAATGAAATATTGACAGTTACGGTTCTTGGCAGAAGTTGACAACAAGCTCTGTAAATATTCAATGTTTGTGTGCTCGTATTCGTGAATAATTAGGGTACCCTGTGAGTACAGGGTACCCTATTGTTTTTCTTCTGTTTATTATTACGCATTATTATTAGGGTACCCTGTGAGTACAGGGTACCCTATTGTTTTCCTTCTGTTTATTATTATTATTATTACGCATTATTATTATTATTATTATTCTTCCGCCGGCATTTTGCACCCTTTTTCGCTTTAAAAATCATTTTCTCTGGAACACTAAGTCCGATCGACAGGAAATTTTCACCATAGTATGTATCTTTTTTGATAGCACAATCACGTTATAATTATGACGTCATTGGTCACGTGGTACGGTCGCCATCTTGAAAAAAGCGCTAAACTTTGGACATCTGTATCTCGGAAACCGTGCAATGGAAAAATTTTTCGTTTGATACATTTTACTAAGCTCCCTATGGGGAACACGTGTGATTTTTCGTGACGTCATAGGTGAAGCGATATACCGGTGAAAATTCGTCAAGTAGAACGCCATATAGGAAAAATCTGAAAAATTCTGAGCGTCATCTACATCAAAATTCATCGTCAAAAATGTTTTTTTTGACGTCATCGATGACGTAATTCGGCCGCCATCTTGTTTTTTAGTGTTTTTTTAAAAATCTTCTTCTCCAGAAGGGCTAGGCAGATTAAGGCGAAACTTTACACACACATTCCCCCTGAGGTCCTCTTTCAAGTTTGTTAATTTGTTGTTGATACGTCACATGGTTTGGCGGCCATCTTGAAAAAACCCTAAAACCTTCAAACATCTTCTTCTCCAGAAGCGCTGGGCCAATGAAGGCGCGATTTCAGAACTATATTCGGGACATGTATGCGATGCAAGTTTGTTAATTTCGAAGTGATAGGTCACATGGTTTGGCCGCCATGTTGGATTTAATAAAAATATTAAATAATGTTTTCTCTGGAATTTCACAAGCCATCGAAGCGAAAATTTGCAAGTGCCTTCCTCCCTCAAGTCTGCATACATGGTAAAAAAATTTTTACCTCAGAAGTCACATGGTTTGGCGGCCATCTTGGATAGAAAAATAGACCTTATCCGATTTACACGAAACTTCACACAGTTGTTCGGGTCGACGAGGGAAAGCAGAATTTAAATTTATGATATCATAGGTCACAAGGTTCGGCAGCCATCTTGGATTGAAAATGAATAAATTTTAAAAATCTTCTTCTCCAGAAGGGCAAGACAGATGAAGACGAAACTTCACACATATATTCCCCATGAGGTCCTTTCTCAAGTTTGTTAATTTGTTCTTGATCGGTCACATGGTTTGGCGGCCATCTTGAAAAAACCCGAAAACCTTCAAACATCTTCTTCTCCAGAAGCGTTGGCCCAATGAAGGGGAGATTTCAGAACTATATTCGGGACAGGAAGGCGATATAAGTTTGTTAATTTCGAATTGATAAGTCACATGGTTTGGCCGCCATCTTGGATTTAAGAAAAATATTAAATAATGTTTTCTCTGGAACCGCTTAACCAAACGAATCGAAACTTTGTAATTATCATCTAGCAGGCAGTATGCACGCATGGTAAAAATTATGACGTCACACGTCACATGGTTTGGCGGCCATCTTGGATAGAAAAACGCACCTTTACCGATTAACACGAAACTTCACAAACGTGTTCCAATACCCAGTTGGAAGCAGAATCTAAATTTGTGATGCCATAGGTCACATGGTTCGTCAGCCATCTTGGATTGAAAATGAATAAATTTAAAAAATCTTCTTCTCCAGATGGGCAAGACAGATTAAGCCGAAACTTCACAGATATATTCCGCATGAGGTCCTTTCTCAAGTTTGTTAATTTGTTCTTGATTGGTCACATGGTTTGGCGGCCATCTTGAATTTACCTTAAAACCTTCAAACATCTTCTTCTCCAGAACACCTGATCTGATCAAGGGGAAACTTCACACCCCTATTGCACATGAGTAGTGAATACAAGTTTGTTAATTTCTAATTGATAGGTCACATGGTTTGGCAGCCATGTTGAATTTAAGAAAAATATTAAATAATATTTTCTCTGGAACTGCTTAACCTATCGAAGCGAAAATTTGCGTCTGTCATCCTCCATCATATCTGCATACATGGTAAAAATTATCAGGTCACAAGTCACATAGTTTGGCCGCCATCTTAGATTGAAGGATAAATATTAATTAATGTTTACTCTGGAACCACTGCTTCTATATATGCAAAACTTCATATTTATAATTTAGGCTACATGTGAAACAAAAGTTTAAAATTTCAACCTGATCGGCCGTGTGGTTTGGCAGCCAGAATTATTTAATTATTTGAATCTGGTCGCCAGTAATAACGAAATTGAACGTTTTGTGCTGCCAGGTTCGTAACTCGTCTGTTCCGCGCCGTCTCGAAGCAGGCCTGTGTTTGTATCACCATTAAATAATGTTTTCTCTGGCACCGCTTATCCTATCAATGCAAAACTTTGCGACGATGATTTAAGTCTCATGTTTTATCAGTTGTGTCAAAGGCACTTCTGGGTACCCGGTCATCACTGCCAGCAGTTATAAAGTGGCAGTTCTAGTTATTAGGGTACCCTGTGAGTACAGGGTACCCTATTGTTTTTCTTCTGTTTATTATTACGCATTATTATTATTATTTTTCCGCCGGCATTTTGCACCCTTTTTCGCTTTAAAAATCATTTTCTCTGGAATACCAAGTCCGATCGACAGGAAATTTTCACCATTGTGTGTATCTTTTTTGATAGCACAATCACGTTATAATTATGACGTCATTGGTCACGTGGTACGGTCGCCATCTTGAAAAAAGCGATAAACTTTGGACATCTGTATCTCGGAAACTGTGCAATGGAAAAATTTTTCGTTTGATACATTTTACTAAGCTCCCTATGGGGAACACGTGTGATTTTTCGTGACGTCATAGGTGAAGCGATATACCGGTGAAAATTCGTCAAGTAGAACGCCATATAGGAAAAATCTGAAAAATTCTGAGCGTCATCGACACCAAAATTCATCGTCAAAAATGTTTTTTTTTGACGTCATCGATGACGTAATTTGGCCGCCATCTTGTTTTTTAGTGTTTTTTTAAAAAAATCTTCTTCTCCAGAAGGGCTAGGCAGATTAAGGCGAAACTTTACACGCACATTCCCCCTGAGGTCCTCTTTCAAGTTTGTTAATTTGTTGTTGATACGTCACATGGTTTGGCGGCCATCTTGAAAAAACCCTAAAACCTTCAAACATCTTCTTCTCCAGAAGCGCTGGTCCAATGAAGGCGAGATTTCAGAACTATATTCGTGACATGTATGCGATGCAAGTTTGTTAATTTCAAAGTGATAGGTCACATGGTTTGGCCGCCATGTTGGATTTAAGAAAAATATTAAATAATGTTTTCTCTGGAATTTCAAAAGCCATCAAAGCGAAAATTTGCAAGTGCCTTCCTCCCTCAAGTCTGCATACATGGTAAAAAAATTTTACCTCAGAAGTCACATGGTTTGGCGGCCATCTTGGATAGAAAAATCGACTTTATCCGATTTACACGAAACTTCACACACTTGTTCGGGTCGACGATGGAAAGCAGAATTTAAATTTATGATATCATAGGTCACAAGGTTCGGCAGCCATCTTGGATTGAAAATGAATAAATTTTAAAAATCTTCTTCTCCAGAAGGGCAAGACAGATGAAGACGAAACTTCACACATATATTCCCCATGAGGTCCTTTCTCAAGTTTGTTAATTTGTTCTTGATCGGTCACATGGTTCGGCGGCCATCTTGAAAAAACCCTAAAACCTTCAAACATCTTCTTCTCCAGAAGCGCTGGTCGGATGAAGGGGAGATTTCAGAACTATATTCGGGACACGTAGGCGATATAAGTTTGTTAATTTCGAATTGATACGTTAGACGGTTTGGCCGCCATCTTGGATTTAAGAAAAATATTAAATAATGTTTTCTCTGGAACCGCTGAACCAAACGAATCGAAAAATTGTAATTATCATCTACCATCGTGTATGCACGCATGGTAAAAATTATGACATCACACGTCACATGGTTTGGCGGCCATCTTGGATAGAAAAACGCACCTTTACCGATTAACACGAAACTTTACAAACGTGTTCCAATACCCAGTTGGAAGCAGAATGTAAATTTCTGATGTCATAGGTCACATGGTTCGTCAGCCATCTTGGATTGAAAATGAATAAATTTTAAAAATCTTCTTCTCCAGAAAGGCAAGACAGATTAAGCCGAAACTTCACACATATATTCCCCATGAGGTCCTTTCTCAAGTTTGTTAATTTGTTCTTGATTGGTCACATGGTTTGGCGGCCATCTTGAATTTACCTTAAAACCTTCAAACATCTTCTTCTCCAGAACACCTGATCTGATCAAGGGGAAACTTCACACCCCTATTGCACATGAGTAGGGAATACAAGTTTGTTAATTTCTAATTGATAGGTCACATGGTTTGGCAGCCATGTTGAATTTAAGAAAAATATTAAATAATGTTTTCTCTGGAACTGCTTAACCTATCGAAGCGAAAATTTGCGGCTGTCATCCTCCATGATATCTGCATACATGGTAAAAATTACGAGGTCACAAGTCACATGGTTTGGCCGCCATCTTAGATTGAAGGATAAATATTAATTCATGTTTACTCTGGAACCACTACGTCTATATATGCGAAACTTCATATTTATAATTTAGGCTACATGTGAAACAAAAGTTTAAAATTTCAACCTGATCGGCCGTGTGGTTTGGCAGCCAGAATTATTTAATTATTTGAATCTGGTCGCCAGTAATAAGGAAATTGAACGCTTTGTGCTGCCCGGTTCGTAACTCGTCTGTTCCGCGCCGTCTCGAAGCAGGCCTGTGTTTGTATCACCATTAAATAATGTTTTCTCTGGCACCGCTTATCCGATAAATGCGAAACTTTGCGACTATGATTTAAGTCTCACGTTGTGTCAGTTGTGTCAAAGGCGGACGGACTGGGTACCCGGTCATCACTGCCAGCAGTTATAAAGTGGCAGTTCTAGTTACAATTCCGTTTCTTACATTTAATATCGCTATGAGTGATTGTGGGAAATGTTTTCCAATGTAAGGATAATTGATCGATTCCATACATTTGATGGAGCTCAAGTGTGAAGATGCCGAGTAATGGGATAATTACCGTGTTGGTATTTTGTTCTCCCTTTGGCTTTCCTTATCATTTCAAAGTTCAATTCTGCGTAACCTAAATGTCTTTAAGAAAAGGGGGAAATGTTGTTTCCTGTTGTTACGTTGAAGATGTAAATAAATGCTCATGTGATCTTGGACACGAGAGGACGCTCATGAGGGGCGGACAAAGGAGCTGCAGAGAGAGAATATGGCGGTGACAAAGTAAAGCCTGTTATTGTATGCCTGTGGTCCGGATCTGATTTCTTACAAGCACAACACCGATGATGTGAGCTTGACAGAAATCTTCAATAAACGAAGATTTGCACCATGAAGAGGTTTATAATAAGGAATAAACTTTTCCAAAGACATCCACACAAAGGGCACGTGCCAATACGGACATACACACATAATCGGTGATTTGTTGGGTGTTCCACACGCAAGGCGATTCATCGGTGTGCACCGTCCCTCGGATGAACGTAAGGCAAAAGCACCAATCTGCCACCACTGGGCGATGGTGGACATGAACGATACGACGTTATCGTTTGCGAAAAGTAGGCGAGTCGTCACCAATTTCTGGACCAAATCACCTTCAGTGAAATGCCAGACTTGGCCAACGGTTCGTGAGACTTGGGCCAAAGAAGGTCCCCAGCCAACACCACACAAAAAGGGGGGGGGTGGGAAAGGATAAATTGGGATCGTCAAAATAGTAGTCAAGAAAGTGATTCTCCTTTTTTCGTGTGCAGCACAACCCTGCATAGTGGCATCATTGGCCAAGGGTGCGGTTGGGCTGCTGATGCTGTAGGTTCGAGCAGGAATTTGGAATTTGTTCAGGGTGCCTGGCGAGAGTTCACCGACTCTTTGCAAAGGACACCGTGGGATATTTAACGTCGGCCGACTAACGTCAACCAACTCGCAGACAGGACAGGACACCGAGCCACACACATTGATGAATCGCTCTGCAAGCGAAAAACCAGGATGACAGTAATGTGCTCAGATGGGAACGCCAAACACTGAGCTGTCCGACTTAAATTCAGAAGCAAGGAAAGAAAAATTGAGAAGAAATGAAAAAAAGTTCATTAAAAGCTTTTTGCTTATTGTTGACAAAACAGTGGACGATTCAGCTCACATGCGACTGAGAGGCCTTGCATTTCTCCCTCTCTGGTTCAACAGGTAGTGTTGGGGCACAACACCTGAACTAGACCAAAGTCAATGGCGTGCCATCGCAAATCCACACGCTTCCCACCTAAAGCAAAGTTGAAAGATTGCAAAACGTTACACTCGGAATAACCCAATATCAAATTGTGTTAAAAAAAAAAATCTTCTGTTTTGACCCCTGTGACCCAAAGTCCCCACCCCTGGGGAATGAACCGGGGGTCAAATCCAAAAAGAATCGTTACACTTTCCACGTGTCACCGAATGGTGATTTCATAAATACAAAGTTTGATTTAAAAAAATGTTCTTAAAATGTGCCTACAATTGCAATTTTTGGTAGTTGACCTTTTGACCTTGCTCCAGGTCCCAAGTGGTGGGGCCAAAATGATACTGCTCTCACACCTTCTTGCCATGTGGTGATAATAACGACCAAATTTGGTGAATTTCTGTACAACAGACACACATGAAGCTGATAACAATATGCCCCCCCCCCATTTTGTTTTTAAAGTGTCGGGATAATGAAGTACAATCCCTAAAGCCTACCAGATCGTATTTTGAGAAGAGCATGATCAGGACAGAGGAAATAGAGTGATATGAGAGAGTATCCTGCTTATCGATCACAAGGATATACAAGGAACACAGGAAGGGGCCAATGGGACCATCACGCCTGTGTGCTATCAACAGAGAGCATCATGCCTGCACTTGGTTGAGAAAGCATCCAAAATACACTTGCATGCAAAATCGCCGAATTGTTCATAAATGTCACCCTGCCGAGCACAATAATGGCTGAATAAATTACAATGATTCGAATGGAAGGAAGCGACATTCTCTCTTGGCTGCTGCAGCCATATCTCAACAACAACAAAAAATTTCAATCACATTTAAAAAACTAGAAGGGCACTCAGTGGAGCGCGTACCTCCGCCCTGTAATGCCTCATCCACGAGAACACATCGGGCCCAATACATTTTTGAAAGATCATGCTATACAGTACTATATATCGTTTTTGACCCTATCTCTCAATGGTGAAGAATCACTTAAAAAATTCTAGTAGCCAGATCCGGAACCGGATCTTCACCAAAATCTGATCATTTCGTCCTTGTCACACACCGAACCTGTCCACAAAATTTTATCTGGATCCGTGCCCAACTTTGTGAGATACTGAACACAAACAGATAAACAGATAGAAAGGGGTGAAAACATAACCCCCTTCACCTTCCGTGGCGGAGGTAAATAATACACCACAAAAGAGCACCAAAACAATGACATCACGTTCGTATGACAATGCGTGAGTTGGTTTTACACTCTCATAGAATATAGCCACCAAAGCTTTGTGAAGATGGTACAGAGTTTCATTCCAGATGGGAATCACCAATCAGTCAGACTCAGCCAACCCTGCAAATTTCCAAACACCCCCACATTGTTGATATTTCAAAACAAATTTAAAGTCAGTGCGAATAGTTGATGTCGCAAAAGTTGCACACTGACCCTCTCATTCCCGATACTACAAAACCAATGTAATCCCCACTCCACATGAAAAAAAAACTGCAATAATAATAATAAATGTCAGTTTGTGTCAGTCAGTCAGTGTGCGTGTGTGTCTCCTCTATAACTCCACAACCATGAAACCGAGCAGCCTGAAACTTTGCATGCATATGAAGGGATAATCCAAGGCAGTGCAGGAATGAAAATTATGTGTTTGGGTTAATTTAAACACCTGTTTTTGAACATAATTAACGGCCTTATTTACTTATATCTTTTATCAAGGTATCATTCTTGATACCTTTAGAGCCTGCTCTCCCTCACCTGGATCTTAATTCACCATTTTTTTTGACTTGCTCAACAAGACTTGGAACAGGCTGCAACGGTTTCTTAATGACAATTTTTTTTCCAATTTCCTCACTCATTTCAATTTGTACCTGATCATCATACCTACGAATCACTGGATACATTGTAATGCTTATTAAGGCTGGGAAATGCCAGCGTTCATGGCTTTATTTCAAATCCGCACGTCATAACCTCGAGAATCTCTTAATCTGAGCTGAATTTTAAACTTCTTTATTGACTTCAGCAGTAGTTCCGATTGCGAAAAAAAAGTGTTCACTTGTCCAATTCGGTCATTGCTTGACAATCTGAGCGTCTCTGGGTGCATGGTGTTTAAATAACCGATCAGCGATGGCTAAGTGCTTGTCAAGCCAGCCGTTACTCATCAACCATTTCATTCGAGTGCTTCAGCTACTTAGCAAGTGCTCTGCAATATTCAAACTGTCACAAAATATATTGATCGACTTAAACAAAGTTTAGGGCCCATTTGCCTGCGTTTGGCCGTGCGGTGCATCAAGCGGTAGTTTGCTTGCTGAAACTGTGAAATTTCATTTTAAACCACATTTTCCCTTTTTCTTTCATGATTCTTTTTTCTATTTCTTTCATTTTTCCACAGTCTTCTTTCATTATACGACCCATCACTTCAGCATAAATTGATACATATAAAAAAAATTTAACGTTTTGTTTTAAAAAGTTTCTTAATCTGTTTTGTTGGAGTGCTTTCCTCAGTGGTTAAGCCACTCATATGCGAGCGCTCTTCAAGCTTCTATGGTGATACCGCGACTCAGTTCTCCGTGGAGACATCTCCGGAGTGAGAAAAGCAAAATAAACAAGAAAAAGTGCAATCAGAGATTGCAAACCCTTGCCAGGACTTGTTTTGTGTGGTGCATTTTGTGTGGCTTGTGTGTACTGGTGTGATATGTAACTAATAAGAGACATAACTAGATAACTTGATAACTGCTGGCAGTGATGACCGGCGACCAAGACGTCTCGTTTTGATGCAACACCGCTTTTATCGAACACCTGACCCTGACCCATGACGTTTATTATAATTCAATTGAATTTAGAATGGGATTAAAGAAAATTCAATTCAAATCAAATGAGAGACTCAATAGGTACAGTCCTGCATTGGAGAAATGAGAAGGAACCGAAACAAGCAAAAAGCAAAAATGAAGTCATCAGGAGGAACCTGGATAGAATTCACATTTCAGCTGCTACGCCTCCACCCTCAAACCATCCAGGTACAGCCAAGAGAGCCTGATTCAAAAACAGAATAATAATCAACAATATTAAAAAAAGAACCCAGATCAAAAAAAAAATCAAACAATTCTGGCTGCTAAACCATGTGTTCAATCAGTTT
>NC_140961.1:10229291-10286791 GCF_056783735.1 Eptatretus burgeri | reverse complement strand
CTCAAAAGCAAAACACATGCTCGGGTTGAGGATCAACGTATAAGATAAGCAGCCTCCAGGGCAGCATGTTGGACACCCTTAACAGGTGAAGCATTTCAACACAAGTCCAAGTGCATTTTGCAATGCCCATGATTGGTAATTCACACAAAACCACCAAGCCAATATTCCAATACATATCGCATTGAATTTCCACGGGCAATGTCAGGAACTTCAGCTACTATATACTGTACGTATAGATTTTTTTTAAAAACAAGAATAAATTCCTGCATGGGGCTGGTGTGGAAAAAATTCTGACTCAACCCTGGATTCCAATCCAAAGACCTCATCGCTTATATGGCAACAATCCAATGAGCTGTTGAATCTTCAGGATAACTTCAGAAATTTCTCACACGAACACACTGCAAGCTTTATTATGGCCAAAGTCTTGCATGCCTCCGAGGCAGAGCCAGAATGTGTGTGTGTGTGTGTGTGTGTGTGTGTGTGTGTGTGTTTTTATAACGTGCGCTAGAGACAAATCTCATCCAGAAATTGAATAAACAGGAATAAATTCCTGCATGGGGTTACTGTGAAAAAATTCTGACTCAACCTTGGACTTGAACCCAAGGACCTCATCACTTAACGCGGCGACAGCCCACCAAGATATAGAACTGGAATCAAAGGGAACCAAGTGCTGGCGGAGAGATAGAGAGATCGAGAGAGATCTCGAGAGATAGAGAGATCGAGAGAGATCTCGAGAGATAGAGAGATCGAGAGAGATCTCGAGAGATCGAGAGATCGAGAGAGATCTCGAGAGAGATAGAGAGATCGAGAGAGATCTCGAGAGAGATAGCGATAGATCTCGGGAGAGAGATCTCGAGAGAGATAGAGAGATCGAGAGAGAGATCTCGAGAGAGATAGAGAGAGAGATCTCGAGATAGAGAGAGAGATCGAGAGAGAGATCTCGAGAGAGATAGAGAGAGAGATCTCGAGATAGAGAGAGAGAGAGAGAGAGAGAGAGAGAGAGAGAGAGAGAGAGAGAGAGAGAGAGAGAGAGAGAGAGAGAGAGAGAGATAGAGAGAGAGAGAGAGATCGAGATCGAGAGAGAGAAAGAGAGAAAAAGAGAGAGAGAGAGAGAGGGAGAGAGAGAGAGAGATCGAGAGAGAGAGAGAGAGAGAGAGAGAGAGAGAGAGATCGAGAGAGAGAGAGATCGAGATAGATCTCGGGAGAGAGATCTCGAGAGAGATAGAGAGATCGAGAGAGAGATAGAGATAGAGAGAGAGAGAGAGAGAGAGAGAGAGAGAGAGAGAGAGAGAGAGATAGAGAGAGAGTGATCGAGATCGAGATCGAGAGAGCGAGAGAGAGAGAGAGAGAGAGAGAGAGAGAGAGAGATAGAGAGAGAGAGATCGAGATCGAGAGAGAGAGAGAGAGAGATCGAGAGAGAGAGAGAGAGATCGAGAGAGAGATAGAGATCGAGAGAGAGAGAGAGATCGAGAGAGAGATAGAGATCGAGAGAGAGATAGAGATCGAGAGAGAGATAGAGATCGAGAGAGAGATAGAGATCGAGAGAGAGATAGAGATCGAGAGAGAGAGATCGAGAGAGAGAGGGAGCGAGAGAGAGAGAGATCGAGAGAGAGAGAGAGATCGAGAGAGAGAGAGAGATCGAGAGAGAGAGAGAGATCGAGAGAGAGAGAGAGAGAGAGAGAGAGAGAGAGAGAGAGAGAGAGAGAGAGAGAGAGAGAGAGATCTCTCGAGATAGAGAGATCTCGAGATAGAGAGAGAGAGAGACAGACAGAAAGAGAGAGAGAGAGAGAGAGAGAGAGAGAGAGAGAGTCAGAGTCAGAGAGAGAGTCAGAGTCAGAGAGAGAGTCAGAGTCAGAGAGAGAGTCAGAGTCAGAGAGAGAGTCAGAGTCAGAGAGAGAGTCAGAGTCAGAGAGAGAGTCAGAGTCAGAGAGAGAGAGAGTCAGAGAGAGAGAGTCAGAGAGAGAGAGAGAGAGTCAGAGAGAGATCGAGAGAGATCGAGAGAGATCGAGAGAGATCGAGAGAGATCGAGAGAGATCGAGAGAGATATCGAGAGAGATATCGAGAGAGATATCGAGAGAGATATCGAGAGAGATATCGAGAGAGATATCGAGAGAGATATCGAGAGAGATATCGAGAGAGATATCGAGAGAGATATCGAGAGAGAGATATCGAGAGAGATATCGAGAGAGAGATATCGAGAGAGATATCGAGAGAGATATCGAGAGAGATATCGAGAGAGATATCGAGAGAGATATCGAGAGAGATATCGAGAGAGATATCGAGAGAGATATAGAGAGAGATATCGAGAGAGATATCGAGAGAGATATCGAGAGAGATATCGAGAGAGAGATCGAGAGAGAGATCGAGACAGATATCGAGAGAGATATCGAGAGAGAGATCGAGAGAGAGATCGAGAGAGAGATCGAGAGAGAGATCGAGAGAGATATCGAGAGAGATATCGAGAGAGATATCGAGAGAGATATCGAGAGAGATATCGAGAGAGATATCGAGAGAGATATCGAGAGAGATATCGAGAGAGATATCGAGAGATCGAGATCGAGATCGATATCGAGATCGATCGAGAGAGATCGATCGAGAGAGATATCGAGAGAGATCGATCGAGAGAGATATCGAGAGATCGATCGAGAGATCGATCGAGAGAGATCGAGAGAGATCGAGAGAGATCGAGAGAGATCGAGAGAGATCGAGAGAGAGATCGAGAGAGAGAGAGAGAGAGAGATCGAGAGAGAGATCGAGAGAGAGATCGAGAGAGAGATCGAGAGAGAGAGAGAGAGAGAGAGAGAGAGAGAGAGAGAGAGAGAGAGAGAGAGAGAGAGAGAGAGAGAGAGAGAGAGAGAGAGAGAGAGAGAGAGAGAGATCGAGAGAGAGATCGAGAGAGAGATCGAGAGAGAGATCGAGAGAGAGATCGAGAGAGACGGCACACACATTGATGAATCGCCCTGCCTGTGAAACACTGGGATGATAGTTTATAGTTGGATCGGGATTTGAACACAGACTAGACAGCTGAGAGCGAGCATGTGTACCTCTCAGCTATCCTGCCATGATGTGCCGATTCATTGCTTTGTAACCACTTAAAACATTTTTACCCTCGTCGAAGGAGAGGGTATTGCATTTGGGTCTGTTTGTTTGTTTGTCCACACAGAACGTTGTTTCTCTCTGAAACCGCTTGTCAGATTGAGACAATTTTCACCAGAGGAGCAACTACTCATGTGGAATGCTATATTGAAAATGATGACGTCATAGGTCATGTGGTGTGGCAGCCATGTTGGAAAAATGGAAAAAACTTTGGATCACCGTATCTCTGAAAGCAAACCAAGGAAAAATTGAAACTTGGCACATTGCAAGTACACCCCATGGGTAAAAAGTGTGATTTTTTTATGATGTCATAGATGCCTTTGTTATGATATAATTGCATACGTAGAATGCTCCATCTGATCAGTATGAAAAATTTTGAGGGTCGTCTGGGGATAAAATGGACACAGAAAAATTTTTGGTGATGTCTTCAATCACGTGATTCGGCAGCCATATTATTTTTTGTTTTTTTAAATATTTATACACCATCGCGGCTCGTATGAGAGCTAACACATGGAATGAACAAGGGAAGCAGGAGACAAGAGGGGTGGGAGAGGGAAGGAAAAAATAGTGCAGAACAGACACATGAGAGATCTGTGGAAGGGAGAGAGATGGGGTGGGGTAGACAGAGTAAACAAGATGGACACTGCAGACTCTTTCAGATCCTCACACGACAGGAACTTTCAGGAAGGAAAGCAGGGAATTTGAAGGAGGTGGGTTTGGGGTGGATTAGCGGAGGTAGAACAGATTGTGGTTTTGGATGGAGGAAGATAAGAGGTGGTGGTGAACAACTGTTTTGAAGACCTGGAGGGAACAGTGGGATTGAAGAGAGCGTGGGACTTTGTTCCGAAGGCGGGGAAAAAAAAAACAAGAAATGAAAGAGTGAAGGTCAGCAGTGATTCTTGATTTTGGCAGTTTTACCAAAGGCGGGTTGCTGGCAGACCTTGGGTGCCCTGCAGAAATATGGAGGGGACAGAGCGGGGGGGGGGGAGGCCGGAGAGGAGATGAGAGAAGACAGAAAGACCACCAAGCTGCCTGCAGTGAGAAAGTGAAAGACCCAAAGACTCAGCCTCATCATTGGAGATACCAATGATCCTAAATGGCTTGGCTTCCACACTGTGAAGCAGGGAAAGGTGAGATATGGGAGAGCAATACTCCATCAGGTTGTGGACGAAAGCTTTGTATGTGGTCAGGAGCTCAGGTGTGCCAAAGAAGGACTTTGCACGACGGAGGATGCCCAGTTGGCAACTTGCTTTGGAGGCCAGCTTGGAAATTTGGCTTTCTCAGGAAACATCACGGTAGATCGGGAGACCCAGAAGCTTGAGTGAAAGGACTTCTTCAAGAGGATTGCTGAGAAAGAGGATGGGGGGGGTCCAGATGGTCCTTTTGGAAAGACATAGTGAGAGTGTGAGATTTATCAGGATTGAAAGACGTGTTCCACGTGTTGGACCAGCTTGTGATTTTATCCAGATCTGTGGAGAGTGAAGAGGCTGCTGCTTGCCGATCTGAGGGATGACAGATGGAATGGCAGAGGGTGGAGTCATCAGCAAAGAGATAAAGAGGATTTTCCAGAGTGGAGGAGAGATCATTGATGAAAACCAGAAAAAAAAACAGGGCACAGAACGCTGCCTTGAGGAACTCCAGTCTTTACAGGAAGAGGAGATGAGAGAACTCCAATAAGGGCTACACGTTGGTTGCGATAGGAGAGGAAGTCTGCGAGCCATGAGTGGAGATTTCCATTGATACCAACAGATGACAGTTTGGAGAGCAGGGCAGGGTGCCAGACCGTATCAACAGCACGCGATATGTCGAGGGAGATGGCTTTCATTTCATATCTGGCATTGAGGATCTCCATCCATTGTTGGGAGAGCAGAACCAGCATATCCAGGATAGAGTGACCTGGTCTGAATCCAAATTGATGATCGGAAATCAGGCCATTTGGAGAAGAGGAAGGATTTAATGTCAGAAGCAATGATGGATTCGTTACCTTACTGATGATTGGGAGGAGGCTGATTGGTCTGTCGTTGCAGGGATTTGTTTTTGCACCTGTTTTGTGTAGAGTGGTCATGTCTGCTGATTTCCAAGCAGATGGCAGATGACCTTGAGCAAATGAGAGGGTGAATAGAACAGAGCGAGGGTGAGCAAGAGCAGAAGAGCAGGATTTTAGGACACATGAGCTGATGTTGTCTGGACCGGTTGCAGAATCTGAGTCGAGTTTTGACGGCAAGCTCTCCACCTTGTCAGGAGAAAAGGACAGAGCTGGGTGTGACAGCTGAGTCCATGAAGGGCTGGGTGTGAATGGGTAAGGTGGGTACAGAAAGCGATGGGTTTGGGACACAAGATTTATAAGCAAACACGGAGTTTAGGCATTCAGCCTTTTCTAAAAAAACAACCTTCAAAAATCTTCTTCTCTGAAGTGGCTGAAAAGATTGAGGCACAACTTTCCAAGTATGACCGCCCATCCATGGGGAACACAAGATCCACACATATGATGTCATAGGTCACATCATTTGGCAGTCAGATTGGATTGACCCAAAAACCGATAAAAATCTTATTCTCCAGAACAGCTGGACAGATCGAGGGAAAACTTCAAACAAATGTTCCACAAACCTATGTGATACCAGGGTATTCAATATTCATGAATAATATAATTGATGTCACATGGTCTGGCAGCCAATTTGGATTGAGCAAAAATCTTAAAAAATATATTTCTCTTGAACCACTTAATCAATCAACGTGAAACATCACAATTATGATTGAGTGATGATGGGGAATATAAGTTTTAAATTTAAATGTGATTGGACACATGGTCTGGCAGCCAGAATTATTTAATTTTTCTATTATCGAGGATGAGCCTTGATAAAGGACAATTAAATAAGTCTGTTAATTATCTTCAAAAGGGGTATTTCAATGAAGCTAAACACAATTTTCATTCATGCTCTCCCTTGGCGAGAGTCATCGTGACTTCCTTTTGCATGCAAAGTTTGGGGATGCTAGGTTTCATGGTTTTGGAGTTATGGAGGAGACAGGCGGATGGACTGACTGACTGACTGACTGACCGACACACACTTACATTTAATATTATAGATTAAAAAAAATATTCTTTTTGTAGATCTTACAACCGATTTTGACCTTGAACCCTTGTATCATACTCAAAATGATTGCAATCTGAAATGTTGTTCAACATCTTTATCGGGGCTATATTTAAAGCAGCTTTTGTACCAAATCCCATCTCAATAGACTCAAATACAATGAATGGATAAACATGAGATTTTTCTTATTTCACCTGTGACCCCTTAAAGTCATAATGGGGGCTGAAAAGGATTTTTTAAAAGCGGATCTTAGTGAAACGGATCAAGATCGCACCCTAACAAATTTGGGATCTGGGTGTATTGGACAAATGGGGTCTGGCAGGATGGCCTAGTCCCGAGAGGTACATACACTCACCTCTAAGTTGTCTAGATTGGATTCGAATCCCGACCTATGTATATAATCTAATCCCAGTGTTTCACCGACAGGGTTATTCACCAACGTGTGTGCAGTCACTCGGATGGACATTAAATTGTGCATCCCATCTGATGGCATCAGTTGGTGGATGTTGGAGATCCCACAGCATCCTTTACCAAGAGTAGGTGAGATATCACAGTCATGATGACCCAATTACAAATTCCTGCCCGAACATAATTTGAGCATCAGGCCTGGCCAAGTAGTTCGTGAAAGACTTGGGCCAGGTTTTCCCTGGCCAACCCCACGATAATGTGGGAATAATTGTGACCAATGAAGAAGAAGAGGGCGAATCAGAAAAAGAGGAAGAAGAGGAAGAAGAGGAAGAAGAAGAAGAAGGAATGATCACTGCCATCTCGTGCATTTTTTCAACATCGTGACTGGATGACATTATTGTCACCCAGTCCAAAAACAAGCTCAAATGAGCTCAGATCCTCGTCCTCTTAATGATGAAGTCATAAAAACGAATATGTCGTCATTGTGATGTATCAGGTTTGCGATAAATTAATTATCTGTGCTAATGCCCGGCTTGATTCCCGCAAACAAAATTCAAACAGCTTGCCGAGTTTCGGAGATAATGGTACAGGCGATTTCCATTCGCGGCGATATTATGACGTCAACTTTTTTTCTAGGAAGAATTTCCAAAATCGGGGATGGTTACTGCCTGCGCGTGGACTTTCTGCATATACACGGCAAGTTTCACGAAGATCCGATGAAAACTCTGGGTTGTCAAACAAAAAATAGGAATGAAGTCATAAAAATCGATACGACGTCATAGTGATGAATCATAAGTGCGGTAATTCATCTCTGCTAATGCCCTGTTCGATTCCCGCAAACAGAATTCAAAAAGCTTGCCTAGTTTCGGGGATAATTTTTTCGGCGATTTCCATTAGCGGAGATATTTTGACGTCATAACTTTTTTGTAGGAGGAATTTTCAAAATCGGAGATGGTTTCTGTCTGCGCAGGGTATTTTTACATATATACGCCAAGTTTCAGGAAGTTTCGATGAAAACTGTCGGCTGTGAATCAAAAAAGTCCACAAGAAGAAGATGAAGAACAACAACGAGAGTAACACTTTGAGATCCTCCACGGGGATCTAAAAATTGGTCGCCGAGTGAATACAATTTCAAACAGCTGGACGACAAGGTTGTTCATCTTGCCACAGTTTCACTGAACTCTTCCAAGATGGTACAAGCCTTCCTGTCACTGACTCCTCACAGTATTGGACCTGAATGTGCTGTTTCATGTCACACTGTCCTGAAAGGCCCCAAATAAAACAGTCCACCTACTTAAGAGAGGCCATCAACAGTCGGATGTACATGAACATCGCACTCAACAGCTGTGGGATGGCACACTTTGATCCCCTACCGGCACACAAGTTCGGTGTTGTGAAATTTTTGGAGTTTGCTGTCGCTGTGGAGGATGGTGAAGGTGCAAAAGGACTTGAAGCGGAAATGTGAGAAGAGGGAAGGGGGAACTGGAAAAACCAGAATATGAGCTGATATTGCATTTTTTTTTTTTTTTACAGAAGAAAGAGTGCCGTTCGTGTTCCAGACAAGGAACATCACCACAACCAAGACTTCATCAATAAATAATTCGTCGAAGACAGCACTGTTTAATGAATCTTCAGATGTAATGATCATTCTCGGTTCTGAGGAACCTTGTAATAATTATTTTTTTTCTCCAAATCTCCACTTTTCTTGAACCTGTAGCAACAGTGAAGCACAGTGAAATTTGCTTTAAATAAATTGCACATACACACGACACTCCCGCCATCCCTGCCAGCTCCCTATGGGAGCTGGGGTTTCTATAACATACATACATACACACACTGGGAGCATACCAGTACATACAGAAAGTGAACACGCGTCGCTACATCCACTTTCCACTGGTACTCCAGGGGCCTCCATCAGGTCATTCCACAGGCAGATGCCTGGCCCATCCTCATCTCTTAGTGATAGGACATTCCAGGCACTCACCCGAAAGGACCGCCTCAGGTTAACCCGAGGAGACCGCCGTCTTGTGGACGACACCTCAACACCACCCCGCTATACACCTCTTAGTGTTTTTTTGCAGAGTGAAGTGTTTTTATGGTGGTCAGAGTGCAACTCCTGCCACCAACCTCCAAAGAAAGGTAACCTACTGCAGGAGGATATCAACAGATGCAGTTAGTGCACCAGATATGGAGGGTTGGGCACCAAACACCATTGCCCCACAAAAGGAGCTCTTCCACCCTTTGACAGGTTTTATTTTTACTCCTGCTGGGTGTCCATATCCATACACCCTCCTCATCAGGAGGACCTGTTGTGGGGGGAGCCAGTTTAATCACTGAAACTCGAACATGAACAGGTTAGTACAGGTTTTACATGAAACCTGTAAGAAAGTCACACATCTGATCTGGGTTGGCCAGGCTGCTCTGTACCATCTACCACGGCGGCACAGTGCAAAGCTCCCATCATCAAGCGATACTCCAACCCAAGCCTCCAAGTCGCCGGATTACTGGCGCATGCCACTATGCCCAGCACTACATAATATGGAGAAAATGTTTTTGATGAAAGGAAGCAATGGTGGAGAGACTGCAGGGGAGTAAAAGGAAAGAATATTGGGATGAGGTAGGAGTGAAGAGAGCTCGGATGCAGGTAGGGGCTGGCTGGCAGGGAGGTAGGGAATTGAAGCGTTTGCCCATTTTTGCATTAGGAATACTGCATATGGATACCTCCGTGGATAAATAAACAGATTACACAAGATGCTCACCGGGATTGCCAGCGTGGGTTTCCATTGAATTATGGCAGAGTTATATCAAAAGGACAACGTTGAAGATAAATCAATTGAACATGGTAAGAATGAAAGGTAAGAAAAGAGTGTTTGGCCCATCGTGCCTGTGCCAAATTCCCATCGCAAGATTCATGCATAATACATAAAGCACAAATGCAACAACAACGAATGAAAAAGGTGTCACACACATCCCACACATAACACAGCAAGAACTCAAAAGGAGAAGAAGAAAGAGTGGAGATGAAAACGAGGAAACAAAGTAAAAGGATCACAACTCGAGGAGCCGATCATGACTGCTCCGGCGGTTCGAGTGCGAAAGTGTTTGGAACAAGTACAGAGGTAGGTCTATGCACAACAGTTAAAGGTGAAACAATGCTTAGGTCTAAGCAGGTAACGACTTGAGACATCACACAGGCAAACAGCTACAACACAAGGAACGCGTGCAACACCGGGAAAAATAAATAAACGGGCAATTCAAGGTGCAGTGATGTCCAGTGTGACCAATTTCCATCAGGAAGGGGTTAAAATCACAATACCTCAGTACCCAACACACCTGGTCATGATGAAAATAAACAAAGCTGAGCATCACAGCGAGCGACATGGCAAAGTCAGATTCATCTCGTCTGTGCTCGCCTTCGCCAGTTATCGGCTGAGCTTTGTCTGACCGTGTCGTTTATCTGTGTGGATCCATGGCATGAAAACACACAATACTGTCATTATTTGGCCAAAGTCTATCACCAATTGGCTGCCCAGGCCTGACCGACGTCAACTTGGACATAATAATCATCATGATCATGTTCCATGCTCAATACAGAGCATCAGTTCTAGCCAAAACAGTTTCTTTGCTCGGTTTACAATCCTGGACGGGCTGTCACTTATGGCACAGGAAGTCTAGGCAGGAATTTGGAGTTTGTCCAGGGTGTTGGTAAGAACTCGCCTACTCTTCACGAAGGACACCGTGGGATGTATAACATCCGCCAACTAATGCCAGCAGAGGGGACACCTGTTTAATGTACCTCAAAGGTGACATACACACCTTGATGGTTGGCCCTGCGTGGGAAACACCAGAATGGCATTTTATAGTTGGGTCAAGATTTGAGCCCAGGATAGACAACCAAGAGTTGAGTGTGGATACCCCTCGGGCCTAGGCCACCCTACAAACCCCCAATTTTGCCATTGTTAATGCAGGAAATGTAAGACAGTCAATGCAGAATGTGAGAAAGTGTGCTGGATGAATGTTATTAACCTCGGGTTTTGTTGGAAATTTCTGATGGTGTGGTCTTCCTTGAATGCCTCATTGTGCCATCACGCTGATGATTGTTCCAAGTGAAAATCAGTTTGTCACCTAATGGATCGTTTATTGGCAAGCAGGACGTGAGCTTCCATTACATATCCATCATCAAGTTCCTGATCACATACGTGTAAGATAACTATGTCAACAACTTCCCCTTCTTTACCTTCAGCCATGCTCCCCTGGAGAGCCCCCCCCCCCCACTACGGTTTTCGAGCATGCAAGGCAGCTCAGCTTCTCAATGCTACCTACAGCTCGTCTCTGCATGAAGCATAACACCTAAAGAATGGACTGTATACTTGCTGACAGCAACGGCAGGACAACTCGACACATACACCAGTCAACCATCCATTCTTACCCGTGATGTTTCCACAAATCACCTCATCTCCCGTTTCATCACCTGCGATGCTTTGACTTCCGTTCAATTATTTTCCTTATTTACTGAGATTTTCACACCAAAGATGATGCTCTGATGAGTTACTCAAGGATACACATGGCAAGGAACTTTGGCGTAGGAGGAGGCCATTCGGCCCACCATGCTTGGGGTCCAACAACCCCCAGGATCATCATCCATCCACCAACAAGTCCTGTTAATACCCCCATACCCCTCTATACACAACAGTGAAGTCGCACGACAAAAATCGAGCCAAGGTAAGTATTGTTATCCTGCCCGCTCTTCTTCGCAATAAGTCATCTACATATTATATACAAATAAATTTACCTTACCTCACCCTTCCTTCCAATTTCTCTCCATCCTAAGTCCAGCCCCCGACCCTCCCCCTTTTCCTGTTCTCAACATCTGATGTACATATTGTATATCCACACAAACCCCAAAATGGTCACAGTATCTTTGGTTTTAATTTATTTTATTAACAGCCAAATGAGCCTGGTGTTCGGCTCAGTGGTTAGGGGGGCGGCTTGGGATCCTCGGGTCCTGAGTTCAAGCCCCGTCGGCCGCTGAATTAATACACCAAGAGGTTGACTCAGCCTGTCATCCTTCCGAGGTCGGCGAAATGAGTACCAGTTCCAGTGTGTGTATTGGTAGAGGGGCACTGCATCAGCGAAACAGTCGTGCTTCAAGAAATGATAGCAACCCCAGCAGCTAAGCTGCCATACGACCACCACCAACAGCCAAATTTTTTTTAAATGGTAACACGAGTCATTATGTCTTCACTCCTCCTGCAGGGAGGGGAGTTGTATTGTCTGTCCTTCCTCCATTTCATTCTTCTTTTTCAGTTTTCCATCGGATTACAATTTCACATCATTCCTTTATTTCTGATTAAATCCTTTTCAAATTCGGCATGGAGGTATCTTGGTCCAATACACCCAGACATTGTTTTTTGTGGGGGGGGTTTTTTGTTACATTCCCCCCCCCCTAAAATTTGGCTTTCTATGCCACTGTACTTCAACCAATCTGGACAATAATTGGTGAGATGTCACTGTTGCCACAGGCTCTACACAATAAACAAAACAACTTCAGTTTGATCTCTCCCTTTAGATTCCGCAGTGGGTAAAGGTAAAAATCCAGAGCTAAATTAAGAATTATGGCCTGCCGAGGATTTATACTTAAAACAATGCGGGCAAGATTTGGTACAAACAAGACCTCACCACAACGACCGACCGACTAAAGCAGTTAAACAAGGGTCTGGTGTCTTCTTTTCGATTTCACACGGGTCAAAGTTAGACAATTAGCAAAAAAATTCAGGTTTACTGGTCTACCAAGCTTCTTTTATTCATTTATTTATTTTTTTACCAATGCAGACAATACCTCATGTGAACATGGAGGAGAATGCATATGTAGCATGTCTAGAATAAAAAAAATATTTGGAGACAACAGTGTACTTCCATGAAGAAGGGCATACCAGAGAGGTTTGTGAGAATGGTGATGAAAATGTGTAAGCGAGCCGGCACTATGGTAAGGATAGTGAATGGGGACTCAACATCTTAGAGGGGTGGTTCATCTCCACCAGCAGTCTGCACCAAGACCCTTCTTTTTCGTGACGGTGATGGACGTGCTGAATGACATCAGAGTAAGAGAACTGTGGCAGCTCTTGTTCGTAGATAAGTCATAACAGCAGAGTTAAAGGAAGAGCTACAGAGAAGAGTGTTGGAATGGCAAGAGAGGATAGAGAGGCAGCGATTGAAGGTTAATATCTCTCTATCGAGTGCAGCCTGTGGCTGCTGGTTGCATCATTGGTTGGGACGTGGCTATGCCGCTGATGCAGTGTCCCCCTTACCAGTACACTGGTGCTCATTTTGCCGACCTCAGAAGGATGACAGGCTGAGTCAACCTCCTGGTGTATTTTTAATTCAGCAGCCAACGGGGCTTGAACTCAGGACCCTAGGATCCCAAGCCGCCACCCTAACCACTAAGCCAACACCAGGGTTTTTGAAGGTTAATGCTATAAAGAGAGGTAATGGTGTGTGGTAAGACTGGTGGATGGAGGGTCAAGATTGTAGATATACAAGAGGTGGAGAGCTGACACAAACGGAAAAATTCAAATACGGTCCCTTGGTTCAACACTCAAGGAAGAGGGAGGTTGTGAAACAGAAATCCAGTTCAGAGTGAAGGTGGCATGGGCAAAATGGAAGGAGGTTAGTGGAGTCGTCTGTGATCAAAGGGTACTGAGAAAATGGAAGGTCAAAATGTACAAGACAGTGATCTGACCAGTTATAATGTGTGGTGCAGAAACATGGTCTTTGAGAAAAAGAGAAGAGGAGGTGCTGGAGAGGATAGGGATGAGAATGCTTCGGTGGATTCTCAGAGTATCACGAGGAGAGCGGTTGAGGAATGAGAATATAGACAAGGGAGGAGGAGTTTTTAAGTACGGTATTACAGAAATTATTAGAGACGAGGCTGTGGTGGTTTGGGCACATAATGGGAAAAAGGATGAGGAATCAATCAAGGAAATATAGAATAAACCAATAAGAGCAAAAATATCAAGAGGAACACAGAGATTGGAGTGGAGGGATATAGTGGGAAAAGATTTGAAGACCAAGGGATTGAGAGAAGACAATACAGAAGACCGAGGAAAATGGAGAAAGCTGCGGCCAGTATCCGACCCGTAACTGTTCGGAATAAGGCTTAAGAAAGGAGAAGAAGAAGAAAAAGAAGAAGTGTATTTGCACATTATTTAAAAGGACAATAGTAAACAAAGAAATATCATTCTATAAGGACAATCCATTATATACAGAGACTGTATAAGAAATACAAACCCATCATAATCAGCCATGTACTCAGATGGGAACAATGAGTGATAAATGAGTTGCGGAAACACCAACCCAAGCAACCTGTACCTTATACAGAGAGTTAAAAAAAGAAAGAAAAAAAAGACACTGCATAAACGTTCAGGAAATATCAGGGATAACATTTGCTCTTCAAAGTAAACATCATTGTTGGGCCAGACATTTGGCATTTCACTGTTATCATTGCTTGGCATATGACAGGCTTCAAGCGCGAGACACGTGACAGCCTTCAATGTGAGGGCTTTGTAAATCGTGACTTAGGCAGTACTTGCTGGGTGACGATAATTAATATTCCAACTTTATTTCACCGGTGTAAGACCTTCTTGAGATCGACATCTCATGATGCTGTTAGCTTGCATTCAACAAAAATCCAATATTCTCCAGTTCCTTGTTCTATATTTTAATTATGGAGAACAACGACCACCACAAATCCTATGTGTGTTGACCTACATTTTGTTTCATCAGGTCATTGTTGGTATTGTGGAGTTTTTCCAAGACCGCTTCTCATAACAAAAGCAACAAGAAAGAGAGCAATCAGAGATTGCAGACCATCACTAGGACTTGTTTTGTGTAGTTTTGTGTGGCGTTTGTGTACTGGTGTGTTACGTAATTAATAATAGACCGAACTAGAACTGCCACTTAATAACTGCTGGCAGGGATGACGGCGTAACAAGGCGTCCAGCTTTTATGCAAACCCGCTTTCATCGGACACCTGACCTTGACCTTGACCCATGATGATGATTATTATTCAACTGAATTTATAATGGGATTAAAATAAATTCAATTCAAATCAAATTGAAGACCAAATAGGTACAGTCCTCCATTGGAGTAATCAGAAGGAACCCAAACAAGCAAAAAGCAGAGATTAAGTCATAAGGAGGAACCTGGAGATGGATTTGGGTTTCAGCTGCTACTCCTCTACCCTCAAACCCATCCAGGCGCAGCCAAGTGAGCCTTATTCAAATAAAAAGAAAAACTAAAAAAGAACCCAGATTCTAAAAATTAAACAATTCTGGCTGCCAGACCATGCATCCGATCAGGTTGAAATTTAAAACATATATTCCACATCATTACTCTATCATAATTGTGAAGTTTCACATTGATCGATAAAGCGGTTCAAGAGAAAGAATTCTTTAAAAAGATTTTCGTTCAATCCAATACGGCTGCCAGACTGCCGTTCAATCCGATTCCACATAATGGAAAAATATGGCTGCAGATATCTTTAAAATAAAAAAATATAAATTATTCGTGAACATCCTGGCATCCCTTAGCCTTGGGGAATGTATGTGAAGTTTCGCCTCGATCTGTCTAGCTGTTCTGAATGCGATTTTTTTTAGTGTAAATGTTTTAGTTTTCGAAAGGTTTTCGTGTAAATGTGACCTATGATGTGACCATGTGACCGATGATGTCATAGGGTGGGAATATTATTCCTCATGGATGATCGGTCATACCTGGAAAGTTTTGCTTTGATCTGTTCAGCCGTTTCAGAGATTTTTAAAGGTTAAAAAAAAACCATTGAAAAAAAGGATGCCTAACCATGTGACTGTTGAAGTCATCAATTTTTTGTTGTTTACCAAATGTTCCGAGATGACCCACAAAAATTTATACTGATCGGATGTAGTGTTCTATGTCTGCATTTATGACGTCATAACAAAGGCACCTATGAAGTTAAAAAAAAAAATCCCCATCGCATCATGCATCCGCTACACCTCGCACAGACTTACCGGACTCACCTCATCACAGTATGCCTGGTGTTGGTGTAATGGTTAGGGTTGTGGGCTTGGGATCCTTCGCGTCCTGAGTTCAAATCCCGCTCGGCTGTTGAATTAATACCAGGTGGGGTTGACTCTACCTGTCATCCTTCCGAGGTCGGCAAAATGAGTGCCAGCATGTTAGTATCCTGCGTTGGAGTGGCGACCCATCCAGGATTGTGTCCAATAGCCAAGGAGACCGCTTATGCAGCACCAACGCTCTGCATCGAGTATGGTCAACAATCAAAAGTAAAAGGCGGTTGTAAAAGAGTTGATAGTTTGGACTGCAAGTTTAGAAATCTACGGTTATAAGAAGTGCCCGTAAAACTCCACCACATCCCCAAATTTAATAATAAAATAGGTTTATACTCATCCCCAGGCTTTCGAGAATGAATTGAAAAGTTTACACCCAGGGGAAGAATGGAGAAGGGGAAGGGATGGAGGAAGGGAGGGGAAGAGATAATGATCATGACGGTTAATTGGATGAGCATCTACTCCTCGAAGTAAAGTTATACACCGAGCAACCTTAATACGTCTCTAAACGCTGTGACATTTTCCAAGTGTTCGTTGTTTATGTCCTAACACCTGACCCACCGTGTGATGACAGTTAAGATCAAAACAAAGTAAAGAGAAAAGGTTTTGGTAAAATATAATTACGTCTCTGAGATGTTGAGATGTTTGTTATTTAGAGTTTAGAGAGGAATGCACAAGAATGGCACTCGGTAAGGTGCATACCTCCGCCAGGCTGAACAGTATATGTTTTATATCCCTCTGATAGGCCGAATCTGCATCCGCACCGAAAACAAAATCTAACCAATTCATATATATATATATATATATATATATATATATATATATATATATATATATATATATATATATATATATATATATATATATATATATATATATATATATATATATACATACAAATACAGTGCCTATATAAAGTCAACACACCCTTTCAAAATTTTCACCTTTTGTTGCTTTTTCGCCTGGAATTAAATTGATTTAAATCAGATTTTTTTTTTCCACCTTCATTTATACATCGTAACCCACAAATTCCAAGGAAGAAACAAATTCTACAAATTTCAGAAAATGAATTAAAAACACAAAACCAGAATATCTTGGTTGGATAAGTGTCCATCCCCCTTGTAATAGCAATTGTAAGTTAGCTCAAGTAGAACCAATCACCTTCAAAATCACACACCAAGTTAATTGGCATCCACCTTAATCCAGGAGCCCAGAAGGATTATTCAAGTGAAAAGCGCCGGAACATTTGACCTTATGGGCTGATGGGGTCATCCACCGACATCACAAAAATGCATTGCTGCCGGAACATTTGACCTTATGGGCTGATGGGGTCATCCACCGACATCACAAAAATGCATTGCTGCCGGGTCTGACCCGTGGCTTTCCCCCTGAAATCACTCAATTAGTGACGCCATTACCGATAAACCTATTTTGCTCAATATCTGGAAAAATATGCATGATAATATAACGAATAAGATGTCTACACCTATGTTTTCATGGTCAATCATTACACTGACACCCGCATTACTGCTAGAAAATGTATAGTTTACCGTGTAAATGTTTAGTTCACCCACTCGGTTAGCAATGCCATTGCGGAAAAACCCATTTTCATTAATATCTGAAAAACACTGCATGATATCACAAATAAGGTGTCTGTACCCATGTTTTATGGTGAAATATTACAATGCCAACTCTAGTGGTTGAAAATGTTGAGTTCACCCTGAAAGTTGCCAACTGGAGTCGTACCATCTCTGTCTTTTGTTACAATGTGGCAAATAATGCATTGGTCTCTGTCCCTTTTTGTTATTTTCAGATCATGGCAAATGACGCCCCCGTTTGTATAATTTGCAAAGAAAGAGGAGAAAAGAAACGTGCCCTGAAGTGTTTCAATTCCAGCAACTGGAAAACAGCCAAAAATGCTGCTCAACGGCAAAAGGCAATTCAAAGTGAAAATGTTGAACTTTGCTGCAGAGAATGTGAAGCAATCTAAGACCGCAGCACGAAGAGTGAATGCGGCAGAGGGAGTCAGGGATGTCTTTGGACGAATATTAGCTGTTGCTGGCAAGACAAGTGATGCACTTGATCTGCATCACATTCTTAGCTACCCGGTTAATGAAGTACCACGTTCTCTTGCCCATAGCAATGGAACTCCCCTGAAGACGGACAAGGTATCTCTCACAAAGAAACTTGAAAGCAGACAGGAAGTGTTTCTCGATGACAACAGTCTTCCCCCAAAGCAGCCACAGTGATTGATGGCGGTATTATCCTCCATGAAACCATGCTGCAGCACAGCAAGTCCACATATGCAAGCATGGCAAAGGAACTTTTGGCAAAAGTATGTTTGTATCAGGTCAGGTCAGGTATGGGAGCATGTGCCACAACAGCACGTTGCTGCGTCCACTTTCCGCCGGTACTCCAGGGGCCTCCGTCTGGCCTTCCCCCAGGCAGATGCCAGGCCCATCCCCATCTCCTTGAGATGCTGGTCAACCTGCTGCAACCACGAGGCATGTGGTTGGCCCATTGGCCTAATCCACTCACGAGACTCCATCGCTGAAAGAATCTGGTGAGCAGGATCAGCGTCAGGAAAACGAGCCACATGCCCATTTAGCCGCACCTGATGCTCACGGATTATGCAGGTAACGAATCTCATTTGAGTGCCTCTCAGTAACCGCTCATTGGACACAAAGTCCGACCAGCGATAGCCAAGGATTCTCCAAAGAGACGTGGTACCAAAGGAATTAAGTCTCCATCTCAGATCCCTGGTCAGAGTCCAAGTCTCGCATTCCGAGAGCAAGACTGGAAGTACCAAGGACCTGAAGACTCGTACTTTTGTCGTCTTGAACAGGTATCGACAGTGCCACACCCCATGATCCAGGGAATACATGACTCCCCAGGCCTGACCCAGACATCTATTGACCTCTGGCACATAGCCAGCAGAGACATGAATATCACTGCCAAGGTAAGTGAATCTCTCCGTGACCTCAACATCTTCACCACAAACAGATATAGAGAAGATAGCAGCATCCAAGATGTCATTGAAAGCCTGGATCTTAGTTTTGACCCAGGAAACCTGTAATCCAAGCAGCTCCGACTCCTCATTCAGCACCTCGAAGGCCCCCAAAAGGATATCTAAAGTCTCCGCAAAGATGACGAAATCATCTGCAAAATCAAGGTCAGAGATCTTAACATTTCCAAACGATGCACCACAGCTTGATCTCTATAACATCCTCCCCAGAATCCAGTCCATGCAAGCGTTGAAAAGTGTGGGGACCAGTACACACCCCTGATGAACTTCAGTAACAACGAGAAAGAAGTCGGCGATGATATCACCACATCTTACAGCAGTCTCAGTCTAAGAGTATCGTTTAAATATCAGATTGATCCATTTTAGTGGCACTCCATTAAGTCCAAGAATCCTTGAGGGGGCATCCCGATTCACTGAATCGAACACTTTGCAGAGATAAACATAGGCTGCAAGCAGCCCCTGCAAAAATTCTCGTCTGCGTTTGGTGAGGACCCAAAGGGCAAGGATACTGTCAATCATTGACCCCTTTGGTGTAAAGCTTGACTGCTCTGGGCGCTGGTACTCAAGCAGATGGTGGCGAAACCTTTCAAGAATTATCCGAGCAAAGACCTTGCCCAGCACTGAGAGCAGCGTCACTCCTCGGTAGTTGTTGCAGTCCTGGTAATCACCTTTCCCTTTCAAGAAAGGGACAACAAGGCCCCTCTTCCCGTCAGTTGAGACGATGCCTGTGTTTGAGGCAGAGCACAGAACTGCGTGCATCGACATGAGTGCAGCAATTCCACCAGCCTTGAGATATTCAGCATTAATGCCACAGATCCTAGCTTTACCCCATTTCAACCGGTTTACCACAGCCTGTGTTTCCACAAACGAAGGTGGATCACAGTTGATTGGAGGGTCAGCAATTGGGATATTAACACCACTGACATCCAACGAAACAGCTGGTGGATCAGCCTGGAACAGCCGCTCGAAGTAACAGGCCCAGCGGGTCTTCACTTCGTACTCTTCTGTCAAGAGCCCACCACCCTCTGCTCTAACTGCAGAGCACCGAGGGATGGGCTTAGAGGAACACAATGCGCAAATTCCCCTGTAAGCAGGACGAGAATCACTTGACCACAGGTGATGCTCCACCCCCTCACATATTCCTCGCACATAGGCCTCCTTGTCCACCCTCAGCACAGGTACCGTTTAACACCTCAACTCCCTGAACAGCTCAGCTCTGCCATGATGTCTATCCCTGTGACTCTGGTCAATGGTATCCAGTGTCCCTTGAGACAAAAAAAAAATGTTGTTTACCCTACGGTGAGTTCCAAGACATCCACAGGCCACCTTAAGGATGGTGGACTTGAAGGCATTCCACAACTCCTCAGGATTCCCCAAAGTACCCAGACCCCCCCCCCCACCACCAAATCCCAACTCAGCCTGTTCGCAAACTACTCGGCTACCCTCTCATCCTTGAGCTTGCCAACATCCATTCTCGGCTGGGGTGGTACAATTCTCCCAAATTTAAGCTGCAACTTCAGAGTTGCTCCTGCAAGTATGTGATCAGTATTGAGGAACTGAGCACTCCAGTAGACCCTGCAGTTCTGGATCATCCTCCAGCAACAATCAACGAGCACATGGTCAATCTGCTTTGCCACACCACCAGCGTTAGAATGCAAAGTCCAGCAATTAGCTTGTGGGCACTGAAACCATGAACCAGCTTCCCGAAGTCTATGACTTCTTGAAAAATCAAGGAAATTAATGTTATTGTGGTTCACAGTTCCAGACCCATGGAGACCAACACATGTCGCATATCCATCGCTCTCAGTTCCAGTCGATGCATTGAAATCCCCCAAGACTAGAAGAGTATCTTGCCTGAGGCACTGATCAAACACAGACTCGAGCGTGGCATAGAATGCCTCCTTCATGGTGAGATCACTCGCCACAGTTGTAGCACATACAGAGACCAGGGAAACGACACCCAATGAGTGACGCATCATACGACACCCAATGAGTGACTTAATCTCATAATGACCGGTGTTACCTCAATTATCATTGGAGTCAGCTTATTGGACACAGCTACAGCAACTCCTTGGACATGGTAATCATCAGAGCAACCAGACCAATAGTAGGTGTAACCACTTGTGAGGATCTTGCGACTATCCAGTTTCTGAACCTCAGAGAGTGCTGCAATACCCATGTTCAAATGCTTGAGCTCAGATGATAACAGAGACGGGTGGTCATCCTCTCTTAGGGATAGGACATTCCAGGCACCTACCCGAAGGCATCGCGCTGTCTGGTGGATGACACCTCAGCACCACCCCGACACACACTGCAACCTGACCCAGGAAGGTTACCTTATGGTTTTCCTCCTGTCATCAGAGTCAAGGTCCTGAAGGCTTTGCCCCAATCCTTTCCTCAGGTGAGCTCAGGATGAGGGAGCACGAACAACTTGCTTCGGATGACAGAGCATGAAGCACTCGCTCAGGATAAAAGAGCACGAACCACACGCTCAGGATGATGGGGCACGAACCACTCGCTCAGGATGATGCGGCACGAAGCACGCGCTCAGGATGACGGGACACGAACCGCTCGCTCAGGATGACGGGGCACGAACCACTCGCTCAGGATGACGGGGCACGAACCGCTCGCTCAGGATGACGGGGCACGAACCGCTCACTCAGGATGACGGGGCACGAAACGCTCGCTCATGATGATGGAGTATGAACCACCCACTCAAGATGACAGAGCACTCAACAAGTGGCTTAAGCACTCAAGCAAACACTCCAATTGAATGGTTGATCAGGAACGGCTGGCCAGGCTGTATCAGCATACCATGTAGGATCCCTTTAACTTTAAAGGCGGTCTTCACAGTGCACGCAGCAGTTAAATAAATGAAATGAATGCGTTCAAATAATGACTTTATCCACAAAAGAGTTGCTGGTTAATGTGGACCAAACCTGGCGACATCGCAATGTTTACTCGCCCATGAAATAAACATTGCAGATAATCTGCCAGGTTTCATGCTCGTCTCTGCCCGCGTCACGTGGTACATTGGTTCACAGTCCACGTAAACGTCATAACTTTATTTTAAAACATAAATTTCCCCCCAGATTCGCTTTTATTCCTTGCAGAGCACCTCGCAAAACCTCCGAAAATATAGGCACAGATCTGACAGACACTATGAATTAGCAGTCCCTCTGGGGGACAGGGGCCGAGGGGCTCAGGCATTGAACACATTAAATCATGCAGTTCAATGAAGCTGGTTAATTTTGGCTCATTCCAAAAATTTTGTTTCCTCAATATAATTCTCCAAACAGTGGAAAAAGATAAGTTTAATGCTTTGGAAATTTCACATTTTCTTGTTTGTATGGAAGAGGGAACATAGCCTTGCTTGCTTAAAGTAAATAGGTATATCGACTTAGTTATAAGACTCGTTATTTCATTAAATTAGCAGATTTCACTCCAGATTTTGACACACGTTTAGTCCCATCGATATTTGATCATCACAACTGAAATAATATTTCGATGATATACTTCAATTAGTCCATGAGAGTGGATTATGGAAAATCGTATCATATAATGCATGAAATCTCTCCGAGCTCGTAATTTGAAAACTATAGCACTCACAAAAACGATGTATACAGCAATTCATAGCTCTGATGAACATGCATTCGATGACGCGAGTGAGAAAAGTGAAAAACAAAACTATCGTGAAGAAACCGTTGCGACCTGTTCCAAGGCAAGGCAATGTTGAGCAGGCCAAAAAACATGGCGGCTTCAGACCCGAGCGAGGTTACCCAGGAGATGCCTTAAGACCCCAAATAGCGAAGTGGCCAAGGATATGCCTGATGAAGGATATAATTAATTAATTAAGGCCGTTACATATCTTCAAAAGGGGTGTTTTTATTAACCCAATTTTCACTCATGAACTTCCTTGGAGTTCCCTTAGTATGTGTGCAAAGTTTTGGGCTGCTAGGTTTTATGGTTTTGGAGTTATGGACACACACACACACACACACACACACACACACACACACACACACACACACACACACACACACACACACACACACACACACACACACACACACACACACACACGTAGATTCATTATTATTCCGCCGTAGTTTTGGGATTTTTTCCGCCTTATAAATTCATTTTATCGGCAACCATTAGTCCGATTGAAACGAAATTTTCACCATATTACATCCTTTTTTGTGGAATTTTCAGGTTTTAATTATGACGTCATAGGTCACATGGCATAGGCACCATCTTTAAAAAAGTGAACAACTTTGGATGTCTTCTTCTCTGGAACCACTCATTGGAAAAAAATTGAAACATGGCTTTGTCAAGATCTCCGCAAGGAGTGTAAGTGGTGATAACTATGTAATCATCATCGGTGCCTTCATTATGACATCATAATTTGACGAATACAATACTGTATCCAAAAAATTTGAAATTTGAGCATATTTACGCAACAACTTCCGGTTCTGGATTTGGAGCGTTGGCAGATCTCCTTCAGGGCTCTCTGCTGACGATCTCAAAGTTAAGTTTCCGGTCGTTATCTGTCCCGTTTTTAACTGTTTATTTTCTCACCTGCATGTTACTGTGTGTTCCTAGTTCGGTTTTGTTTCAAAAATCGTGCTATTTTGTGAGTTTTCGTCAACCTTGTCTTACCGAGTGCTTGAGGCCTACCCATCTTTTCCCTCGGTGTACGATCGCGTTTATTTGTATTTTATCCCCATTACCTTCAATTTCTATCTTCCCCACTTTCACAACATCCCCCCATCCCTCCCAACTAAACACTATTTCTTGTCTTAAATTAAAAAAACTACCTTTCTCCTTGCACACTCACAAGTCTCGATTCTTCTTCTTCTTCTTCATCCACCTCTTCTTCTTCCTCCTGTCCGTACACCATCTTTATTCTACTGAGCTGACCTGTCTCGCCATTACCTTCACGATTTATTCCGATCTACAACCTTCCATTCCCGAATCTTACCTGTTCTTCAAAAATACATCAAAAAAGAATAATCTGCCTTGTATCCTTTCGATCTCGACACCTCCTGTAACCACGTATCTCTCTCTACTCTTCCTGGTACTTTTCATCGACCCAGCAACTTCACACTGCGTTTACCGTCCAAATTCACCACACACTTCCACGATTTTACTTCAACCTTCCCTTTTCCAAATGTTACGCAATCCTTATTTAAAATAATTAATTTCACTTTTGATGATACACCCCCCACAGCCAAGTGCTTCTCCCATAACCACGTGATCTGTTTAGACCCCCTGCGTTTATCGATCCAATTTCATCATTCACCTCATGATTTTTTCGACAACACTACCATGACCTAATCTGATGGAAACTCTCTCAAACAATAATAATAATAATAATAATAATAATAATAATAATAATAATAAAAACGATCTCTTATGATGCTTCATCTTCCTCTCTCACACATGTGGTTCTCATTACTGTATCATAATGCACTGCTCTTCTACTATTTAAACAGACTGCTCTCAATTCGTCCTCTCCTTCATACCTCGCCTAAAAAATCCAACTGTGACAGCGTTTCTTCTCTCCATTCTCTGAATTCGCCTTTATTGCATCCATCAAGAAATGTGTTAAATCACATCTCTGACCGAAAACTTAAAAAAAAAAAAACCCAGTTTGCTATGAATGTTCGCTTTCCATCAACCATTCTTTTTTTCCAATTTCAGTGCCAACTCACCCCTCTCAAAGCAACCATCACACTCTTCTCCCTCCAAGCTCCCTCTCACCTCTCTCAAAAACTCCCCCCTCACCTTTCTCCCACCATTCACCCCTCTCACTCATCCTTCTCAAAGTTGCCCCGCCCCTCTCTCATCCACAAAGCTCCCTCCTTCCACTGCCCTCTCACCTCCATCTTTTCACTCCACCACCTCAAATCCTCAACTGCCTTCTTCCCCCTCTCTTGTCCCCCCTCTCCCCAAGCACCACAGAGCCTTTTCTCCTCCTCATCCGGCCTCCTCCCCAAGCTATTCTGCAATCCCGCACACTCTTTCAACAACCCTCCTGACCTCCCCCCACCCTCGTTCTACCGTCCCCCTCCCCTCCCACCCCCTGCACCCAAAGCCTCTTCCCCTCCCAATTCATCAACAGTGTGGACCTCAAATGTCCGGGGCCTTCGCTCAAACCTTTCAGATCTTTCCATACAGGTTGGCCACTGACAAACCACACATAATCTGCCCAACAGAAACTTTCCTCCCCCAAGATGTGTCTGACTCCCAAGTATCTCTCCCTGGTATAACAGGGAGAATCTCCCTCCTCCTGTATAACAGACCTGAGCCTCGTCCTGGTGGAAGAGTTGCTCTCTTCATCAAAGACTCTATTCCTCACTCTCCATGCACTGCCCTCACTCCCCCACACCCCCAGGAATACCTCTGGCTGCGGCTTCCCCCTCCACTCCCACCTCATGTTTATATGTGTACTGTACCATCCACCGAACAGCGATGACTCCATCTACACCTCACTATCCGAAAACATGGACCAACTTCTATCTTCTCATCCAAACTCTCTCTTCCTCATATGTGGCAACTTCAATTGTCATCATGCCAGTTGGCTCGGTGTGGGTACCTCTCTCACCTGTCATGGCACTTCAGCAAAAGCTTTCTGCGACTCATTGGAACTGACTCAATAGGTCAACTTCCTGACCCGGATCTCAACCAATGGTACCCCATCTCTTCGAGATCTGATTTTGACAAATTTCCCTGACAATATCTGCTGCTCTTCCTCTGCTCCAATTGGTTCTTCTGACCACGTCCTTGTCAAAGTGGACATCTCTCTGGCTATTATCAGAGAACCACCTCACCGCCAGAGTCTGGCATTTCACTCAAGCCGACTGGCAGGGTCTCGAAGCAGCCATCAAACTTACAGATTGGTCTCCTATCGCTACTTTCTCCAAAATCAACTCATCCTGGGAATTCTTTCAAAGAAACTTGCTCTCCCTCATGCACAGATTTATCCCCTCTCGTCTTCAGTGGTGTCCTACCCTTCCTCCCGCCCTTGGTTCACTGAAGTTTGTGGTGAGGCAGTTGTCCTGAAACAACTTGCCTTTTCCTCATGGAAGGCAAACCCAATTGAGGGTAATCTCAGTTCCTTCCGTAAAGCTTAGAACAAGTGTGTATCTAACCTCAGGAGAGCCAGAAAACAACATCTTTCTCATCTCAAGTCTGAACTCTCAAACCTCTCTCCCTCCTCAAAATCCTGGTGGCATCTAATCAAATCTGTTTCTGGTGTATGTTCCCCCTCCATCCCCTCCCTTACCTCAAATGGCTGCACTGCTGATACTGCACGTGAAAAGGCTGAATGCTAAAACTCGGTGTTTGCAGCTAAAGCTCGTGTCCAAAACCCATCGCTTTCTCTACCCATCTTACCCAGTCGCACCCAACTGTCCCTAGACTCTGTGTCCTTTTCTTCTGACAAGGTGGAGAGCTTGCTGTCAAACCTCGACCCAGATTATGCAACCAGTCCTGACGGCATCAGCCCACGTGTCCTAAAAACCTGCTCTTCTGCTCTTGCTCACCCTCTCTCTGTTCTATTCACCCTCTCATTTGCTCAAGGGCATCTGCCATCTTCTTGGAAATCAGCAAACATTACTGCCCTGCACAAAAAGGTGCAAAAACAGATCCCTGCAACGACAGACCAATCGGCCTTCTCCCAATCATCAGCAAGGTTATGGAATCCATCATCGCTTCAGACATTAAATCCTTCCTCTTCTCCAATGGCTTGATTTCCGATCATCAATTTGGTTTCAGAACAGGTCACTCTACCCTGGATATGCTGCTTCTGCTCTCCCAACAATGGATGGAGGTCTTCAATGCCAGACATGAAATCCGAGCCGTATCCCTGGACATATCACGTGCTTTTGACATGGTCTGGCATCCTGCCCTGCTCAGCAAACTCTCTTCCGATGGTATCCAAGGCCATCCCCACTCATGGCTCGCAGACTTCCTCTCCTGTCGCAGTCAACGTGTGGCCCGAAATGGAGTTCTTTCATCCCCTCTTCCTGTCCAGGCTGGAGTTCCTCAAGGCAGCGTTCTGGGCCCTGTTCTTTTTGTGGTTTTCATCAATGATCTCTCAGACTCTCTGGAAAATCCTCTATATCTCTTTGCTGATGACTCCACCCTCTGCCGTACAATCCATCATCCCTCAGATCGGCAAGCAGCAGCTTCTTCGCTCACTGCAGATCTGGATAAAATCACAAACTAGTCCAAAATGTGGAACATGTCTTTCAATCCAGACAAATCTGACACTCTCACTATGTCTCTCCGAAAGGACCGTTTAGAACCCCCCCCGCCCCCCACCATCCACTTTCTCAACAATCCTCTGGAAGAAGTCCTTTCTTTCAAGCTTCTGGATCTCACTATCTGCCATGACCTTTCCTGGGAAAGCCACATTTCAAACCTCACCTCCAAAGCCAGTCGCCGACTGGGAATCCTCCGTCATGCAAAGTCCTTCCTCGGCCCACCTGAGCTCCTGACCACTTACAAAGCTTTGGTCCGCAGCCTGATGGAGTACTGCTCTCCCCCCTTGGGCTGGTGCTCCTGCCTCCCACCTTTCTCAGCTTCTCGCTGTGGAAACCAAGGCATTTTGGATCATTGGCATCTTCCGGAATGAGACTGAGTCTTTGGGCCTCTCACCGCAGGCTGGTCGGTGGTCTTTCTGTCTTCTACCATCTCCTCTCCAGCCTCGCCCCCTCCCCCCCTCCCGCTCTCTCTGCGATTTGTCCCCACCAAATTTCCGCAGGGCGCTCAAGGTCCGCCAACCACCCCCTTCTGGTAAAACTACCAAAATCACGAATCACTGCTCACCTTCACTCTTTCATTCCTCTTTTTTCCCGCCTTTGGAATAAAATCCCTCTCTATTCAATCCCATTCTTCCCTCCAGGCCTTCAAAACAGCTGTTCACCACCACCTCTTCTCATCCCCCATCCAAATCCTCGATCTTTTCTACCCCCGATAATCCATCCAAGCCCACCTCCTTCAAATTCCCTGCTTTCCTTCCTGAAAGTCCCTGTAATGTCCATCTTGTATTTCCCGTCGGGCAGGGGTGCCTGATAGTAAATACAAACAACATCAAAAATTAAATGAAAAACAAATGTGAGAACTCTGATATTCAAGAAGTTTAACATAACTAAATTAATGGTTAATTTAAAAAAAAACAAGGAAATTTACAAAAAGAAAACCAAAAGTTAGCACATCAACTGATGATTAAAAGTGAAATGACAAACACAACATCCAAGCAAGATATAAAATTAAAAATGAACTCATCCTGGGTAAGATGATAAAAACAACAACAACAAAAATAATTAAAATATTAATATTCAACAAATGGACGAGGAATTGAATGGGGAATTGTTTGAATACATCAGCCTCTTGTGTTTGAGTGATACTACTGTGAGATCATAAACGTCCACAACCTCCTGTACATGGTGATGGGACACAGCTAGTCATATGTCCCCATGCAAAGGACAGCATGTTCCAAGTTTATCCCCCTCTGTCGGCCTGCACCAGGTAAGTTTTAGTCACGAGAGACTCCATAATGGACAACATTCATCAGCAGAAGGCACAGAGGTGAGTGTGTGACCAAAGCATGCAGTCATCCTTCAGCCCACAAGGCCAGTCCTTCCATCCAAGTACTCATTCTCACGAACAGGCTATAATGAAGCTTCACTCTTAACTAACCCACTCCATGGACCCCAATAAAAAATTGAATTATAAGGGCACCCAGTGGAGCGCATACCTCCGCCACGTAATGCCTGATCCACGAGAACATATCGGGCCCCATACATTTTTGAAATATCATGCGATACAGTACTAGATCGTTTTTGGCCCCGTCTCTCAATGGTGAAGAATCACTTTGAAAATTAAATAATTCTCCTATCTAGATCCGGATTCGGATCTTCAGCAAAATTGAATCAGTTGTTCCTTGTCACATACCCAACCTCTCCATCAAGTTTCATCCAGATCCGTCCACAACTTTTTGAGATACCCTGCACATAAACAAACAAACAAACAAACAGACAGACAGACAGACAGACAGACAGACAGACAGAAAGGGGTAAAAACATAACCTCCTTCACCTTCAGTGGTGGAGGTAAAAATCCAAACCCCACAATGCCAACACTGCTGAACATTACTGAGACGCCCCTGTGCAATCCCCAAACTATTTTTACACACTACGAGGAATGTCGGACACATTCGGCATTGTCCTCACTCCCGGTTATGGGAATTGTGTGCACAACAGTTTCCCCCCTCAACCCCCACCCCACCCACAAACCCCACGACCCTCCCCTTAGAGACAGATATCATGGATACAAACACAGCACAGAGAGCAGAACAAAATATTCAAGCTCCATCAAATTGCAGAGGAACAGAATTGATATCTTGAAATTGGGAGGGGGGGGTGTGGTGGAGGAAAAAATATTATATTGAAGAGGAAGAGGAGGAGGGAAAAATTGATATCTTGAAGGGGGGATGGGGAGGGGGAGGAGAGAAAAATGATGTATTGAAGAGGGGGAGGGGGAGTAGGAGGAAATATGATATGTTGAAGGGGGAGGGAGGAGGAGGAGGAAAAATATGTTGAAGGGGGAGGAGGAGGAGGAGGAAAAATATGTTGAAGGGGGAGGAGGAGGAGGAGGGAAAAACTGATATCTTGAAAGTAGGGGAGGAGGTGGGAAAAATTGATATCTGGAAGGGGGAGAAGGGAAAAATTGAAAACTTAAAGGGGGAGGAGGAGGAGGGAAAAATTGATATCTGGAAGGGGGAGAAGGGAAAAATTGAAAACTTAAAAGGGGGAGGAGGAGGGAAAAATTGATACCTTGAAGGGGGAGAAGGGAAAAATTGATATCTTTAAGGGGGAGGAGGGAAAAATGATGTATTGAAGAGGGGTGGAGGAGTAGGAGTAAAAATGATATAGTGAAGGGGGGAGGAGGGGGAAAAATTGATATCTTGAAGGGGGGGAGGAGGCGGAGGAAAAATGATATATTGAAGGGATTATGGAGAGAGGGGAGAGAATAGCAGAGGGAAAATTGATATCTTGAAGGGGGGGGAGAGGAGGCAGAGGAAAATTATATATTGAAGGGGGGGAGAGGAGGCAGAGGAAAATGATATATTGAAGGGGGAGGAGAGAAAATTGATATCTTGAAGTAGGGGGGAGCAGAAGGAAAAAATTTATAACTTGGGGGGGGGGTGGCAGCGATGAGATTTGAGCACTTTATGCACTTGTGAATTAGTTTATAAACTTTTCCTTCTGACGAGTTTACAGGAGATAACATATTTTGTTTTCCTAAGATCATCTTGATTCTTGTTCACAAGCTTCGATCATTACGTCCAGCTTTTTCACCCGTCCGTCTGTCTGCAGTCTGTTTGTCTGTGTGCAGGATATCTGAAAAAGTTGTGAACGGATTTGGACAAAACTTGGTGGACAGGTTTGGAGTGCGACTCGGAAGAATTGATTCGATTTTGGTGAGGATGTCAATCCGATAATTCTTTTTAACGATTCGTCACCATTGAGAGATGGAACCAAAAACGACACTTAGAGAGATTTTTTTAGGACGATCCCATAATGCCGTGCACACAGCCATGTTGGTTGTATTCACTTTCCTGCAGGCAACGGCATCATCAGTAGCTCGACAATCTCGGATGTTTATCTCGTTATACTGACTTGCAGCAATGGAACGTTATGTGCTCGTTCTTTAGCCTTGTTTACCATTTCTCACTTGTTTATCTTGACAAACAATATGGCGCCCAAGCACTGCACCATGGGTACTAAATCCACTCAATAGTACATTTAAAAAAGTTGTGGACATGTTGTTACAAAACTTGGTGGATGAGTTATGTCGGTGACCAGAAGAAGCCGATTCGATTTTGGTTCAGTTCGATATCCATATTCGGCCTATCAGAGGGAGTACCCTTCTAGTTTTCCATGCGTCCTCAATTTCCTCTCTGTGTTCTTGTATCATCTTTGCACCAGTTTACATTATTCTGTGTTTGTGGAGCATCTTTTCCTTACAATGAAGACCTCATTATAACGGGCTAAAGGTTTGAACTCAGACCAGTTCGTTGGTGAGTTTGCCCCTGTAAAACCGGGCCTCTGGAGATGAAGCATTACTGTGTTAGTGCAAGATGGAAAATAATAATCTTTCCTAAGATATATCTTCACGGCGATAAATCCTGCCGTGTCCGTGCAGGGTCAGGTTTGAGTCATCTTCAAAGTCACAGAGTTTGCAGTTGGATGCCTTTGGGTGTGAAAAGGCCAAAAATAAAGGGGAGGGCTTACAAAGAGGAGACTTGGTCAAATTGATCTTTAAGTTTGTTGTCGTATTGAGGAAGTTATTCTGTTCCTGAAACAAACTTAGACTATCTTTGGTCTGCAAAACTGTGTTTTCACTGTTGTAAATTCTTCTTGCTTATCGGCTATAAACACCCGTTTCTTTTATTACACATTCAGATTTATATAAAGTACGATGGTGAAGATGTTTTCCGATAAACAAAGAACAAGCCAATGGGGGCAAGCAGCACAACATTCTCTTTGAAAGATGGGAATGACCCACCTATAAAAAAAAAAAGATGGATCCCATATGGATTTGGACAATGGTTTCGAAGCCATTTGCTAAAACTTCAGAGAGCATGGTGACTGGTATTTTATAGCGTTTTTATTAGCTCGTCCATCAACACAGTGAGAGATGGGTTTTGCAACCGTGCGCGCGAGCGCAGGTGCATGTGTGCGTGAGAGATATGATTTTTTAAAAATTATTTGAGCTTTTGTCATTAAATTTTCAAAAGACCCTTATGAAATTATGAAGAGGAGACAAATTAATAAATGGGTCAAAAGGGCAAAATCACAGTAAGTATAAATAGCCATTATCAGCCGTCCACAGCGCGTCAGCACAAGATAACGAGGTTTTTTTTTTTAAATTCCTTCCAGATTTCATATTTTCTCCATTTGCATTTTGAGACACTTTCCAGTTGAGCTTTTGGCATCAAATTTTCAACAAACCTTTATGATGAGAATATGGAGAACACTAATCACAAGTTTTCCTTTTGAAAATAAATTAATTTGTTTTTTCACTGTTGTTTTCATCAAGTTTAGTTCTAGTACAAAGCAGATGCGGAAGGGCTTTGTATTTTGGTATGCTTTCTAATCTCACATTAGAATGCCACGAGGAAAGACCACCAAGAATTGCTGGTCACCTCCGCTCCCGAAGGTGGATGGAGGTCAAGTTTTCACCCCTGTCTGTCCGTTTGTTTGTCTTGCTTGTCTGTGGAACAGGATATCTCAAAAAGTTGCGGACGAATTTGGCCAAAATTTGGTGGAGAGCTTGGGGATGTGACACAGAAAAATTATTAAATTTTGGTGAAGATCCGGATCTGGATCCGAGATTTTTTTAAATGATTCTTCACCATTGAGAGATAGTATAGGGCCCAAAACGACATACAGCAGATAATCTCAAAAAGTTGTGGACGGATTCGGCCTAAACTTGGTGGGCAGGTTGAGTATGCAACAAGGAAGGATTAATTCGATTTTGGTGAAGATCTGATTCCGGATCTGAGAATTTTTTTCAGCAATTCTTCACCTGAGTGATTGACGAGAACTCGGTGATGCGCGTACCTCCGCCAGGCTGAACAGTTTACATTTTGTATCCCAATGATAGGTCGGATCTGGATCTGGACCTGAACCAAAACCTAATTGGCTTGTTCTTGTCAACTCCCCCAACTCATCCAACAAGTTTTGTCACGATCCATGCACAACCTTTTGAAATATCCATGCAATATATAGTTTTTGGCCTCGTATCTCAATAGTGAAGAATCATTAAAAAAAACAAAAAAAGGTCTGACAGGGTGGATTCGATCTACAGGTACGCCCACTCGCTTCGAAGCTGTTTAGCTTGGGTTTGAATCCCGATCCAGCCATAAATTGTCATCCTGGTGTTTCACAGGCAGGGTGATTCATCAATGTGCTTGCAGGCTCTCGGGTGGACGTTAAACAGGAATCCCATCTGCCAGCATTTGTTGGTGGATGTTAGAAATCCCATTGTGTTAAAATGATGCAGCCAATTAGCCATTGGCTGCAAACGAATAAATAAATAAGGTAAATGGAGAGATAAAAAGCACACCTGACTGTTACATACCACAGTACAAAGTGTATAAATACACCAATCCATATACTTACTGTATAACTTGCATACACCACTCCATTTGTGCACTCACCACTCTACATTCTCACCACATGAAGTAAGGTACACATGCTGTAAGTGTTCTCCTTGCAGTACCACACATGAGGTGTATTGCAAAGGTTCATCACACCACATTTCCAACCACACACTTCAATGTAGTACCCCATTAAAAAATCGTACCCGTGACCGAAGGACGTGGTTCAGTTTGGCCTTTTTAATATGAAATCTAGGCAAAGCCGAGAAATGAATGAAACCCATTACAACAAGAAGCGAATACTTCGATATCGCGCGGATGGGGGCAGTAAAAGGTTAAGAATGATGAAACAATTTTGCTGTTATAAAATTTAAATGTAGACACGGTGAATTAGCATGCATGATGGGAAGAGTTGTGACGTTGGACAAATTTATATTTATAGCCCTCAGATCAAAGGGTCGTACGCGGCCATAAGTGTGACAGAAGACGTGACAGAAGACACAGGACAGAATAGCCAATTATATAACAGCGCTGTGTCGCCGCGCTGTAATAACCACTTCTGTCAACAAAAAAGAAGGAAGAAATCACATCCACAAGACTTTTAACAACGCTTCTGGTGAAAAACAATGAAGAACGAGAGTTACAACGCTGCACGTCAACAACTAACGGAACAGGAAGATCATCACTTCCTGCTCAGAAAATCAACTTCCGGCGTCACACAGAAAACGTCGCTCTTCCGCATTAACCCCGCCCACAATTTACCCGGCAATCTCCGCCCACAATCCACCCGGCAATCTCCGCCCACAATTCACACGGCAATCTCCGCCCACAATCCACCCGGCAATCTCCGCCCACAATCCACCCGGCAATCTCCGCCCACAATCCACCCGGAAATCTCCGCCCACAATCAACCCGGAAATCTCCGCCCACAATCCACCCGGCAATCTCTGCCCACAATCCACCCGGCAATCTCCGCCCACAATCCACCCGGCAATCTCCGCCCACAATTCACCCGGCAATCTCCGCCCACAATTCACGCGGCAATCTCCGGCCACAATTCACCCGGCAATCTCCGCCCACAATCCACCCGGCAATCTCCGCCCACAATTCACCAGCAATCTCCGCCCACAATTCACCGGCAATCTCCGCCCACAATCCACCCGGCAATCTCCGCCCACAATCCACCCGGCAATCTCCGCCCACAATCCACCCGGCAATCTCCGCCCACAATTCACCGGCAATCTCCGCCCACAATCCACCCGGCAATCTCCGCCCACAATCCACCGGCAATCTCCGCCCACAATCCACCCGGCAATCTCCGCCCACAATCCACCCGGCAATCTCCGCCCACAATCCACCCGGCAATAAGTGTGAGAGAAGACTCAGGACAGAATAGCCCATTATATAACAGCGTGATGTTGCCACGTTGTAATTACCCTTTAGAACCTTTTATTGTTACCCTTTAGAACCATCTAGAATTACCCTTTAGAATTCCCAATTTGAATTTCCCTTCAAAATTACCCATAAAAATTACCCTTTTGAACTACCAGTAGGCCCATTGGTTCATTGGACCAAATTTTCATTGGTCTTCAAAACCTTGTTGCACACCTGCCTGCTGTACTGCTTCAGCATTAGCTTGCCTTTCACAAAGCCCAGATGTGATTGGGCCAGGGTGGAGATTATAATTATGTTCCCTATTATTTTTGCCAAATTATACTACTATTATTATTGTTGTTGTTAATATTATTTGAATTAATAAATGTATGCTGTGTTGCAATGTGAACATTATTTTTGCAATTAATTTTGTAAATACAATGCCATGCCACGGAAGGACCGATGAGCATGCCCTATAAACCTCAACATGGCATGCATTTAAAACATGGGAATTCTTTTGAGTTATTTGCAGTTAATTAGCCGAATCGACTCAGGAGATCATGACGATCATTTTGTTGTGTCACATTCCACATCAGAACGCTCGAGTGGAACTCCACAAAAACACACACACACACACACACACACACACACACACACACACACACACACACACACACACACACACACACACACACACACACACACACACACACACACACACACACACACACACACACACACACACACACACACACACACACACACACACACACACACACACACACACCTCATCCATTTATTGTCGAGTCTTAAAGGGTCTTTTGGGTCCTCAGGGTCTTTTAAGTCATCTGGGTATTTTGGGTGACCTGGAGTCTTTTGGGTCTTTGGAGTCTTTTGGGTACTCTGGGTCTTTTGGGTCTTCAAGGATTTTTTGGTCCTCTGGTTATTTTGGGTTCTTGGAGACTTCTGGGTCATCTGCATCTTTTGGGTCCTCGGGGACTTTTGGGTCATCTGTGTCTTGGGGATCTTGAAGGATCCTCAAAGGTCGAAGGGGTCTCAGCAGACTAAATCGTCAAAAGGGTCCATTTTTCAAAGAAACACCATGTTAGAAGGGTTCTTCTGCATTTTTGACAGATGGAGGGACAGATGGACAGGCTGTCGCCTCCATAACTCCAAAACCATGAAACCTAGCGGCCCTAAACCTCGTATGTGTACCAAGGGAAGTCCAAGGTGGTGCATGAGTGAAAATTGGGTGTTTGGGTTTATTTAAACACCTCTTTTGACGAAAATTTAGAGGGTGCTCATCACGAAAAACCAAAATAAGCCTGACCAAGATGGCGGAGTGCAATCTTGGTCAGCCCTCGTCAGCTCGCTCAAATCTGAAGCCGCAATTTTTTTTTGGCCTGCTCAACAATTATTTGACTTGGAACAGTCTGCAACTGTTTCTTAACGATAAAGTATTTTTTCACTTTCCTCACATATCATCGATTGCCGGATCATCATACTTACGAATCACTGGAGCAATGCTTGTAAACACCCGGAGACGCCAGCGTTCGTGGCTTTATTTAATTTCTGCACATTTCATAACCTGTAGAATCTCTTAATCTCGGCCGAATTTCAAAGTTTAAACTCCTTTATTGACTTCAGCAGTATTTCCAACTGCTGGAAAAAAAGTGTTCACATGTCCAATTCGGACATCGCTTGACATTCCGAGCATCAACGGGTGCGTGGTATTTATATAACCGATTGGTGATTGCTAATCAGTTTCCAAGCCAGTCGTTCCTCATCAACTGCTTCGTTGGAGTGCTTGCCTGAGTGCTTAAGTCACTTGGCGAGTGCTCTACAATATTCACACCGTCACTGAATATAATGATCGACTTCAACAAAGTTCAGCACCCACCAGCATGCGTTTGGCCATGCATTGCCTCATGCGGTGAGTCAATCAGGGGTTCGCTCACTGAAAATGTGCAATTATATTTTACACCACGTTTCCCCTTTTTATACAATCTTGTCATAACATGACCCGTCATTTCGGTCATCTGGGTTTTTGAAAGTTGCTTCAACCATTTTGTTTGAGTGCTTGCTCTCGCCCCTCTGCGCATCTCTCACCTCCTCTGCACCTCTTTCGCCCCTCTGCCCCTCTCTCGCCCCTTCTTCCTCTGTGACCCCTCCCCTCCCACTGACCCCCCCCATCCATCCTCCTCTGCCATTCCCCTCCCTCCCTTCTCTCCTCCCCCACCCTTCTCTCTCCCACCTCTGTCCTTTCACTCCCTCCCCTCTCTCTCTCCCTTAATTCCTCCCGCTTTTGTCTCCCCTCCCCCTTTCCTCTCCCCTCCTCGCTCTCTCCCTCCCACCCCTCTCTCTCCCTCCCACCCCTCTCTCTCCCTCCCACCCCTCCCCTCTCTCTCCCTCCCACCCCTCCCCTCTCTCTCCCTCCCACCCCTTCCCTCTCTCTCCCTCCCCTCTCTCCCCTTCCCTCTCTCCCCTTCCCTCTCTCCCCTTCCCTCTCTCCCCTTCCCTCTCTCTTCCTCCCCTCTCTCCCCTTCCCTCTCTCTTCCTACCCTCTCTCCCCTTCCCTCTCTCTTCCTACCCTCTCTCCCCTTCCCTCTCTCTTCCTCCCCTCTCTCTCTCCCTCCCACCCCTCCCCTCTCTCTCTCCCTCTCTCTTCCTCCCTCCCACCCCTCTCTCTCTCCCCTCTCTCTCTTTTCCTCCCACCCTCCCCTCTCTCTCATTTCCTCCCACCCGCCCCTCTCTCTCTCCCTCCCACCCCTCCCCTCTCTCTCCCTCCCTCCCCTCTCTCTCCCTCCCACCCCTGCCCTCTCTCCCTCCCACCAATCCACCATCCCCTGCTCCTCCACCCCTTCCCCTCTGTTAAGGGGACTGTTAAGGACTGACAGTTTAGTTTTGATTTCAAAACAGCTTCCCCATAGGGTAGCACGTATGAATCAGACTTGGAGTGAGCTGATCGGAGTGGTGTAAAGGTCGCCACATGTGCGAGCATGCATGCATTCATGCAGGCAGGCAGACCATTGTCAGGTAGATAGCATGGGTTTTAAATGCTTCTCCCCTCTTCACCCATGGACATCTCCCGGTGATCTCCGCATGCTGTATTAACGTGATCTTTTAATGTGCCCCATTTCGTTCAATCCTGTACTACCCCTCTCCCCCCCCCCAAATTCTCCACAATTCCCACTACCAAACGCAGGTCAAGAACCTCAGCAACTCTCACGCTTACCAACTTCCAAACCTCATCCCACTCCCCACTTCCCCCCTCCTCCATGCTCCCCCCCACCCCCCCCCCCCCCCCCGAGTACACAACATTTGGTGAGGCGTCGCTCTCCCCACCCTCCCCTTCCTCGCTCTTCTCCCCCTTCCCTCCATCCTCCCTCCCTTCTGTCCCTCCTCTGTCCTTCCCCTCAAGTCCTTCCCCCTTTTTTGTTTGTTTTTTTCTCCCCATTACCTTCAATTTCTATCCTCCCCATTACCTTCAATTTTGATCCTCCCCACTTTCCAAACATCCCCCATTCTCCCAACTAATCTCTTTCTTATCTCAAAAAAAAAAATAAAAAAATAAAAAATTTTTAAAAATACCCAACAACAACAACAACACGCTCACCTTCTCCCGATTCTGCTTCTTCTTCTTCCTCTTAACTTCCTCCTCGTCTTCTTCCTCGATTTTTTTTATTTTTTTTATTTTTACACTTCCATGACCTAATCTGTTGAACTCTCTCATACATTATTTTTAACTACAAAAACGATCTTATAATGCTTCATCTTCCTCTCACACATGTGGTACTCTTTACTGTTTCATAATGCACTACTCTTCTGCTATTTTACCAGACTGCTCTCATTTCGACCTCTCCTTCATTCCTTGCCTAAAAAATCCAACTATTACAGCGCTTCTTTTCTCCATGCTCTGAATTCGCCTTCATTGCATCCATCAAGAATTGTGTTAAATCGCATCTCTGACCTCAAACTTTTAAAAACCACAGTTTGCCATGGATGCTCGCTTTCCATCAAACATTCTTTTTTTCCAACTTCAGTGCCAACTCAGCCCCCTCACCCCTCACTCTCACTCTCAAAGCAACCATCCCACTCTTCTCCCTCCAAGCCTCCCTCTCACCTCTCTCAAAAATCCCCGCCTGACCTTTCTCCCCCCTTTCATCCCCCTCACTCTTCCTTCTCAAAGTTGCCCCCCTCTCATCCACCAACCTGCCTCCCTCCACTGCCCTCTCACCTCCATCTCTTCACTCCACCTCCTCAAATCCTCAACTGCCTTCTTCCTTGTCTCTTGTCCCCCCTCTTCCCCAGCACCACAGAGCCTTTTCTCCTCCTCATTCGGCCCCCTCCGCTCGCTGTTCTGCAATACCCCACACTCCTTCAGCAACCCTCCTTACCTGCCCCCCTCGTCCTACCCTCCCCCTCCCCCTCCACCTCCTGCACCCAAAGCCTCCTCCCCTTCCTCTTCATTAAAAGTGTGGACCTCAAATATCCGGGGCCTTCGCTCAAACCTTTCAGATCTTTCCATACAGGTTGCCACTGACAAACCAGACATTATCTGCCTAACAGAAACTTTCCTCTCCCAAGACGTGTCTGACTCACAAGTATCTCTCCCTGGCTACTCCCTCTTACGGTATGACAGACCTGAGCCTCGTCCTGGTGGAGGTGTTGCTCTCTTCATCAAAGACTCTATTCCTCACTCTCCATGCTCTGCTCTCACTCCCCCACACCCCCAGGAATACCTCTGTCTTCGGCTTCCCCTCCACTCCCACCTCATGTTTATATGTGTACTGTACCGTCCACCGAACAGTGATAACTCCATCTACATCTCACTATCCGAAAACATGGACCATCTTCTATCTTCTCATCCAAACTCTCTCTTCCTCTTATGTGGTGACTTCAATTGTCATCACGCCAGTTGGCTAGGTGTGGGTACCTCTCTCACCTGCCATGGCACCTCAGCAAAAGCTTTCTGCGACTCATTGGGACTGACTCAATCGGTCAACTTCCCGACCCGGATCTCAACCAATGGTACTCCATCTCTTCTGGATCTGATTTTGACAAATTTCCCTGACAATATCTGCTGCTCTTCCTTCGCTCCAATTGGTTCTTCTGATCACGTCCTTGTTAAAGTGGACATCTCTCTGGCTGTTATCAGAGAACCACCTCACCGCCGTCGAGTCTGGCATTTCACTCAAGCCGACTGGCAGGGTCTCCGAGCAGCCCTCAAACTTACAGACTGGTCTCCTATCACTACTTTCTCAAACATCAACTCATCCTGGGAATTCTTTCAAAGAAACTTGCTCTCCCTCATGCACAGATTTATCCCCTCTCGTGTTCAGTTGTCTTTACCCTTCAGTTGGAATCTCGTGTTCAGTTGTCTTTACCCTTCAGTTGGAATTTACCCTTCCTCCCGCCCTTGGTTTACTGAAGCTTGTGGCGAGGCAGTTGTCCTGAAACAACTTGCCTTTGCCTCATGGAAAGCAAACCCAACTGAGGGCAATCTCAGTTCTTTCCACAAAGCTCGGAACAAGTGTGTATCTACCCTCAGGAGAGCCAGAAAACAACATCTTTCTCATCTCAAGTCTGAACTCTCAAACCTCTCTCCCTCCTCAAAATCCTGGTGGCGTTTAATCAAATCTGTTTCTGGTGTATGTTCCCCCTCCATCCCCTCCCTTACCTCAAATGGCCGCACTGCTGATTCCACACGTGATAAAGCTGAATGTCTAAACTCGGTGTTGCAGCTAAATCTTGTGTCCTAAACCCATCACTATCTCTACCCACTTTACCCAGTCGCACCCAACTGTCCCTGGACTCTGTATCCTTTTCTCCTGACAAGGTGGAGAGCTTGCTTTCAAACCTCGAGTCAGATTCTGCAACCGGTCCAGACGGCATCAGACCACGTTTCCTCAAAGCCTGCTCTTCTGCTCTTGCTCACCCTCTCTCTGTTCTATTCACCCTCTCATTTGCCCAAGGTCATCTGCCATCTGCTTGGAAATCTGCTAACATCACTGCCCTGCATAAAAAAGGTGCAAAAACAGATCCCTATAACTACAGACCAATCAGCCTTCTCCCAATCATCAGCAAGGTGATGGAATCCATCATCGCCTCAGATATGAAATCCTTCCTCTTCTCCAATGGCTTGATTTCCAATCATCAATTTGGTTTCAGACCAGGTCACTCTACCCTGGATATGCTGCTTCTGCTCTCCCATCAATGGATGGAGGTCCTCAATGCCAGACAGGAAATCCGAGCCGTATCCCTGGACATATCACGTGCTTTTGACACAGTCTGGCACCCTGCAATACTCACCAAACTCTCTTCCCATGGTATTCAAGGCCATCTCCACTCATGGCTCGCAGACTTCCTCTCCTGTCGCAGTCAACGTGTGGCCCTAAATGGAGTTCTTTCATCCCCTCTTCCTGTGCAGGCTGGAGTTCCTCAAGGTAGCGTTCTGGGCCCTGTTCTTTTTCTGGTTTTCATCAATGATCTCTCGGACTCTCTGGAAAATCCTCTATTTCTCTTTGCCGACGACTCCACCCTCTGCCGTACCATCTGTCATCCCTCAGACCGGCAAGCAGCAGCTTCTTCACTCACTGCAGATCTGGATAAAATCACAAACTGGTCCAACACGTGGAACATGTCTTTCAATCCAGACAAATCTCACACTCTCACTATGTCTCTTCGAAAGGACCGTTTACAAAACCCCCCATCCACTTTCTCAACAATCCTCTGGAAGAAGTCTTTTCTTTCAAGCTTCTAGGTCTCACTATCTGCCATGACCTTTCCTGGGAAAGTCACATTTCCAACCTCGCCTCAAAAGCCAGTCGCCGACTGGGAATCCTCCGTCGTGCTGAGTCCTTCCTCGGCCCTCTTGAGCTCCTGACCACTTACAAAGCTTTTGTCCGTAGCCTGATGGAGTACTGCTCTCCCCTCTAGGCTGGTGCTCCTGCCTCCCACCTTTCTCGGCTTCACGCTGTCGAAACCAGGGCATTTAAGATCATCGGCATCTCCCGCAATGAAGCTGAGTCTTTGGGCCTCTCACTCAATCGCCGCAGGTTGGTCGGTGGTCTTTCTGTCTTCTACCGACTCCTCTCCAGCCTCGCCCCCCTGCTCTCTCTGCGATTTGTCCCCACCACATTTCCACAGGGCGCTCAAGGTCCGCCAACAACCCCCTTCTGGTAAAACTACCAAAATCACGAATCACTGCTCATCTTCACTCTTTCATTCCTCTTTTTTCCCGCCTTTGGAATAAACTTCCTCACTCTATTCTTTCCCATTCTTCCCTCCAGGCTTTCAAAACAGCTGTTCACCACCACCTCTTATCTTACCCCATCCAAATCCTCGATCTTTTCTACCCCCGATAATCCACCCAAGCCCACTTCCTTCATTTCTCCTGCTTTCCTTCCTGAAAGTCCCTGAAATGTCCATTTTCTCTTCGCCATGTTCCCCGTCCCATCCCCATCCCTCTCCCTTCCACAGTTCACCTAATGTGTCTGTTCCCCACTGTTTTGTCCCTTCCACTCCCGCCCCTCTTGTCTCATGCCTCCTTGCTGTGAGTTGTGTGTTAGCTCTCATACGAGCCTCGACCAAGGTATACAAAAAAAATAAAAAAAAAAAAAAAAAAGCCCCCCCCACCTTTCTCTCTTCCTCCTCTATCCTTCCCCTCCCTCCCCCTCTCCCTTCTTATTTTCCCGTCAGCGAAGCGACGGGTTGTATTTGCAAGTCGTCAAACATTGAGGCGGCTTCACCACTTTAAAATCGCACCTTAATGAAGTTAAATTTAGCATCACGCAACACTTCACATGATGGGCGCACTTTATCACCTCTACAGCACACATGGCACAAGATCCTCACGATACCCTATTAAGAGCAATGAGGCTGAGGCTTGAGACAACACGAGATAAACACAAGCGTAACATTTTTACATACTTTCCAGATTCTCTTCGTGGCCACTCCTGAAGCACCGAAAAGCATCAATCAAAACGCTCGTTTCTCCAAAAATTGCTACATCCATGGAAAACAAAGTGGATGCAGACGGGACACCCGGCTTAATGCTCATCCGAGGGATGGTGAGCTGTGTGATGTAAGGTCCTGCTTGTGAAGCACCGACGGGGACAGTTTACAGTTGGTCGGTCTGGAATCCAACCGCGACTCCTCAGCTTAAAGGTCAGTGTGATACCTCGGCACCATCCTGTGGGACCAGAATAAAATTGACACCTACAAAAATTGGGGAATTAATCATTGCTCCCACTGTCCATTGCAATAACAAATATAAAAGGACAAGCATTTCATCGACAAGCTCAATTGTCGTTTTAAACCTACCAAGAACACGTGACTCGTTCGACACAGGGCCAAAGATTATTGGACAATGAGACTGTGGACCAAATGAGAGGAGAGCATAAGAGCCTGGACAATCAATACGGCACTTTCAAAATGACGTGTGAACACCAACGAGACCTCTTGTGCATGCGCTGGGTGCGTTTTCACCGATTCTGTTCTCCTCGCCGGGCACTTAACCTGCTGTTGCGACGGCAAAAATCTGCATTTCAATTAGTCTCTTAAACATCACTGTGAGCAATGATTTTTGAATTTTTTTTAATTCTCTAAAATCATTTCAAAATGGTCAACCGTAATTGTTCTGTTTCTGAATGCAAATCGGCTCACGGAAAATACGAGAAATGTCCGTAGATGAGAGGTGATGGGTTCGTACCATTTGCTGCTAGTGCAAGCGAATGTCAGCAGTGAAGATATAAAACACACACACACACACACACACACACACACACACACACACACACACACACACACACACACACACACACACACACACACACACACACACACACACACACACACACACACCTCCTTTTACCAATAGATGCAAAAATCCTGCATAATTTCTCTTTTGAGCCAGGAACCAAACAACAACAACAAAAAAATCTGGAGAATGGCCCTCATAGCTCATCCAGCTCCCACTAACCCCCCACCCTCCATCCATCCATCCATTGGGACCATACTCTGTGCAGAGCGTTGGTGCTGCCGAAGCAGTGTCCTTGGCTATTGGGCACAATCCTGGACGGGTCGCCACTCCGACACAGGATACCAGCATGCTGGCACTCATCTTGTCAACTTCAGAAGGATGACAAGCAGAGTCAACCCCACCTGGTGTTAATTCAACAGCCGAGTGGGATTTCAACTCAGAATCCTCAGATCCCAAGCCCACCACCCTAACCATTAAGCTAACACCAGGCATCCCCACCCTCCCACAGCATGATTAACAGCAAACATAATTTCAAACTTATCGGACTGTACATTACCAAGTCACAGATATGACCTTCGCATCAGTGTTAAGAAGCATCCAAACCAGATACGGTGTTTCCCTCTGGAAAGTCTGCCTAAATGTTGGGAATGACGGCATCGTCTTTCCAATTGCAGACTCCCATTAAATAAATCACCAAGCCTGCCATGTTCACACAAGGTAATCCCACAAGGTTCAAAATCCCATCACTGCCGGCGATGGTCAGGAAGGACGCGCTCGTACACCGCATCAGGAGTTTTTGCATTACGGACTGGAAGATATCAACTTGTTGGGCAAGTTGATCAGAAAGTTGTCCAAATATTTTGTTGCGAGGAGGCTTTCTTACAGGTACTTTTCCAAGTATTCTCAGCTTCTTATAGAAGCTTTGTGAGCCATTTTCGGTAACAATCCTTATGCGGCATGCACGATAGACATTACATCCCTCGCCCCAGTGACCGCAGTTGCTGCGGGTTTCTGCACATGCGCCAAGCATTTTGGGGCGGATTACATCATTTCAACAGTGGCGCGTCGCTTTCGTCGTTAAAACCAATCCAATGATTAGCTTTGTCAGTCAAATGTTATCATTCCAGTCTAATACTCAGAAATAGCCGAAAAATCTTGAAATTGTGCAACAGTCTGAAAAGTATCTACCATGAGATGGATGTGAAATATCGTATCACGTGGTCCCAGTAGTCAGGGCAGGAAGCGAATGTGCTCCGATCATTCGGCTTCACTGTCGTACTCCCCATCACCCAATATAAACTGAGTCAGGTGGGACAACCCCCCTCAGCCCACGTGTTCAGTATACCGAGATACCGTCAACGAGCCACCCTCAAGTGTGGACGTTCAGGATACTGAGCATGGAAACCACGACCTGGAAGGTGACACATGATGGGGTGTTGGCATCTTGCGCCACTTATCCCGACAGGGACATCATGCACAACATTATACTGATGTTCAAATGTGACACACGTGGACAGAATTACATCGTTTTGTACACAATCAAAAGATTCCATGCACACAACCCATCGAAATATTTTACAAACACCTTGTGCTTCCACAGTACAAGTCACTCTGGGAGGTTAACGACAGATGCCACAAAGCAGAAAAATTGAAAGAATGAAATAATTATTTCTACAATGACAATATTAACATTTAATACTAATGTATTTCCACTCTTCATGGTTCCTCCTCCACATGGAGTTACCACAGGGATAAACTGGCTTGTGGTGCCCAAGCGTCCATAGCGGCGTCGCTTGTTGATCCTTCAATGTGGGCTCTTCCTATCATTGTGAAGCAGAGTTCTCCAAGCGTTGGATTGTTCACCCACAGACAGGGAATGTGAGCTGGGATTAGACCGTCGTGAGACAGGTTAGTTTCACCCCACTGATGCTTTTGTCGCAGGGACAGCAACCCCCGCTCAGTACAAGAGGAACCGTGGGTTCAGATAGTTGGCGTGTGCGTCTGGCTGAGCAGCAAGCGGCATGAAGATACCCTCTGAGGGATTATGGCTGAACGCCTCCAAGTCAGAATCCCCTACTTGGTCACAGATATATTATTGTGTGTGGAGCTTTAGCCAGGACAGTGTATGATGTTTGGCTGATCCTGTTAGCTGCTATATGGAAAGTTTAAGGTATACAGCACCCCAATCAATGTAATGATAGGCTTCTTCTTATTCTTGCGTATGGCAGCTTGGCTGCCGGGAAGCTATCGTTTTGTTGGGGTGTAGCTATGCCGCTGATACAGTGCCCCTATACCAGTACACTGGTACTCATTTCGCTGACATCGGAAGGATGACGAGATGAGTCAACCCCACCTGGTGTTAATTCGGCGGAAAACGGGCCTCGAAATCAGGACCCCAAACCCGCCTCCTTCAAATTCCCTGCTTTCCTTCCTGAAAGTCCCTGTAATGTCCATCTTGTATGCCCCGTGTTCCCTGCCCCATCCCTCTCCCTTCCACAGATCTAATATCTCTGTTCCCCACTGTTTTGTCCTTCCCTCTCCCACCCCTGTTGTCTCATGCCCCCCTTGCTGTGCGTTGTGTGTTAGCTCCCACACGAGCCTCGACGAGGTACACAAAAAAAATTAAAAAGATAAAGGACCCCAAGATCTCAAGCAAGCCACCCTCACCACCAATCCAACACCAGGCTTAATGATCAGCTGAACGTACACGTATTGGGTTTAAGATAAGGTCGTGCACGCTCCCACGACCGTGACAATTTGCAACACTCATGGCAAAGGATCCAGAACACTTTCTATTCTGACTCTTGCTCATGTCAGCAGCACCGGGATTACAAAAGCAAGAGACATGTTAAAAATATCTTGTCTCAGTCTCGCCAGTAATGAGCCATTGTGACACATTCCCGTCGGCATCGCAACCAGGTGGTCTCTGCTTCAGGGTGCAGTTGATGCAGGAAATTGGAACTGACTGAAGGTCTTGGGATACAATAGCCTCCTCTTTTTGAAAGGCACCTTGGGATATGTAATGTCCACTGGTAAATGCAGGCAGATGAGACAGCTCGGCTTCAACATCCACTCTGCAAGAATGGCCCAAACCATGTTGAAAAGCCAACAATAGTTGTCTCCATAACAGAGTAGTAAAAACCCCCAAAAAAATAATCACCTCATGATGTCCGACCTGGGCAGGACAGCAAAATAATCCAGACAACGGCTTTGTTGTTCCATTTTACTCCTCCACTCCTGATGCTGCATTCCAGGTTCAAATCCCACATACATCAACAACCTCCTCCATCAACCATTACTTGTACAAATACAAGCTCCTCCATCAACCATTACATGTACAAACTCCTCCATCAACCATTACATGTACAAACTCCTCCATCAACCATTACATGTACAAACTCCTCCATCAACCATTACAAGTACAACCTCCTCCATCAACCATTACATGTACAACCTCCTCCATCAACCATTACATGTACAACCTCCTCCATCAACCATTACATGTACAACCTCCTCCATCAACCATTACATGTACAACCTCCTCCATCAACCATTACATGTACAACCACCTCCATCAACCATTACATGTACAACCTCCTCCATCAACCATTACATGTACAACCTCCTCCATCAACCATTACATGTACAACCACCTCCATCAACCATTACATGTACAACCTCCTCCATCAACCATTACATGTACAACCTCCTCCATCAACCATTACATGAACAAACTCCTCCATCAACCATTACTTGTACAAGCTCCTCCATCAATCATTACATGTACAAACTCCTCTATCAACCATTACATGTACAACCTCCTCCATCAACCATTACTTGTACAAATACAAACTCCTCCATCAACCATTACAAGTACAACCTCCTCCATCAACCATTACATGTACAACCTCCTCCATCAACCATTACATGTACAACCTCCTCCATCAACCATTACATGTACAACCTCCTCCATCAGCCATTACATGTACAAACTCCTTCATCAACCGATACATGTGCAATACATGTACAACAATAGAGAAGCTGAAGTTTCAGCCGTTAACCCTTCGTCAGAGGGTCAAACATGAGCTTCTCCTTGCTTCCCCTGGTGGTTTACATGTTTCGATAAACGTTCCGTTGATTCCATATTCCGTGACGATTACTTTGTTGATGTTCTCAATAAGAATGATGTCAATACTCAACATCGGAGTTGGACATCCAATTTGACAGCAGTGGAAAACGTTCACAAACTGCCGTTTCATTTTGGTAGAGATGTGCTGAATTGCAAAATTTTGATGGAGATCAGGAAAGCTCTGAATTTCAGAGGTACGTATGTACATATACAGACATATACATAGATACATAGATACATATAGACATACACACATATAGATACATACACACACATACATATACATACACATAGATATATACATTCATACACATATACATATATACACACTCATCCATACATATACACATACATACATACATACATACATACATACATACATACATACGTACATACATAGAATTGCCTGATACAATTCCTGAGGGATGTGCGGAATATCCGTGCAGTGTAAAATGTGGTTTGTGAGTGTGAGTATTCGGCGTTGTGTCATTTCGGAGAGTGTGCAAAGTCATGTGATCGGTGCGTTGAAGGCTGCTTTGGTGGGATCTTTGTTTGGTTGAAGGATGGTTATGATTTTGCCTAGTTTCCAAATTTGGGGAATTCTTGAGGGTTGGAAGGAGAAATTGTTACCTCCGCCACCAAAGGTGAAGGAGGTTATGTTTTCACACCTTTCTGTCTGTTTGTTTGTTACTTGGCAATTTTTTTTTTGATGTTGATTGTGTGTGTGTGTGTGCGTGCGTGCGTGCGTGCGTGCGTGCGTGCGTGCGTGCGTGCGTGCGTGCGTGCGTGCGTGCGTGCGTGCGTGCGTGCGTGCGTGCGTCCACCTCCAGCACAAACCACTCAACCGTTCGTTCTGAAATTTTCAGAGATTAATGTCACCCGACCCTGTGACGGTCGGGCATTGAAGTTTTGGAAAATTTGGTCGACCGAAAAGGTCTACATCGGCCAATAGGCCAATTTGAACCAAATTTTCTAAAATACTAAAATTTCATCCCATTGACTCCAAATTTGAACTGGATTTGCATATCAGGTCAGTGAATTGAACTATCTATTACGTTTGAGGTTGTCTTCGGTCAAAAGGTCAACATAGGCCAAAAGCTCAACTCAAAATGCACCAAACCTTTTAATTGTTTCTAAAATTGTCAATTTTCATCTGATTGACTTGAAATTTGAAAAGGATTTACATGTCAGGTCACTGAATTCAACCAATTAATTTTGAGATCAACAAAGGCCAAAAGGTCAATTTGGGCCAAATTTTCAAAAATCCTCAATTTTCATCTGATTGACTTGAAATTTGAAGAGCGTTTGCATATGAGGGGCAACAAATTAAACCACCTATTAATTTTGAGGTAAACAGGCAAAAAGGTCGACATCGGCTAATAGGCCAAATTTTCTAAATCCTTAATTTTCATCCAATCGAGTTGAAATTTGAAAAGCATTTACATGTCAGGTCACTGAATTCAACCACCTATCAATTTTTGAGGTAAACATCGGGAAAAAGGTCAAAAGGCCAATTGGGCAAAATTTTCTAAAATCCTCAATTTTCATCCGAATGACTCGAAATTTGAAGAGCATTTTCATGTCAGGTCGCTGAATTAAACTACCAATTAATTATAAGGTCAAAAGGTCAACACAGGCCTAATTTCTAAAATTTATAGATTGGGCCAAAAATTAAATAAATTATATCTCAAAAAGTTGTAGATGAGTTTAATCGGTGGCAAGAACAAGTGGATTGGATTTTCGTTTGGATCCAGCCCATCAGTGGGATACAAAACGTGAACTGTTCCACCTGGCAGAGGTATGCGCTCTACCGAGTGCCATTCTACTTTGTTCTGTTGTGCCAAGTTGTCACTCTATGAGTTGGTATGTTGTATGTTGTCTGTGGTGGCAATGGCTGCCTACAAGGATGTTATGCCACTGTTGGAGTTAGTGATGCTGATTATGGCTTTGTACAAGTGTTTGGTATTGGTTGAGTGGTCCAGTGTGGAGTAAGGAGTGCCAGTTTTGTTTTTTTGATATTGCCATGTGGAATGTATTCAACAGCTGCGGTTGTGATGATCAGATTGAACTGTTTGATGTGGATGTCAATGTTGGTGATGTTGTTATGCACAAAGTTATCACACATCGTTTTTTGGTAATCGGTGGATATTTTGTTTTTGTTCGTGTTGAGGTCGACAGCTGTGTTTATGGTAATGATGACAGGTCGGTCATCTGAAGGAAGTTGTTGCACTGTTTTCCACGTGGTTCTAGTTCAAAGTGATGGAGAACAGAATGTTATGTCTGGTGATGAATTGTTCGCTCACCTGGACTTTAGTTAAGTGAGCTTATGCGATCGAGTGGTGTCCGGAAGGTGAGTGAGTTAGTCAGTGAGTCAGTGAGTCAGTGACTCAATCCATACGCACTTCGGTCATTATCACTTGAACCAAACACACGATTTTGATGAAACTTGGCCACAAGCTTCATCACCAGTGATGTACCAAAGTGTATCGACCGCATCAAAATCTGTGCTCATTTAGGGGGTCTATTGAGGGGGGGTGGATTGACCCCCCCCCAAATAGATATTTCCTGTCTCCTCCGAAACTACACGTACGATTAAAATGAAAATTGACCACAACATTCATCACCCTTGATGTACAAACGTGTATTGACTACATCAAAATCTGCATTCATTAAGGCAGTCTACTGGGGGGTGGGGGGGGTGTTCTGACCCCCCAAAATCGGTGTTTGCCCTCTTCTTTGAAACTACACACACAATTTCAATGAAACATGACCACAACCTTCATCACACATGTTGTTCCAAAGTATCGACTGCATCAAAATCTGCGCTCATTAAGGTCTACGGGGGGGGGGGGGGTTGACCCTTCCGATGTAGGTATTTTCTCTCTTCTCCGAAACTACAGACATGATTTTGATGAAACTTGGCCACAAGCATCATCACTGGTGATGTACCAAAGTGTATTGGCTGCATCAAAATCTTCACGCATTAAGGGAGTATACTGAGGGAGGGGGGCGGTCTGACCCCCCAAAATTGGTATTTTCTCTCTTCTCCGAAACTACACAGACGATTTCAATGAAACTTGACCACAACATTCATCACCCTTGAAAGACCAAAGTGCATTGACCACATCAAAACCTGCACTCATTAAGATGGTCTATGGGGGGTGTTTTATGACCCCCAAAATAGTTATTTGCCCTTTTCTTTGAAACTACACACACAATTTTGATGAAACATGACCACAACCTTCATCACGCTTGATGTACCAAAGTTTGTTCACGACATTAAAAATAATTCAGGGTCCAAAGGGGTCTGAGTGACTGTTGCTACTGATCCAGATGAGCTTCAGGACAGACGGTCCAATTTTTGCTACTTCATATGATGTGTGCGTGTGTGTGTGTGTGTGTGTGTGTGTGTATGTGTGTGTGTGTGTGTGTGTGTGTGTGTGTGTGTGGTGTGTGTGTGGTGTGTGTGGTGTGTGTGTGGTGTGTGTGTGGTGTGTGTGGTGTGTGTGATGTGTGTGTGTGTGGTGAGTGTGGTGTGTGTGGTGTGTGTGTGTAGTGTGTGTGGTGTGTGTGGTGTGTGTGTGTGGTGTGTGTGTGGTGTGGGTGGTGTGTGTGGTGTGTGTTGTGTGTGGTGTGTGTGGTGTGTGTGGTGTGTGTGGTGTGTGTGGTGTGTGTGGTGTGTGTGGTGTGTGTGGTGTGTGTGGTGTGTGTGGTGTGTGTCTGAATCATTGGCTGGGTGTGGTACCTCCTTCACCTGCCATGACACTTCAGCAAAAGACATCTGTGACTCGTTGGGACTGACACAATCTATCAACTCCCCGACCCGGATCTCAACCAAAGGTACTCCATCTCTTCTGGATCTGATTTTGACCAATTTCCCTGAAAATATCTGCTGTTCTTCCTCAGCTCCATTCAGTTCATCTGACCACATGCTGATCAAAGCAAACATCTCTCTGGCTGTAACTAGAGAACCACATCAGCGTCGTCGAGACTGTGAACTCAGACCGACTGGCAGGGACTTCAAGCAGCCATCAAACTTCTGGACTGGTCTCCCATCTCCACTTCCTCCGACATTAACTCATCCTGGGAATTCTTTCAAAGAAATGTGCTCTCTCTCATGCACAGATTTATCCCCTCTCGTCTTCACTTGTCCCACCCTTAATCCCACCCATGGTTCACTGAAGCTTCTGGCGAAGCAGTTGGCCTGAAACAACTTACCTTTGCCTTATGGAAGGCTAATCCAACTGAGGGTAATCTCAGTTCCTTCCATAAAGCTCAGAACAAGTGTGTGTCCTACCCTTTCAAGCCAGGAAACAACATCTTTCTCATCTCAAGTCGGAACTCAAACCTCTCTCCCTCCTCCAAATCCTGGTGGCGTATAATTAAGTCTGTTTCTGGTGAATGTTCCCCCTCCAACCCCTCCCTTACCTCAAATGTCCGCTCTGTTGAAAACGCACGTGAAAAGGCTGAATGCCTAAACTCGGTGTTTGCAAGGAAAATCTTGTTTCCAAAACCCATCGCTTTCTCTACCCACCTTACCCAGTCACACCTAATTGTCCCTGGATTCTGTGTCCTTTCTCCTGACAAGGTGGAGAGCTTGCTGTCAAACCTCGACTCAGATCCTGCAAATGGTCCAGACGGCATCAGCCCACGTGTCCTAAAAACCTGCTCCTCTGCTCTTGCTCACCCTCTCTCTGTTCTAGTCACCCTCTCATTTGCTTAAGGTCATCTGCCATCTGCTTGGAAATCAGCAAACATTACCAGTCTGCATAAAAAGGTGCAACAAGAAGGGCACTCAGTAGAGTGCATACCACTACCACGTTATGCCCAATCCACAAGAACATATCAGGCCCAAACCATTTTTGAAATGTCACGTGATAAAGCACTATATCGTTTTTGGCCCAATCTCTCAATGGTGAAGAATCACTTTAAAAATAGAATAACTCTCGTATCCAGATCCGGATTCGGATCTTCACCAAAATCAAATCAATTCGTCCTTGCGACACACCCAAGTTGTCCACCATGTTTCATCTGAATCCGTCCACAAATTTTTGACATATCGTACTATAAATAATTTTTAGCCCAATCTCTCAATTCGTGAAGAATCACTGAAAAGTTTCTCGTAGTCTGATCCGGATCTTCATCAAAATCGAACCAGTTCGCTTTTGACATGGTCTGGCAACCTGCCCTGCTCACCAAACTCTCTTCCTATGGTATCCAAGGCCATCCCCACTCATGGCTCGCAGACTTCCTCTCCTGTCGCAACCAACATGTGGCCCTCAATGGACTTTTTACATCCCCTCTTCCTGTCCAGGCTGGAGTTCCTCAAGGCAGTGTTCAGGGTCCTGTTCTTTTTCTGGTTTTCATCAACGATCTCTCTGGTTCTCTGGAAAATCCTCTTTAATCCAAACTGGTCCCACACGTGGAACATGCCCTTCAACCCTAACAAATCTCTCACTCTATGTCTCACCGAAAGCCCCCCCCCCCCATCTACTTTCTCAACAATCCTCTGGAAGAAGTCCTTTCTTTCAAGCTTCTGGGTCTCACTATCTGCCACGATCTTTCCTGGGAAAGCGACATTTCCAAACTGGCCTGCAAAGCCAGTCACCGACTGAGCATCCTCCTCCATGCAAAGTCCTTCCTCGGCCCACCTGAGCTCCTGACCACCTAAAAAGCTTTCCTCCACAGCCTGATGGAGTACTGCTCTCTCCTCTGTGCTGGTGCTCCCGCCTCTCACCTTTCTCGGCTTCACGCTGTGGAAAACAAGGCATTTAGGATCATTGGTATCTCGCGTTATGAGTCTTTGGGGGCTCTCACTGCAGGCAGGTCGGTGGTTGCTCCGTCTTCCACAATCTCCTCTCCAGCCTTACCCCCCCCCCCGCTTTGTTTGAGATTCGTCTCGCTCATATTTCCACAGGGCGCTCAAGGTCCACCAACAATCCCTTTCTGGTCAAGACTTTCTTCTTCCCACCAAAATCAATAATCATTGCTCACCTTCATTCTTTCATTTATTTTTTTTCCCCACCTTTGGAAAAACTCCCCCACTCTCTTCAATCCCACTCTTCCCTCCAAGTCTTAAAAACAGCTGTTCACCACCATCTCTTCTCTTCCCCCATTCAAGACCATGATCTTTTCTACCCCCCACTCATCCTCTCCAAACTCACCTCCCTCAAATTCCCTGCTTTCCTTCCTGAAAGTCCCTGTAGTGTCCACCTTGTTTTCCCTGTGTACCCCACTCCATCCCTGTCCCTTCCACAGATCTTATGTCTCTGTATTCCACACTGTTTTTTTTTTACTTCCCTCTCCCTCCCCTCTCGTCTCCTGCTCCCCTTGTTGTACATTTTGTGCGTTTGCTCTCATATGAGCCTCGACAGTGCGTTGGGGGGGGGGGGGAAAAAGAAGTGATAATCTCAGTTTGAAAACCGAGAACAGGCATGTGAAGGGGAGAAGAAAAGGAAACCGCAGGCGAATGTTACGCCAATAGAGCCAACACTTTAAAAACAGCAGGAAGTCCATGCCTGACAAGGAACACGTACATCATTTCCTTTTGAGTAAAATGTCACTTTTCTTAAACAATCACTGCAATGAGAAGCGAGTTAATATTGAGGATTTCCTCTCTCAAGTTTGGCTACGTACCGCTTCTGCAAAACAACATCACAAAAAGAGCGATACATTCGAAGCATGGAGATTGACAGAAGGTTGGATGACCGACAGAGACCGAGCGGCATACGGTGAAACGGAGCCGATCGAGTGAGAAAGCACCGAGGTGGAGATCAGTCAAGTAGGCCTAAGACAGAAGAAAGTGATGCAAGCTTCTCCTTAAGAGGCTCCATCATGTGCCATCAGGGACGAGATGATCAAATAATCAATAAAATATCTTCATCGCGATTGAAGTGATCAGCATTGCCACTCCCATCCTCCGTGGGAATTCACGAAGATGTACTATATTTTTGGGACATATTCACAAAGTGATACGTCAGTCCTCCGGGTGGAAGTGCATCTTGGCCCACCTTTGGCGGGCAATTTAAGGTGGCGATATTTCCACAATGTGACACTTTCTTCTGGAACACACTGTGCACTTGAAAAAGAAAATTGGGACATTCTGCAGCCATATTTTGCCTTGCTGGACCATACTAAAGTTTTTGTGATGTAAAACGCCAAGCGATCAATTTAGAAATTTTCATCACAGAGCCACATGTGCAACAGCTCCATAATATTGAAATTGTTTATTTAAAATTGTGATGTTCCATGTTGGGCACCACCCCCATCTTGAGCAACCTTGCATTAAAGTACGCACAACTACGTCGTGATCATTTCCATCGCAGAGAATTAACCTGAGACAGTTCACAACTTCACTGAAGAATGGTGGCGAAGCATCTCTCAACTCGAGCAGGAATTTGGAATTTGGCTTTTGTATAGCACACGATGGAAGAAAAAAGAAAAAAAAAAAAAAAAAAAAAAAGAGATCTGGTTATTTAACGCCATGATGCATTTATCGAGTTGGTCATTGGTCTAACGATGAAGATAAAGAAAACATAATGTCTTCCCGTCCCTTCCTAGTCAATCGCACAATCACCCACAAGTCCTCTTTGCTGACGCGTCACATAATCAAGTCAGAATGTTTGAATATCATGCCTGAAAAGCTTTTGGGAGCCTGTGGAAGTGTATTTTGTCTCAGGACAGCATCAAACTGGCCCTTAAATCCTGCTGAGTACTTGCTCAAGCAACGCTGAAAATAAGGTACGTTGTACCTTCCTGACAATTGGGAGGAGGGAGCGGTAAAGTGAGGAAAGACCTTCGTGTTGGCGTCATTGATTGATTGGACAAAGTTCAGAGGACTTGCTCGACACAAATATCATGTGAAGTCATCATACATGCAAGAAAATTGAACCAAAACAACTGGGGTCTTGTTGGACCCCAGAAAGGATTTGCTTGCAACTCCGTGCAGCAAGGTGGGATCTTAAAACATACATATATATATATATTTATTACCAGCACATATAGGTAAAGGAATGACGAAAATGTGAAACACATCGTGTAACGAACATAGGAATCACATCAAAATGTGGGCCTGGAGTTGAAAAAGACACCAGGTGGTAGGATGAGGGTTAAGGAGTCATGATTGGTTGTTATTCAAACCAGACTACAAATCATGGTGCTTTGCCAGTAGGGTGTTACATCACCAAGTACATCATCGTTAGGTAAGGATGGTAAGTCAGTTGTCATATCAACTAGCATTTGGTTGTAGATTCTGAAGTATGTTTATGGTACCAAGGTGAAATTTTTTTTATTCCTACCCAAATCTACAAGGGGAAGGGTGGGGTGGGGGGCTGCATAAGCAACATCCATTACCCTCCACCATGTCGCTCACCCATGAGCCTCTATGCTCCGTCACCTCCCCCCATCTATGATCTTCAACCCTCAGTCACCATGCTCGTCCATGACCTCGTGTCCTCCATAACCTCCACATTCCGTCACCTAACTCAACTACGAACCCCTACCCTCCATCACCATGCTCATCGACAAGTCCCTACACTGCATAATCTCACTCATCCATGAGCCACCACCCTCGGTCACCATGGTGAGCTAATAGCCTCCACCATCCATCATCTTGATCACCCATGAGCCTCCATATTCCTTCAGAAGTTTCTACTCACAACCACCTTGCTGGATTCCACAAGCCTAAATTTCATCGATAAAAAGTTTGAATTGTTACAAAGAAACTTGTATTGTACAAGTAACTGTGTTAACATTGCATGCTTATCACATTTTCACTTATTTGTGGCTCATTTGGGTAAATAATAAATACTTACATCACCAACTGAAATACTCCTGTTTTCCACAACACTTTGAATTGAAAATACAGTGTTTGAATCCCGACACAGCTGGAAACCGTTATCGCGGTGTTTCACAGACAGGGTGATTCATCAGTGTGTGTACCTTCCATCGGATGTCTATGAAACGAGCCGCCCGTCTGGCAGCATTCATTGGTGGATGTTAAAGATCCCACGGTGCCCTTCGCAGCGAGTCGGTGAGCTATCGCCGGCACCCTGAACAAGTTACAAATTCCTGCCGAACCAGCAGATGACATTGCATCAGCGACCTCGCCACGCCCTCAGCCAATGATGCTACCCCACAGACTTGTGCTGCATCTGGATGAAGAAGAAGGTGTACATATATATACATACATATCGAAACATGTAGAGTGTGATGAGCACTCCGCCGATCCCCATTGGGCACAATCCAACACCAAAGTATCGCCTCCAACATAGAGACCTCGGAGGCGACGAAAAAAAAAAATATATATATATATATATATATATATATATATATATATATATATATATATATATATATATATATATATATATATATATATATATATACACATATACACACACATGCAGAATATACTATATTCTGCTTCTGCACTTGTGTAGCAGGTTATATGTATACATATAACCTGCTTCTGCACTTGTGCAGGGTCTGTCTACAATTGATGGTTGTGGCTTGCCAGGGAGGTATAAGATATGTTGTTACCAATTTGGGTTGTTGCCTCGTGTCTTATGGCCTCTCCAAATATATGAGATTGCTCCAACAAGAGTGGAGAGGATGGAGAAGATGGTAAATTCGTACATGCGGAAATGGTTGGGTTTGCCAAAAATGTTGGCTAGTTTGGTGTTATGGAGCAGAAGTTCAAAGATAAAACTTCCATTTAAGTCACGAGCTGAAGAATATAAGATTGGGAAAGCCAGATTCCAAATGATGCTTCGAGATTCAAAAGACCCAGTGATCAGTGAACTGGGGCCAAAGATAAGAACGGGAACTAAGTGGGATGTTCAGAGGATGGTTGAAGATGCGGAGAGTAGGTTGAAAATTAAGGAAATCATTGGGGCAGTGCAGAAAGATAGGAAAGTATTTGGTTGGAAAGAACAGTAACGGTGGCCACAAGTGAGTGCAGGTGGGAGATGAGAGATGGTTATCGACGAGATTAAATGTATGGAAGGGGAGAGAAGAACGGTTCAAGCTGTAAGTCAACCTCAGCAAGGAGCATGGACAGCATGGGAAATGGTTGTGCAGAAGATTAGCTGGGCATCGCTGTGGAAGATGGAGCCACAGCGACTAATTTTTGCACTTAAATCAATGTGTGATCAGATGCCAACTGCGGTGAATCTGGCAAAATGGAAATTGGCTGAGTCAGTAGAATGTGCCAAGTCTGGTAGAAGAGAGACGTTAGAGCATGTACTGTCTGGTTGCCGGAAATCTCCAGCCAGGTATACTTGGCGACATAACCAGGTTTTGCGAGTGATTGTTGAGGTTACGAAAAGGCGATGTGATG
>NC_140961.1:10101791-10224291 GCF_056783735.1 Eptatretus burgeri | reverse complement strand
TTGGTGGTTGAATTAATTGACCTGATATGCAAATCCTGTTCAAATTTCAAGTCAATCCAATGAAAATTGAGGATTTTAGAAAGTGATCCTAAGTTGTTGACCTTTGGCCTATGTTTTCACCTTTTGACCGATGTTGACCTCAAAAATAGCTGCTGGTTGAATTCAGAGAGCCGATATAAAAATCTTCTTCAAATTTGAAATCAATCGGATGAAAGTTGACAGTTTCAGAAGTTTGAAAAAGTTGTTGATGTTTGGCCGATGAACTTTTGACCACAAAAATAAATAGGATTCTGTCAGAGCACCAAATCTACTATTTGGTGCAGTTGTGTGAAGAACGGTTTAAAATTATGACCTGTAGACGATATAAAGTTGAGCAGACAAATGGAGGCGATCAACATACTTGTCAAAAAATAAATAAATGGGCCAAGTAACAAAGACAGACAGACAGACAGGGTTGAAACATAATCTCCATTAGGTGACGGAGGTAAAATTGTTTTAAAATGTGCCCAAAATTATTTCGATATTTCAACTTTTGATCCCACGCCAGGACACAAGTTGTTGAGGTGTGTGTGTGTGTGTGTGTGTGTGTGTGTGTGTGTGTGTGTGTGTGTGTGTGTGTGTGTGTGTGTGTGTGTGGGGGGGGGGGCAAGCCAAAAGTGATGCTGCTCCATCACCTTCTTGACAGGTGGTGACCATAACTACCAAGTTTGGTGAATTTCTGCACAACCGTTAAGGAGGAGGTAGCCTGGCAGACGGATGGACATAAGAGACAGACAGACAGAGCCCATTACAATATCTTCCCGTTTTTTTCAAAAAGTGCGGAGATAATGATGTTGGAATCTGACACTTACCACAATTCATTATGTTGGAATCTGACTATCAGTGTGCAGCCCACGATGTTGGCATCTGACTCTCAGCATACAGCACACAATTTTCGCATCTGACTCTCAGCATACGGCCCACAATGTTGGAATCTGACTCAGCGTACGGCCCATGGTGTTGAAATCCGACTCTCAGCGTACGGCCCATGGTGTTGGAATCCGACTCTCAGCGTACGGCCCATGGTGTTGGAATCCGACTCTCAGCGTACGGCCCATGGTGTTGGAATCCGACTCTCAGCGTACGGCCCATGGTGTTGGAATCCGACTCTCAGCGTACGGCCCATGGTGTTGGAATCCGACTCTCAGCGTACGGCCCATGGTGTTGGAATCCGACTCTCAGCGTACGGCCCATGGTGTTGGAATCCGACTCTCAGCGTACGGCCCATGGTGTTGGAATCCGACTCTCAGCGTACGGCCCATGGTGTTGGAATCCGACTCTCAGCGTACGGCCCATGGTGTTGGAATCCGACTCTCAGCGTACGGCCCATGGTGTTGGAATCCGACTCTCAGCGTACGGCCCATGGTGTTGGAATCCGACTCTCAGCGTACGGCCCATGGTGTTGGAATCCGACTCTCAGCGTACGGCCCATGGTGTTGGAATCCGACTCTCAGCGTACGGCCCATGGTGTTGGAATCCGACTCTCAGCGTACGGCCCATGGTGTTGGAATCCGACTCTCAGCGTACGGCCCATGGTGTTGGAATCCGACTCTCAGCGTACGGCCCATGGTGTTGGAATCCGACTCTCAGCGTACGGCCCATGGTGTTGGAATCCGACTCTCAGCGTACGGCCCATGGTGTTGGAATCCGACTCTCAGCGTACGGCCCATGGTGTTGGAATCCGACTCTCAGCGTACGGCCCATGGTGTTGGAATCCGACTCTCAGCGTACGGCCCATGGTGTTGGAATCCGACTCTCAGCGTACGGCCCATGGTGTTGGAATCCGACTCTCAGCGTACGGCCCATGGTGTTGGAATCCGACTCTCAGCGTACGGCCCATGGTGTTGGAATCCGACTCTCAGCGTACGGCCCATGGTGTTGGAATCCGACACTCTGCATACAGCCAACGTGTATGCGTGCTTGTTCCACCTATTGGTCGGACAGTTCCTCGGACTCTACCCACAATTTCTATACCATGGCCACCAATTTAGGAACTTATTTAGAACTCATTATAACGCTTTTTCCAAGGAGCACTTTTCCTGTGGATGTTATGCAGGTTTGTTATTATTTCCGATTATTTTCTATTAAAATTGTGACAGGTCTCTGTGCAATCAGTGATGGCATGACAGGGGAGCAGAAAGTGTTACATGTTCCGCTGTTTCGGCGTGGGAATGCCCGTTTGTTTTTCGGAGCAGGAGGAGTGCAAGAGTAAAGATGGGGTACAGCTTTGGAAGGGAGGGGGGTGGGGTTGACGATTTTTGGAGGGGATGGCGGTGGGGGGGGGATGCAATCACCCAACAGGTAACGTGCCAATTCATGTTAAAGTCCATCGATATGTCCTCATGGCCTTCCGGGTCTGGGTTTGGAGCGACGGCAGGGTCTTTCAGGGCTCTCTGCTGACAATCTCAAAGTTGTTTCCGGTCGTTATGTCCCGTTTTTAACTGTTTATTTTCTCACCGACATGTTACGATGTGTTCCTAATTTGGTTTTGTTTCAAAAATCGTGCTATTTTGTGAGTTTTCGTCGACCTTGTCTCACCGGGTTCCTTGAGGCCTACCCATCCTTCCCCTCTTGGCGTACGATTGTTTTTATTTGTATTTTCTCCCCATTACTTTCAATTCCTATCTTCCTCACTTTCCCAACGTCCCCCATCCCTCTCAACTAAACACTGTTTCTTGTCTTAAATCCAAAACAACAACAAAAAAATTACCTTTCCCTTTGCATAACCACGAGTCCCGATCCTGCTTCTTCTTCCTCTCCTTCTTCTTCCTCCTGCCGACACACCATCTTTATTCTACTTGAACTGACCCTCTCTCACCATTACCTTTGCGATTTCTTCCTACAATCCTCCATTCGCGAATCTTACTTGTTCCTCAAAAATTAATAATTTTTCTCGTATCGTTTCGATTTATACACCTCCTGTAACCACGTGACCCTCTCTCCACCCTCTTCCTGACACGTTTCATCGACCCAGGAGCTTCACTCTTTGTTCACAGTTCCAAATTCACCAAACACCTCCAGGATTTTACTTCAACCTTCCTGTTTCCGAATGTTACACAATCCTTATTTAAATAAATACATTCACTTTTGACTAAACACCTCCCACAGTCACGTGATTCTCCCGTGACCACGTGATTCTCCCGTGACCACGTGATCTGTTTCCACCCCTGACGTTTACCGATCCTAATTAACCTCACGATTTAATGCACAACATTTCCATAACCTAATCTGATGAAAACTCTCAAACAATAATAATAATAACAATAATAATAATAATAATAATAATTGATAAAACGATCTCTTTTAATGCTTCATCTTCCTCTTCCACAATTGTGGTTCTCATTACCACATCACAATTCACTCTTCTTCTTCTATTCCAACAAACCACTCTCAACTCGACCTTTCCTTCACTCCTTGACTAAAAAAATCCAACTGTCACATCGTTTCTTCTCTCCATTCTCTTGATTCCTCTTTATTACATCAATGAAGAAATGTTTTTAATCACATTTCTCACCAAAAGAATATAAAAAAATTTCCCATGAGGGTTCATTTTCCATCAACCATTCTTTTTTTCAAACTTCAGTGCCAACTCACCCCTCTCTCCCCACTCACCCTCCTTCTCAAAGCAACCATCACACCCTTCTCCCTCCAAGCTTCCCTCTCACCCCTCCTCAAAGCAACCATCACACTCTTCTCCCTTCAAGCTTCCCTCTCACCTTTCTCCCTCAACTCTCCACACTCACCCTTCTCCCACCATTTCCCTCCCTCACTCACCCTTCTCAAAGTTGCCCCCCCCGCGCTGACCCTCTCATCCACCAAGCTTCCTCCTTTCCCTGCCCTCTCACCTCAATCTCATCACTCCATCTCCTCAAATCCTCAAACACCTTCTGCCCCCCCTCTCCCCCAGCACCACAGAGCCTTTTCTCCTCCTCACCCGGTCCCCTCCCCGAGCTATTCTGCAATCCCCCACACTCTCTCAACAACTCTCCTTACCTCCCCCCCCCTCCTCCCTTGTCCGACCCTCCAACTCTCCTCCCATCCCCTGCACCCAAAGCCTCTTCCCCTCCCTCTTCATGAACAGTGTAAACCTCAAATATCCGGGGCCTTCGCTCCAACCTTACAGATCTTTCCATACAGGTTGCATAACAGACATAAACTCCCTAACAGAAACTTTCCTCCCCCAAGACGTGTCTGACTCCCAAGTATCTCCCTGGTTACTCCCTCCTCCAGTGACAGATCTGAGCCTCGTCCTGGTGAAAGAGTTTCTCTCATCAAAGACTCTATTCCTCACTCTCCATGCACTGCCCTCACTCCCCCCACACCCCCAGGAATACCTCTGGCTACGGTTTCCCCTCCACTCCCAACTCCTGTTTATATGTGTACTGTCACGTCCACCAGTGATGACTCCGTCTATGCCTCACTATCCAAAAACATGGACCAACTTCTATCTTCTCATCGAAACTCTCTCTTCCTCATAAGTGGTGACTTCAATTGTCATCATGCCAGTTGGCGAGGTGTGGGTACCTCTCTCACCTGTCAAGGAACTTCAGCAAAAGCTTTCTGCGACTCATTGGGAACTGACTCAATCGGTCAACTTCCCAACCTGGATCTCAACCATTGGTACTCCATCTCTTCTGGATCTAATTTTGACAAATTTCCCTGAAAATATCTACTATTCTTCCTCCACTCCAATCGGTTCTTCTGACCACGTCCTTGTCAAAGTGGACATCTCTCTGGCTATTATCAGAGAACCACCTCACTGCCATCGAGTCTGGCATTTCACTCAAGCCGACTGGCAGGGTCTCCAAGCAGCCATCAAACTTATAGACAGTTCTCCCATCGCTACTTTCTCCAACATCAACTCATCGTGGGAATTCTTTCAAAGAAACTTGCTCTCCCTCATGCACAGATTTATCCCCTCTCGTCTTCAGTTGTCCTACCCTTCCTCCCACCCTTGGTTCACTGAAGTTTGTGGCAAGGCAGTTGTCCTGAAACAACTTGCCTTTGCCTCATGGAAAGCAAACCCAACTGAGGGCAATCTCAGTTCCTTCCACAAAGCTTGGAACAAGTGTGTATCTCCCCTCAGCAGAGCCAGAAAACAACATCTTTCTCAGCTCAAGTCTGAACTCTCAAACCTCTCTCCCTCCTCCAAATCCTGGTGGCATCTAATCAAATCTGTTTCTGGTGTATGTTCCCCCTCCATCCCCTCCCTTACCTCAAAAGGCCGCACTGCTGATACCACACGTGAAAAGGCTGAATGCCTAAACTCGGTGTTTGCAGCTAAATCTTGTGTCCAAAACCCATCGCTTTCTCTACCCACCTTACCCAGTCGCACCTAACTGTCCCTGGACTCTGTGTCCTTTTCTCCTGACAAGGTGGAGAGCTTGCTTTCAAACCTCGAGTCAGATTCTGCAACCGGTCCAGACGGCATCAGCCCACGTGTCCTAAAAACCTGCTCTTCTGCTCTTGCTCACCCTCTCTCTGTTCTATTCACTCTCTCATTTGCTCTTGGTCATCTGCTTGGAAATCAGCAAACATTACTGCCCTGCATAAAAAGGTGCAAAAACAGATCCCTGCAACTACAGACCAATCAGCCTTCTCCCAATCATCAGCAAGGTTATGGAATCCATCATCGCTTCAGACATTAAATCCTTCCTCTTCTCCAATGGCTTGATTTCTGATCATCAATTTGGTTTCAGACCAGGTCATTCTGCCCTGGATATTCTGCTTCTGCTCTCCCGACAATGGATGGAGATCCTCAATGCTGGACATGAAATCAGAGCCATATCCCTGGACATATATCGTGCTTTTGACACGGTCTGGCACCCTGCCCAGCTCACCAAACTCTCTTCCTATGGTATCCAAGGCCATCTCCACTCATGGCTCACAGACTTCCTCTCCTGTCACAGTAAACGCGTGGCCCTAAATGGAGTTCTTTCATCCCCTCTTCCTGTCCAGGCTGGAGTTCCTCAAGGCAGCGTTCTGGACCCTGTTCTTTTTCTCGTTTTCATCAACCATCTCTCCAACCCTCTGGAAAATCCTCTTTATCTCTTTGCTGATGACTCCACCCTCTGCCATGCCATCTGTCATCCCTCAGACCAGCAAGCAGCAGCTTCTTCGCTCACTCCAGATCTGGTAAAATCACAAACCGGTCCAACATGTGGAACATATTGTTGTGGGCCGGCGGAATCGGGTGAGAAGACCACGAGGTGGGGGAAGCTACGTCGATTCCTACCAGACTCCCCGGAATTGTAGGCGTCGCTCACAGATAATTCCGTGACGCGGTGGGTCGCTTAACCCAGTGGATCTCAACCCTTTGAAGCCGTGACCCCCCCCGCCCCCCCAAAAGAAGAGGGCTCTTCTTCCTCTTCACAGAAGAGGGGGAGGGGCGTCTCCATTGTGTTGTGATCGCTCCCTAACTATTAAATTAAATCACAGCGCATCTAATCGATTTCTGCCCATTAAACAATGGAAGGTGAGCTATCTATGGAACATGTACTTATCGACATAACTGACTAAAGGAACCTGAATGTTGTGCGCAATCGAATTACCAAATTCGTAACAATATATTTGTTTGATTATTTGTTTTAACAACCTTCCCGCGACCCCCAAAAACAATCTCGCGACCCCCAGGTTGAGAACCATTGGCTTAACCGACCGTGGATGCCAATAACTCAACCGCGTGACCGAGGGTCCTCCCACCTATGGAATCGGGTTACCTAATTAACCACGTGGTTTAACCACGGGCGAACGACGCCCTCGGTACGCCTTGTCCGAACCGGATCACTCTCCCGGATCGGATCACCTTTCCGGATCGGATGCAGCCGAGCGACACTGCCAAGGACGTACCAGCTTGAAGGAACAGACCGTTGGGAATAAAGACCCGGCGAAACCTGGATTCGAACCATGCTGGACCAAGGCGAGCTGGGAACATTTCTCCAACAATTATTTATTTACAGCAAGCGAGGAAAAGCATGTGGCACAACAAAGGTAAATTGTGTATGTAACACAGGGAAAGAGGAGAGGGTGTGGGGGGGGGGGTGCAACAATTATACAAGCAACTTACCAAAGCAGACACAGTGCAGACTTGACGTGAGATTATTATTCACAGTAACAACAATAAAATATCTTCTCCAGGCTTACTTAACAGACAGGTGCCGGCACACTGACACACACACACACACACACACACACACACACACACACACACACACACACACGAAACCCCAATGAAGAAAAAGGACATTTACAGCCAGGGAGGGAGGGGAGTTGAGGTTATAGCTTTCGGTACCTGGGCGTTTCGTGGGGATGCTCCATGGTGCGGTACCCGACAATAGTCGCGTTGTTCTGGCCACAGCCGCAGTGTGGAGATCGTGTTCTCAACAGGAGGAGCTTGAGTGGAGAAGGGAGGAGTCCAGAGGGCGAGGGTGGAGCAGTAGGCGGGACCAGGCAGGAGGCAGTTCGTCGAAGTCGTGTGGGTGGAGACAAGAGGCAGGAACACTCAGCGTGAAGAACACCCACACTGAACACAACACTTCTCAACCACTACAAGGAGGATTTTTCAGTGTTTTATAGAGCCCGGAGGTCGAGGGAGGGGCCATGCCGAATCCGACATCGCTTGAGTCGGCATTCCGACTGGCCCCGACCCCTCACATGGTCCGCCATCCTGGGCCGGGTTTCGGCCAGACGCCGGTATAGCCCGCCCACCTGGATGCGAAAGCGTACGTGACACGCCGCACATGTCTGGCTTCGGGTAGACGGTGGAAGCTCAAAGCGCCAGTCGACTCCATAGTGCACGTTGCGATTTTTCCTCAGAAGTGATCGTTGGGGAGGGTAACGTGAGTTGTCATGCTGTGGTAAGCGAGACGAGGGGCAAGCGAGGCAGATTTACCTCAGAAAAGAAAAGGTGGGAATAAAATAAAAGGGAAAAATGATTTAATAATCCTAACTAATAGCCCATCGCAACGCACTCCCTTGTCCTCCCACGACACAAAAGGAAGGGGGTCTATCTGCACGTATATTACTGGCATAACTGACTCGGGACAACTATCTGTTGTATGCACGCGGTTCCGAGAACCGCAACAATATCTTTCAATCTAGACAAATCTCACATTCTCACAATGTCTCTCCGAAAGGACTCGTTTGGAACCCCCCCCCCCACCCCCATCCACTTTCTCAACAATCCTCTGGAAGAAGTCCTTTCTTTCAAGCTTCTGGGTCTCACAATCTGCCATGACCTTTCCGGGGAAAGCCACATTTCCAACTTGGCCTCCAAAGCCGACTGGGAATCCTCCGTCATGCAAAGTCCTTCCTCGGCCCACCTGAGCTCCTGACCACTTACGAAGCTTTCATCTGCAGCCTGATGGAGTACTGCTCTCCCCTCTGGGCTGGTGCTCCTGCCTCCCACCTTTCTCGGCTTCAAGCTGTGGAAACCAGGGCATTTAGGATCATTGGCATCTCCCGCAATGAGGCTGAGTCTTTGGGCCTCTCGCTCTCTCTCACGGCAGGCAGGTCGGTAGTCTTTCTGTCTTCTACCATCTCCTCTCCGGCCTCGCCCTCCCCCGGTGTCTGCAATTTGTCCCCACCATATTCCCACAAAGCGCTCAAGGTCCCCCAACAACCTCCTTCTGGTAAAACTACCAAAATCACGAATCACTGCTCACCTTCACTCTTTCATTCCTCTTTTTTCCCGCCTTTGGAATAAACTCCCTCACTCTATTCATTCCCATTCTTCCCTCCAGGCCTTCAAAACAGCTGTTCAACTCCACCACCTATCATCCCCCAAACAAAACCTCGATCTTTTCTCCCCCCGTTAATCCACCACAAACCAACCTCCTTCAAATTCCCTGCTTTCCTTCCTGAAAGTCCCTGTGATGTCCATCTTTTATAACCCATGTCGCTCGCCCCAATCCTCTCCCTTCCACAGATCTCCTAATGTCTCTGTTCCCCACCGTTTCGTCATTCCCTCTCCTGCCCCTCTTGTCTCATGCCCCCCCTTGCTGTACGTGGAGTGTTAGCTCTCATATGAGCCTCGACAAGGTATACAAAAATAATGTCTTCACGCTGCCAGTGATTTACATTGCAACACCACCATGAGCATTTAACAGTAAACTCTTGAACTTTGTACCCAGGAGGGCAATGATGTGTTTCGAATGAAGACATTTATTGGATATAAGATGATGATTGTAAAAATACATTGATGTTTTTACGTTATACAGCACATACGTTAAAACAGCATGATTTAATTATCGGAAATCGATGCACTCTGAAATTGGTAACCTGTGTATAAAATAATATTGAAGTTGTTTTTCTTCCTTCAAAATCGAGGGCCATGGAAGAGGGATGGAGGAATGTCTTTGGGCTTTAAAAACCTCCGTTACCTCAAAAACCTGACACTCTGCAGTCGACACGAACCACACCGCAAGGTGACACGAGTTCATCGACTTCTGGATGTGACCATCCCACTCCCATTCAAGATCCACACGTGGTGGTTCAGCTGGAGCCAATTAAGACCTCGGTGAGACTCCAACACGGTGAGCGTTTGGTGCAACAAACAGGTCGTGGGTTACATGTCATGTATGAACAACCGTAAAGCGAGTCTTCTTGATTGGACCTGCGGCTGTAATGAGTCCAAAATGCACAACCTTGCAGTTTGTGATATTCCCGTCGCCTCTCGGCTCTCACAGTCTCACCCCCATTCCCACTTCGGTTGAATGCCATCTACAGTGGGGAGAACAAGTATTTGATACACTGCCGATTTTGCAGGTTTTCCCACTTCCAAAGCACGTAGAGGTCTGTAATTTTTATCATAGGTACACTTCAACTGTGAAAGACGGAATCGAAAACAAAAATCCTCAAAATCACATTGTATGATTTTTAAATAATTAATTTGCATTTTATTGCATGAAATAAGTATTTGATCACCTTCCAACCAGGAATAATTCCGGCTCTCACAGACCTGTTAGTTTTGTCTTTAAGAAGCCCTCCCATTCTCCACTCATTACCTGTATTAACTGCACCTGTTTTAACTTGTTTTCTGCATAAAAGACAGCTGTCCACACTCAATCAATCAGACTCCAACCTCTCCACAATGGGCAAGACCAGAGAGCTGTCTCAGGACATCAGGGACAAAATTGTAGACTTGCACAAGGCTGGGATGGGCTACAGGACAATAGGCAAGCAGCTTGGTGAGAAGGCAACAACTGTTGGCGCAATTATTAGAAAATGGAAGAAGTTCAAGATAACAGTCAATCTCCCTCGGTCTGGGGCTCCATGCAAGATCTCACCTCGTGGAGCCTCAATGATCATGAGAAAGGTGAGGGATCAGCCCAGAACTACACGGCAGGAACTGGTCAATGACCTGAAGAGAGCTGGGACCACAGTATCAAAGAAAACCAGAAGTAACACACTACGCCATCATGGATTAAAATCCTGCAGCGCACGCAAGGTCCCTCTGCTCAAGCCAGCGCATGTCCAGGCCCGTCTGAAGTTTGCCAATGACCATCTGGATGATCCAGAGGAGGAATGGGAGAAGGTCATGTGGTCTGATGAGACCAAAATAGAGCTTTTTGGTTTAAACTCCACTTGCCATGTTTGGAGGAAGAAGAAGGATGAGTACAACCCCATGAACATCATCCCAACCGTGAAGCATGGAGGTGGAAACATCATTCTTTGGGGATGCTTTTCTGCAAAGGGGACAGGACAACTGCACCGTATTGAGGGGAGGATGGATGGGGCCATGTATCGCGAGATCTTGGCCAACAACCTCCTTCCCTCAACAAGAGCATTGAAGATGGAGCGTGGCTGGGTCTTCCAGCATGACAACGACCCGGAACACACAGCCAGGGCAACTAAGGAGTGGCTCCGTAAGAAGCATCTCAAGGTCCTGGAGTGGCCGAGCCAGTCTCCAGACCTGAACCCAACAGAAAATCTTTGGAGGGAGCTGAAAGTCTGTGTTGCCCAGCAACAGCCCCAAAACCTGAAGGATCTGGAGAAGATCTGTATGGAGGAGTGGGCCAAAATCTCTGCTGCAGTCTGTGCAAACCTGGTTCAGAACTACAGGAAACGTCTGATCTCTGTAATTGCAAACAAAGGTTTCTGTACCAAATATTAAGTTCTGTTTTTCTGATGTATCAAATACTTATTTCATGCAATAAAATGCAAATTAATTATTTAAAAATCATACAATGTGATTTTCAGGATTTTTGTTTTAGAATCCATCTTTCACAGTTGAAGTGTACCTATGATAACAATTACAGACCTCTACGTGTTTTGTAAGTGGGAAAACCTGCAAAATCGGCAGTGTATCAAATACTTGTTCTCCCCACTGGACGTATGACAAATGCAGCAGTGGATGGAATTTAACTGCCTTCTCACTTCTGACACCGCACAAGCAGAAACCCCAAAAAGGTGAATAAACATATCTTCGGAATCCTGTGGTGTCGTTAGTGAAAGTGGAGGTTCTGTGTACATTTCCCAAGCAGGGGGAAACCGAGGACAAGTCCAAAGGCCTTCATTTACCGAGCAGTTAGCGGACCGTTTGACGGGATCCTGGGTTTATCAGTGTCTGGTCTCGTCTTCAGCGAGCAAGTGGTCTGGTTTTGTCAGGTATTCTTTGACCTCAGGTTACACCAGTTGTTATTTTTTTAAATTTACTTCTTTTTTAACGGATAAGCACTGCAAAGAACAAAAGCTTAAACTATTTGTGTGCTCAGGAGCAGAAAGCCTTGATCCTGGATGTTGTTGAGTGACCTACAGTGGCATCTGGTGTACTGTTCCACATTGGTATTGTTGCGGGCATATATGAGCGGTCATACTGAACAAGTGACCGGTGACCACTCTCTGTCTCGCCAGTAAGACGCTGCACACCATAGCTCCCAAAGGAAGCACTTGTTTTGGTGAACCTTGATGGAATCCATGATGGAGTTAGCATGGTCTTCAGAAGTGCTGGAACTTCTTCTGTGTGCAGTCTGTACATCAGACCCACACCTGCGACAGTTCTCCTGTGTGGTAGGAGATCGGTATTTAATTCCTGTGGAGGGGACTTGATAATACGTACGGCATGACGTTGCACATCATCCAGATTTTTAAGATACACGGCACTTGCAGACATCCATACGAGGAGAGCATATTACATTGTGCTCCGGACATGGGCTTTGTACACTTGGGCTCGGCCAAGCGGATCAAAGTACGATCCAAGTATATATACATATGTTATTATGAGGTTGCTATGTCGGCAGCAGTTCCCACACTGCAAACAAATTCACACACACCAAGGTGTTCCCATGTCATATGTGAACTGTCCTGTTTCATTACAAAGGGCAGCCATTATTATTATTATTATTATTATTATTATTATTATTATCATCCCCATGCTTTTTGAAAACAAACGGGGGAGTGTGGTGGGGGGGGGGGATATTGTAATCAGTTCCATCTGTCTGTCCAGGTCTGTCCATAAGTCACATTATCTTATCATAAATGGTTGTGCAGAAATTCACCAAACTTAGTAGTTATGATCACCACATGGCAAGAAAGTGCGAGAGTGGTATCATTTTGACCCCACCCCCTTCAGGGTGGGGGGGGGTCATTCCTGGTGGACTTTTTATCATCTCTCAACCTTGCTTTAGGTGGGAAGCAGGGGGATTTGCAATGATGAGCCATCAGCTTTGCTCCAGCAACCTCCCCCACTGAAGGTGACTGAAGGTTATGTTTTTACCCCTGTTTGTCTGTCTGTCTGTCTGTCTGTCTGTCTGTCTGTGAGCAGAATATCTCAAAAAGTTGTGGTCGAAGTCAGATAAAACTGGTGGTCAGGTAGGGTGTGTGATAAGGACGAACCGATTCGATTTTGGTGAAGATCCGAATCCGGATCCGGCGTATCATTGGCACAAAAAACGTACACTGTTCAGCCTGGCGGAGGTACGTGCTCCACCGAATGCCGTTCTGGTTATTATTTTAAAATTAATTATTATTACAATACATGCCAGCGTTTGTATAAAGACTGATGGACAAACAATGTCGCTCTTTTAATAATATGAACAAAAAAAACAAACAGCTGTTCTCGCCTCTGAATTAATTAATTTTTTTTTCAGACAGTTCGTCCACACAGTTTGTTAATCATTCGTTTATTTCTCCCTCAGGATTCAACTTGTTTGTTTTCAGCATTACCAAGTCCACAACAAGTGGAATATTATTCCTGGCTTTCTGGTGGCATCATCAGCTTTCTGGTAATGCCTTGGGTTGATGGGGGCAAAACAAACGGCGCGTTCATGTTTAGTTGGAGACTGCAGTGCGAGGCCCAATGAGCTCTTGAAATGGTTTCACATGGAAGGCAATGGCCACGCACAGTCATCACCGGTTCAGAGGTTTGAACGTCTGACCTCTCACCGTTTTGCCTCCAAGTCTGGGAGAAACATAGATCTGTTTGTAGATCTTCCTGAACATCCCACCTGTATCGATGTTTGTCTGTGTGTCTGTCACCATTTTTCTCAGAGATGGTGAAACGGATCTTCATAAAACTTTCAGAGGTACATCAGCGAGTGTCAGGGAGTGTTTCAGACAAAAAAAAAAATAATGAAAATTTTTGAAGAAGAAAAAAAAAGTTGGATTTTTTTTTTTTGTTTGATTATAAATGCTTGAAAGTGCCAAAGCCTTTGTAGCCATGTGAAAGGTAACATTAAATAATCCCCCAACCCCAATCTTTAGTAGGGGTAGGGAAGTGTTTTAGCCCCCCTCCCCCTTAAAAAATAGACCCGGGAATACCGGGGACTCCTGCTCGTAGTATATAATCATCTCGGTACTTCAGAGGCAAGGGCAAAGCATCACAAGGTAAGTCACCTGTCCTACCCTGCTTGCATTGACCTGTGGATATTGAAAATCCAATGGTATATACCCTTCAAAATTACAGGCCAATGTGTGCCGGTACTCTCACCAGTCTTTCCGAAACTTTAGGGGCACCGGCATAGTTATATCGTGTGATGATGAAACCAGCAGACTGAATTATTGATTGAAACGCAGATTAAACATGCGTGTGCTGATCGATTAATTTGCATATTATACGATAAATAAAATGACCAGAGTAATCAATTATCCTCATTTGAATTTATCCCTTTGTTTCTGGCCAGATGTTAAGTGAACTGTCGGCGTACGTTCTGGTCCCAGCACTGATCTTGTATGTCGGTGTTTGTTAGTAACACCACAGATTGTTCAACTGTTCCGTGCAATATGCTCAACATACTGGTTGTAATTACATCGGTGTCTGGTGGGTTGTTGTTAATTGCCAGAATCCTTCGGATTTCGGCAATTATGTTGGTCGGTTGTGTGTGTCATTGTGTGTGTCTGTCTGTCTGTCCGTTTGTTTGTGTGTTTGTTTACCCTGTAGCAGCCACCCCGTTTCAGCGATCATGACCAAACTGCGTACAGACGTCGGCCATGGTCCAACTTAGACGCTTGTCATTTTTGGTGAATCTAGGTCAAAGGTCAAAGTCAAGGTCAAGGTCACCGAAAATCTTATTTTCGCAATAACGTCCGCTAAAATGGTCGTATCGACTTCAAACCAAATCCAAAATGTGCATCTTCCAATACTGCATCCAACCATATGTCTCATTGGGGGTGTCACACCAACACCCTTCTTAGCGGTCGGGGGTCGAATGTCAGGGGGGTCGGGTCAAAACTTTCAAATTGAGATAAAAACGCCATTTCAAGTCCGATTGACTTCCAAGTTATGATCATGACCAAACTAAGTGCTATAACTCATTAAACAGTAGCACGTTCAACTTATAAGAACCAAACTGATTTCCAGGTTTTTGTTTTTTCAGAGATCGTGGAGATATGACAAAGTTATTCCGGCAATTCCTTGCTCAACGAGCAATTTCATTTGTTTGTTTTTGCCTGACTTGCCCCCATTATGCCTGGTGTTGAATTAATGGTTGGGGTGGTGGGCTTTGGATCCTCGGGTCCTGAGTTCAAATCCACCTCAACTTACCAGGTGGGATTGACTCTGCCTGGCATCCTTCCGAGGTTGGCAAAATGAGTGCCAGCTTGCTGATATCCTGTGTCGGAGTGGCGACCCGTCCAGGATTGTACCCAATAGTCATGGAGACAGCTTAGGCAGCACCAACGCTCTGCACAGTGTGGTCCCAATCTCCTCTCCTCCTCCCCATTGGACTGCATTTTATGGGGCTGTGTAAAGCTGTTGTTTACTCATCAAAAAACACATTCTTTCGATGAACCTTGGACTACGATCACATGAAATGTAATTCATGGAGTTATTCAGCAGCAACTGGAGAGGCTATTTTCAAGAAGTTGGAAAATCAGATTGAACGATGCATGACGAAATATGGAGGATATGTTGAAGCGTACAAAATTGACATGTATTTAATAAAAACCTGATGAATTATGCTTTCCTGCAGCATTTATCGTTTGTTTCTAGCATGCGTGCAACAAAAGTTATAAAAGCTTAAATTTGCACAAAGACTTTATGGACGGGGTATTTAAACTCCGTCTCACTACCTGGCACCTTCTATGGCTGGGATTTAAGAGCTAAAACTACCTGGACACTGCAGTTACACCTTATCCAATCATATCACTACTTGATTATATTATTTCATTGTTGGACAGATTTTGAACGATAAATACCTTGGTTTGAAAGTATATTCGAACCTTAGTATTTAATGTTCGAACACGTACTCCTTTATGCACTTGTCAGTTAGCATCATTCTGATGGGATGGTTCAGAAATAGCACACTTACCCTTGAACCCTCCAATCTGGGTTTGATTCCCGACTAGACTAAAAACTGTGTGGTTGATGCTTCCCAAAACAGAGTGTTTCATCACAAAGTGCTTTAACCCTCAAAAGGACGTGAAGCTGGGGGCTTACTTGCAAACATTAGCTGGTGGACGTTGAAGACCCCACTCCGTCTTTCACGAAGAGCAAGTGAGTTATCCTCGGCGACCGCAATAAATTACTATTTCCTGCTGTAATATGCAGGGAGCACCGTCTGGGGCACAGTGGTGTCCCAAAACTGATACAACCAGCAGGTCCAGTTCACGATTTATCGTGGCCCAACATGGAATCAGTAACGACGTGTGAACATCAAACACATTGTGGGAAACTAAGCTTTGAAATCAAACCAGGATTGTATTGAGGGACATCTATCGATCACCATACATACATACAGGGCAAGAGGGAGGGGAGAGTGGGTGTATTGACAAAATTAAAGTTGAACAAGAGAGAGAATTGATTTGCAATACATGTCCCCCACGGATGTGATGCAAGTCCAAAAAAGGAAAAACTAAAATATTGATGAAACGGCCTGAATCTCGAACTTGTTCTGTAACTTATCACAATTAAGCCATGTACCAAGTTTGAGTTGAATATGTTAAAGGGGATGGGGAAAAGGACGGAAACACCACAGTTGGGACGGTCGGACGGACACAGACAGACAGACAGACAGACGAAGGGCAAATCTAGAGTCCCCTCTATTGAAACTAGTCGGGGACTAATAAAGATAAGTGAAGGTAGGAGGCGTGTGGAGTGTGGATCCAGGAAAGGATCCATCCTAATAGTACGAGTATACGTGGAACAAACTTTTCCTGGATCCCCATCCACCGCAAGACCAAAGAACCATCGACTTACTGGGTACCAAAACTACGAATACCAACGCTCAGAGATGACTGGCTCTTGTTGCGGAATCACCGAATAACTTCACTCGTTTTCAAATGGAGGCATGGGGACAAAAAACACCTTGTTATCGCTATTTGTCACTCAACTTTTCTGAGTGTCCTGTTCATGCCCGTCAGTTTCTTTATTTTTGCCGAACATGAAGCTGCCTCTGAAGCCAAACAAGATGCAGGGCCTCGTCTGCAGGTCATCACACATTCTCAGCCAAGGAGAGGAAAAAAAAGTTTGAGTGAATATTGTGACGGTTCTGGGAACTGAGACTCCAAGGCAATGGCACACAACATATGGCGGTTGCAAAGCCAGTTATTCCATTATTACGTTTTCCAGATAGGGGTACTCCCTTTTGTGTCGTTGGTGGGTTATGAAGGGAAAATGCATCATGAGGGATTAGTTCGGTTTTCCCCAGTTCTCCCTCATCTTGTACTTTTATCTTCCACCTCATACACGACCGAGCACTCTATTTGCATACGCGTGCTAAAACTATATTTGAATATGCACACCACAATCAAACTGCCACGTCCACCACAACAGCCTATTCATAACAATCTTTCTCAACATCAGCGATACCCACCCTGCCTGCTTCAAAGACAAATTTGACATTATTTCCATCTCACTCAAAACCCCACCATTCAAGCTCGCCTTTCCAGCCTTCGCCCCCAGCACACGTCGCCATTGCCCGACAGCATCGCTTCAACAACTATACCAACCTCCACACACTTCACCACCGCAACTTCCTTCCTGCACCTCTAGATTATCATCTTGCCTTGCCAAAAGATGCCTTCAGACAGTGCTCACACCCAAGCCCAGCACCACCACAGAGCCCGTTGCCCATGGGCACAAGTGTGAGTTCACCATTCCATTACATTCCTGCACCAGCAAAGACCACTTTGTTATCCAGCAAGCCATCCACACCCTTCCGGTGCATCTGGGCAGCAAATGGGGACCACTGCAAGATGGCCCCACGTTAAGTCGGGAGCTCGTGCTTGTGGCATATTCTGGGACGTACGAAGGACGCTTCTTAACAAGCAAGCTCACAGAGAAGATGATGTCACATCGGAGCACATCTGGGCCATTGGGCATGCCACGCTCGGAGCCAAGAAGGCGGTGCGTGACCCTTGCTCCCGGAAACCAGGCCTACAAAAAATGGGAAATCCACTCTGACCACCACCCATTAGATCGTGATATTTTAGAACGTCACCTGTCCTTTCTCTCTTCCAACTCATCCACTGTGGATGCACAGAGTATCAGCGAGGGCAATGCCCAACGAAACATTCTTTTCAGAGCAACAGCTGACACGCACCCTGTCCATTCTTCATATAAAGCATTGACACCGCACCCTGCTCGCACCTTTTCAACATGCACACAAACAACCATTTACTCCTCACCAGCAAACACAACCCATCGCTTCGCTGACTGTGACAATGAAAGGGTGGGGGGGGCGGAGGAAGAGACGGGGCAGGTGTAGGGTGAGAGGGGGGAGGGGAGTCAGAGAGTATGAAGAATGGGGAGCTCGGGGGGAGGTGGGGAGAGCGACACCTCACCAAACATTGCAATACACTGCGGAAGGGAGGGTGAGAGAGAGAGAGAGAGAGAGAGAGAGAGAGAGAGAGAGAGAGAGAGAGAGAGAGAGAGAGAGAGAGAGAGAGAGAGAGAGAGAGAGAGAGAGAGAGAGAGAGAGAGAGAGACGCAGAGAGAGAGAGAGAGAGAGAGAGAGAGAGAGAGAGAGGGAGAGAGACGGAGAGAGATGGAGAGAGACGGAGAGAGAGAGAGAGAGAGAGAGAGAGAGAGAGAGAGAGAGAGAGAGAGAGAGAGAGAGAGAGGGAGAGAGAGAGAGAGAGAGAGAGAGAGAGAGAGACAGATGGATAAGAGGAAGATGAGGGGAGAGAGAGAGAGAGAGACATACACACACAGACAGACAGACACAGTGAGAGAGTGGCAGAGGTGTGGGGAGAGAGGGCTGCAAGTAATTAGGAGGGGGAGCGAGTAGGGGACAGAGTGAGAGAGAAGGGTGGGGGTTGGGGGGGTGAAGGAGGAAAAAGAAACAGACAGGTGAGGGGTGAAGGTGGGGTGAGCAAAGAAAATGATATGATGCTTCATGAAAAAAACAAAACAAAACATTAAATTCAAAAAATTTCAGAACAGCTGTACACAAAATGACACAGCAGTGTTTGTAAAGTAATCTGCTGGCACATCTGCAAAAACATTGTTGTTCAAGTTCCAGAAAATTTGTGGGAAAATGAACCAAAAGTAATCACTGAAAACATTGAAGTACCGCTCACGTACGACCTTATGATCCCATCAGGCGTGATCATCAAAAACAAACATTGTGACCAGATATCATACTTGGGGACAAAAAAAAAAGAGAAGAAATTGCGAATTGAGAAAGATGACGAAGAACCTCACAGATATTAAAAATCATCCCTCAGAATATCACAAGCAACAAACTACAGTTGGAAGCTGTCCGGGGCTCAGTAACGATCCAGAAGAGCGCCCTCGGCACAAAACTTTGAGAACAGAAAACTTCACAGCTTGGTCCATTAGTTAGGGAATTTTAGCAAATTGTATTGACCATCTGTGAAAAAAATTGCTTACCAAAAAATTTCTTCACTAACGTATTCATCTAGGTGTCGACAAACACCTATCAATTAGTGCAAACCCAAATCCTTGTGGAAAATTCTGCGGAGCCAATCAAAGTTCGGGTGCTCAGAGGGCCTGCACAAAAAAAAAATCAGAAAATTAACTTTTGACAATATTGACTTGTGGGATGTCTAACTGGGGTTTTTTTGGGGTGCTGAATTGATTCCAACCATTAGGATTTGAGGAAAAATGAATCCCTGGCCGTAAAATATTGATACGATATAATTTTAGATATCTCAGACTGTGTTTTGCGGTAATTTGGCTCAATTGATTCAGATTGTTCAAATTGTCCTGAAACCAGCATACAACATTTTTGAAACCACTGCTATATTGTTGGTTATACTTGTGCTCATGCTCAGTAAAATTATCTGTTCGTTGACGTTAGCTAAGAGCTTTTAGCTATAAAATTATTGTGTACCGGACTCAATAGAAGTTGAATATATTCAACGTCGAGTGGACCCATCAATGTTGAAACACATCACTGTATGTGTGTTCCGTCTGTTTTGTGTCAAAATTTCATGTCCTGTCTGTTGTTTACAAAAAAATGTCATTTTTTAGGACAGTATCGACAAGGATGTGACTGAACCTGGCTTGAGGTGTTTCATCTGTGGTGGTTCCGTGATTGAAAAGAATACGCTCTCAAAAGTCTCCAATAAAGGCCACCCACCGATCTTATCACGTTCTGAGCTTGTGGGCGATGCGGCGTTGATCGGGAGACTAAATGAGGACTGGAACAACGGAGAAGATAGCAAGTTGAGATTTGTTGGTTGGAGGAAGTCAACCCTTTCGATGCCACATGGGACAAGAAGACTCTGGTGTCCTTCTCAACTGGGTTTCGCAGCACTCCCAAAGACCAAGTCAACGCTGATCAAGCAGAAGAAGTTGGCAGAGCCATACAGGCTAAGATGGATGGTAAAATTGTTGTGGATGCAATGGTAACCAAACACAAGGTCAACTCACTTGCAAGCCTCAGATCTGGACCCAAAGTCAATGGCGAGAAGCTGGTCATTGACTCACTGAAGCGATTCAACTGCCTCATTGTCATCAGTGAGCGTGAAGTCAAGACCAAAGAAGCTCTGCACTTTGAGTTGACGCCAAAACCGATGTCTCTGTTTGACAAAAATCAAAAGTTGCAAAAGCCAGACAAGGCTGCCCTAGCAAGGTCCCTGAAGGCATGTGTGGCACCTGTCGAACAACCCCCCTGCACAAGCCTTGTGGTTGATGGTGGGTGGCTCCTGCACAATGTCAAATGGGAGGCTAACCTTACTTGGAAGGATGTTGCCGAGAGCTACCTCCGGTTTGTGAAGTCCATGGGGAGCCATCGCCTCCGGATAACGGTGGTCTTTGATGGATATGGCAGCTCCACCAAGGACCATGACCACTTGAGACGAACAAAGAATGCATGCTGTGACATTCAGATTCGTCTGGATCTCAAAATCATCATTGCAAGAGAAAAGTTCCTCGATAACAAGAACAACAAAGCCCAGCTCGTTCTGCTCCTTGCTGAGACATTTAGTAGGAATGGAATCAGTGTACAGCAATGCTCCGATGATGCTGACACCTCCCATCATCCGCGCAGCTCTCGATGAGGCAAGAGAGTCCCCTGTCGAGGTGAGGGCTGAGGACACAGACGTCCTGGTTATGCTGATTCATCAAGTTGCAGACCATCCGATCTTCCTCACGACAGCCAAAGAAACATCTTACGATGTCGGAAAGATCCGGGGGGCCCTCCCAGAGATATACCGGAGGTATCTCATCTTCTTGCACAGGTTCTCTGGCTGCGATACAGTGTCTGTAATTTTTGGGTTTAGCAAACCAACTTTGCTAAGCAAGCTCTGCAAGACTGATGAAGCAGAGAGGGGAATGGACGTGTTTATGGACATCCGAGCTGAGAAAGGTGATATTAAAGCAGGCTGTGATCTTTTCATGCTCATGTTCCATGGGAAATCCTCCAAAGACGTGGAAGACTTGAGATTCGACATCTTCCGCAAGCGAGCTGCTATTGGGAGCATAAAACCTGAGAAACTCCCCCCGACAACAGGAGCTGCAGCACAGCACTCTCTCCGAGCTTACCTCCAGACTGGAGACCGACTGATGCTGCAAAGTCCATCGTTGGATGCCCGGGACTATGGATGGCAACTCACTGAGCAAGGATATGCACCAGTCCCTTCTACAGACCCCATTGCACCAGACTACCTCCTGACGTTTGCCAGCTGCAACTGTGCGGAGGACTGCAGCTCACTCAGGTGCTGCTGTAAAAAGCAAGGAGTCAAGTGTATTTCTGCTTGCGGCATCTGTCATGGTAACTCTTGCCTGAACATAAACCAGCTGGATGACAAGAGGAGTGAGGAAGATACTGGGGAGTTTGATGAATAAGGTTGTAAAAGCTGACGAAGCAACATTTCCATTGAACACAGTTCTGTTAAAAATGTCAATAAAATACATTTAATATGATCAAGGAGTGTTTTTTTCTCAAAAATAATGGTTGGAATCAATTCAGCACCCCCAAAAACCCCGAGTTAGACATCCCACAAGTCAATATTGGCAAAAGTTAATTTTCCGATTTCTTCGCGCAGGCCCTCTGAGCACCCGAACTTTGATTGCCTCCCCAGAATTTTCCACAAGGATTTGGGTTGGCACTAATTGATAGGTGTTAGTAGACACCTAGATGAATACGTTAGTGAAGAAATTTTTTGGTCAGCAATTTTTTCACAGATGGTCAATACAATTTGCTAAAATTCCCGAAGTACATGAATCGTGACCCTTTAACGAAATGAAAATGGATATTTTGAGCCCACCCTGGGAGGACTCCATTCCACATTCTGAAACCCCATATGTGTACGTACGCACGCACGCACACACACACACACACACACACACACACACACACACACACACACACACACACACACACACACACCCTTTTATTCGTACAGATTTGCCCCCACCCTCACCTTCCCTGCACATTGGACCAGCACGTGCCCGCATGTTCGTGCCGGGTAAGCAAGGTCACCAATACCTCAACTTCCCTTGTCTCTCTCCCTGATAAACCCTTCCACAGAATGAACCTAATGACAGCTATCATGTTAATATAAGTAAGATTGTATAAGCTCAATAGATCAGGGTAACTCTGCTCTTTGTCCCTATTTCATGCATGTCTTTTGTCGCACCACACAAATACTGTATTTTCCTGCTGTGCGGATGCCCCTGTGAATAAACCCGTCTTCACTGTGCCGCATGCATTTCTTCGCTCCTTACCTTGTGAGCAAAACCAAGCTAATTGTTGATCTTAACCTGCTCGTCGAGTCCTTTCCTCCATTGGTCCAGCACAGTCCGCATTGTTGTTAGATGGGACGCTTTACCCCACGTGATTTGCTCTCGTTAGGCAGTGTGTACCCACGGTTCTTTCTCAGCCGCACTTAAATAGACCGGGACTTAGCGATGGCATGGACCTCAATTAATTGAGTCAGCTCATTAGGTAAACAGTATCATATGGGGAACCCTGTTAGAATTGGAAAGTTAATTGCTGTTCACGATTGGTTAGCAACCTGCCGGACTACGGAATTATCCATGGCACGTCGGCCTACAGGGCCGGGTGTTTGGGAGGAACCCAAGTGCTTCCCCTCATGGCAATCCCCAAACCCCGAGTCTATGGCAATATGATGGATGATCCACTCTTTCATACTTTCTTGTGTATGTACTGCATGGAGGACCATTTATTTGCACAGGACCATTCTTAATTTTTCTTTTCTTTTCTTCTGCAGTTTCTCTATTAGATATTCGATTAATACATTTAACCGACAAACACCAACACCAACACACCAGAAGGCCACACGATCATTTCTAAAATATAGAATGACAATGAAAGTTCAATCTCTAGTGGGCCTGACAACATATGATATCATGCCAAGCAGAACATGCAGACTTGAAATTTTGGTCGGTGGCCAATCACAATGATCGACCAAAAACACACGTCAGACACCCGCAAGGCGAACCTGTCCACGCTGATGACGCAGAGGGACAGGATGGAGGCGGTGCAGCAAGTGACGTCCATGGCGATGAAGACATTGCAAAAGGCTTGTCCGAACATCCATTCACCTCCCATTAGGTCTGTGACCAACATGAAGGGCATCACAGCGAGAGCCACGGAAAGGTCCGCGGCTGCCAGCGACACCAGCAAGTAGTTAGATGGTTGTCGCAGTTTCTTGACCACACAAACCGAGAGGATGACCAACAAGTTACCCGCGATGGTGAGCACCGTCATGGTTGTGAGAACGAGCCCAATTATGAGTTTTCCCCCAGTGCCATACATCAGCACCGGCTCTGCACACCGTCCGCCACTGCTGTTGTTTGGTGCTGGGGTGGGCGTGCTCCCGTTCAGCACCTCAAATGGATCGCGGCTGGTATTGAGCACGAGAACCATTGTGGGCACCTGTCATGCCGGTAGAGGGGGAAATAAATAAATACACAAATAAATAAAGTGGGAAAAGCACAGCATGAGCTTGTGGATACGGCACCCCATTCCACCCCTCCTCACCCCCCCCCCACCCACACGGTCTTCAATACAAGCAAAACCACACCTGCTTGCCTGTCTACCTGCTTCTCAGTTGGACAGACAGACTCTCACAGGCTCGGGAAATACTGATCTCCACTGTGTGTGGTGCCTGGAACGTATTCAGGAACATACCATTCAGCAATCATGATAACCTTTAAGAACCGAGACTTCACAAGTTCATGGAACTCGCACCACCGTCAGGTACACCCAACCCTGAACCCGTGCCACTGCCTGGTGCACCAACCCCGAACCCATGCCACTGCCTGGTTCCAACCAACCGCGAACCCATTCCACAGCCAGGTGCATCCAACCCTGCCAGGAGCACCCAACCCCGAACCCACGCCACCGCTGAGTGCACCCAACCCGAAACCCGTTCCACTGCCGGGTGCACCCAAACCGGAACCCGCGCCACAGCCGGGTGCACCCAACCCCGAAGCAGTGTCACCGCCGGGTGCATCCAACCCCGCCAGGTGCAACCAACCGCGAACCCACACCACCTCTGGGTGCACCCAACCCCGAACCCATGCCACCGACAGGTGCACCCAACCCCAAACCCATGCCACAGCTGGGTGCACCCAGCCCTGAACCCGCACCACCGATGGGTGCACCCAACCCCGAACCCACGCCACCGATGGGTGCACCTAACCCCAAACCCGCGCCACCGATGGGTGCACCCAACCCCAAACCGCGCCATTGCTGGGTGCACCCAAACCCGAACCCGCGCCACCAATGGGTGCACCCAACTCTGAAGCAGTGCCACCGCCGGGTGCATCCAACCCCGCCAGGTGCACCCAACCCCGAACCCATGCAACCACTGGGTGCACCCAACCCCAAAAACGTGCCACTGCCGGGTGCACACAAACCGGAACCCGCGCCACAGCCGGGTGCACCCAACCCCAAACCGGTGCCACCGCCGGGTGCATCCAACCCCGCCAGGTGCACCCAACCCCGAACCCACGCCACCGCCGGGTGCACCCTACCGCAAACCTGTGCCAGAGCCGGGTGCACCCAAACCAGAACCCGTGCCACAGCCGGGTGCACCCAACCCCGAATCAGTGCCACCGCCGGGTGCACCCAAACCAGAACCCGCGCCACAACCGGGTGCATCCAACCCCGCCAGGAGCACCCAACCCCGAACCCATGCCACCGCTGGGTGCACCAAACCGAAACCCGTGCCACTGCCGGGTGCACCCAAACCGGAACCTGCGCCACAGCCGGGTGCACCCAACCCCGAACCCGCGCTACAGCTGGGTGCATCCAACCCCGCCAGGTGCAACCAACGCGAACCCACACCACCGCCGGGTGCAACCAACCCTGAACCCGCGCCACTGATGGGTGCGCCCAACCCTGAACCCACGCCACCGATGGGTACACCCAACCCCGAACCCACGCCACCGATGGGTGCACCCAACCCCGAACCCACGCCACCGATGGGTGCACCCAACCAAGAACCCACGCCACCGATGGGTGCACCCAACCCCGAACCCGCTCCATCGCCAGGTGCACCCAAACCCGAACCCGCGCCACCGATGGGTGCACCCAACCCCGAACCCATGCCATCGCCGGGTGCACCCAAACCCACGCCAGCCGGGTGCACCCAACTCTGAAGCAGTGCTACAGCCGGGTGCGTCCAACCCCGCCAGGTGCACCCAACCCCAAACCCATGCCACCGCTGGGTGCACCAAACCCCAAATACGTGCCACCGCTGGGTGCACCCAACCACGAACCCGTGCCACAGCCGGGTGCACCCAACCCCGAACCAGTGCCACCGCCGGGTGCATCCAACCCCACCAGGTGCACCCAACCCCGAACCCACGCCACCGACAGGTGCGCCCAATCCCAAACCCGCGTCACCGACAGGTGCGCCCAGCCCCAAACCCGTTCCTCGTCCGGAAATGCACCCGGCGGGTTCCTCGTCTGGATACGCACCCGTCGGGGGCCTCGTCCGGATACGCACCCGTCGGGGGCCTCGTCCGGATACGCACCCGTCGGGGGCCTCGTCCGGATACGCACCCGTCGGGGGCCTCGTCCGGATACGCACCCGTCGGGGGCCTCGTCCGGATACGCACCCGTCGGGAGCCTCGTCCGGATACGCACCCGTCGGGGGCCTCGTCCGGAGACGCACCCGTCGAGTGTCGCGTCCGATGAAGCACCTTTTGTCCGCTTCCTCCACCAACCCATCATCGTATTATTTCCCTCGTTCACAAATCAAGCCAGTGTTGTCCATGTCCACCAATACACCTCATTTACCCACGATATTGTGTCTGAAGATGAGTGAAACTGCCTTCATTGCATTTTGTGCAGACCTTCTGACACCATTGTACATAAACGCAACAATTACTAAAAGGAAATAAACATTTTCAATGTTTCTCCGATTTCAAGAAGCTTGGAGTGACGACTCATGATATCAACGTTGGTATCCACGGAATTTCAAACTCGCACAATGATGGTGTTAGATGACTGCTTCACGGAATCACTGTCATTCGGACACGCCAATGAGTGCTCGCGGATCTCAAGCATCCCGGTGGAGCTCACAAACAAGTGCAAACATCAAGAGAAGTCGTGTTGCCCGGGAGCACAAAGTACACGCTCTGTACGAGAAGAAGTGCATCGATTGGGAGTTGCAGCCGAGTCGGGGATGCTCCGGGTCGGGGGGAGGGGGGACATCAAAAATCCGTTTGGACCGGATGATCGACAGCGAGTACCGGGACATGGTCACCCAGGAACCGAGTTCGCACTTACCAGGTGCGCTGCTCAGAGCTCAGAGCGCAGGTGAAATGGTGAGCCGAACATGGAGAGCTGAGCACCCAACTCGGAGCCGTGCTCTTCCCGGCCGCGCATCTCCGCTCATTCTCCGGCAATGAGATTGCGCACGCCTGGACCCGAGACTCGTAGACCCGCCTCTGCTCCGGTCCGCAGCGCTGCGCGCGTCAGCAGTGACGTTTCCCAAACTTCCATTCGCCAAACGAACACAAGCGTTCAAACTCAAACAGCTGATTGGGTTTCCCGACAAATGTCGACTTTGGCTTCACGGCACTCGGTGAATAATCGATTCTGAGTCGAATCCGAATTTGACCTCAAACCCAACACAGCGCGCGTCATGTACATCACCGGACAGGGTCCCCGCGGACCGACCGCAAGTGCTCCCTCTGGAAGATAACTCCATCCTTTCATTTCCTCAATGATCTTGCTCTTAAAGAATGACGAGCACACTCGCGGAACGTGGTTTGCAGTAACAAGGAAGTCCGACTGGTGGCCGAAGATAGTTCCAGTGTCTCGTGGTTCACATTGGACCGTCTTTCCACGAGTCTGGCGCCGTTCCGTGGAGACGTGGAGAATCGACGCAACTATTCGGTACGAAGAGCCAAACTTGGACACCTGCTCAGAGAAACGAGGACACCCCAGGTGAATAGGTGGAAGCGAGGAGACTCTCCCGTGGTCCATTGATAAAGCATCTGAGGATGTGGATGAAATCAGCAGGATGTTGATCGAGGTATGCCAACTGCGATGGAAAACAAGGGGAAGCTGACGTTTAAGGCGATAACTTCACCTTCGAGTGAAAGCACGCAAGGCACGCAAATCGTGAAATTGGAGCTTTTGCTCTGACAATGGACGAAAGTCTGAAACGTGAGCTTCTCTTTTCTTCCCAAGTCGGTGAGCATACCTCAATCAACGTCCTGCAGTTGATGTCATCCACATCCAATATTCTACCTGCACACCAACGCATATCAACATGAACCTTGACGTGCAGGACGAGTGTCAATGTCATATATGTGTATGTATATATATATATATATATATATATATATATATATATATATATATATATATATATATATATATATATATATATATATATATATATATATATATATATATTGTTGTGGTTACCAAATTCGCAAACCACCATTCAGGTCCCTTAGGTGAGGTATCTCGGTAAGTACATGTGTAGTTAGGCCCAAACCCGTTGTCTAGTGGGAATACATGTCATTTATGCGTGCTGCGACTCTTCAGGATAGCCGTTTTTCTTTTGCTATCTTTATTTTGGACCAACCGCCATGATTACCACCACAACCACAACATCAACCACCAACCACAACGCCGCTTCACCACAACCGCCACGACCTTCACGTCACACCTCGCAACCGTAGCATCGCCACCGTTCTTGCCCCGCTGTGGGTACCGGTGTTGGACTCGTGCAGGGCGCGCGTCGAACAGCGTGTACAAAATCACGGATTTTGTGCTTCAAAAACGGATCAAAAACGACACACGCCCACTTTTTGCCGTCCAATCGGTGAGCGAGGGGCGATTTGGCCCCGCCTCCAGGACGATCGATATATGCAAATTTATGGATCAAAAAGCCTTCACGCCCACTTTTTCTCGGGCCAATGGGGAGCGAGGTGAAAGGTCAAAGGGAGGGGGTCAAAGGCGAAGCTACGGGGGATAAAAGGACCGTGTTCGTCAGTCCAAAGAGTCGAGAGGCGGAGAGTAGGAGAGTAGGAGAGTCGGAAACAGAGAGTCAAGACTTCGCGGGCGGTGGAAGGAGCTGGTCGTCGTGTGCGTTGGAGTCGGAACGGAGGGGACGGAGCTGTGGAAAGGCAGCGACACCAGACGAGGGGGTGCTCGCGTCGGGAGCTGCACCCCAGGGAGGCCGACAGCGCGACCTGGCCGAGGTGGAGACGCTCGTCGCGGGATAATAAAAATCCTCTATACCCCGAGCATCAGCAACCCCCTCCTGTTTCCCCCCGCGCTGAGATAGTGCGACCAAGGGGGCCCCTTTCCCACCCCCTACCAGACACTGTCCGCGAGGCCCGCGGAGTTGAGGCGCCATCGCCGCTCCGCGTCTCATCACCAGACGGGTAGGCGCGACCCGGTCTCGGCCTCAGGCCCGCCTCATCCTTGAGGGTATTCTTTTCCTTGGTTTTGGGTATGTGTTGTCGGCGCCGTCTGTGAAGTAGAATTGTATAAGTGTTGCCGTGTGCTCGGTAGTCAGTATTAGCTCTGCATTGTGTTTCGCTTTTACATTTGCTTTTTGTGTAAATTACATTGTGTCTTTTCTGTGTGCATTTGGTGGAATTGTATATGTGTGCTCCCGTGTGCCGCGAATAAATGTGCTTTGTGTTGAACTGTTTCCCGCTTCGCTTCGTCTTTTCCTCTATTGAATCCCCATCTTGCTTCACGTAAAGGGTTGGTAGTGGGCTGAATACGCCCGATAATTAATCGAACCGTCGAGGTCGACGATAACACCGCTCGGTTATTCTGACAGTACGGAACGGGTCGCTTAAGTGGCCCGTGTCCGAAGTCGACCTGCGGCGAGGTGCGATCGCCCGGTCTACCCTCCGCGTGGGTACTTAGGTAGGTCGAATTTGGCGAGCAACCCTATCCCACGCGGGGGCTGATTGGCTCGATCGCGGTGAGACCGAAAGGTCCACCCGTGACTGGTTCCCGGCGTTAGTCCGAGAGGGTCACGACTGGATTGTCCGTCCGGTGGGCGACGTGCCGCGATTCGAGTTACGTGGCCGTCAGCACGCCGGCGGGCGCGAATTCCGCAACACTGGTGTCAGGAGTGGGATACAAATCCATCGCCCTCCTCGCGGCACTGGTATCGGAGAACAGGAAAACGGGCTCTCCTGTCTCCAATTAAATTCACGGGAATCAGTCCAGGGGTGAGAGAAGCGACCCCGATTCCCTCCAAATTACGAGCGATTCAAATTAACCCTTCACGAGAAGCAAGATGGCATCTCAAGGCGAGCGGGAGCCGGGGGTATTAGAAATGGATGTAGAATGTGTAGAGTCCATGGTCCAGGATGGAATCCCCGTGCAGGAAATGTTGATTGTGCAGGAACACGGACTCGCCCAACTGAACCCAGAGCCCGAAATGGGTGCGGCAGCGGCCGCGGTGTATGACACCTCCCCCCCTCCTCTCCACCAAAACCCTTCCCCAAACCTTGCCGAAACGGCTCAGCTGAGTGCATCCGACATGGCCCAGCTATTCGCCATGCTGGCGGCAATGACAGCGAAAATGGATGTAAACGCAAATGAATTTATAAACGAAATGAAAAGCATGGGCAAGCAAATGAAAAAAGAAATGAAAGAACTACGGGGTGAGACGTAGAACATGGGCCGATGCCTGCAGGCGGGCATGAAGGCCGTGAGCAGGGAACTTAAAATGGCGACTCCACGTGTCGGAACAAACGAGCTGGAAGGGGGTGCAACGGCTGACAGGCCCGCGGTGGAGGCGGGTAAGGAAAAAGTAATTCGGGAGACAAGAGACGAGGTGAAAGTAATTGCGAGGGAGAGAAAAGAACAATTAATACGGAAAACAAGGATGAGGTACGCGGAGATCGTGAAAGAGCAAGGAGTGAAAAACAGGGAAGGACGGGAGCGACTTAAAGAGAAAGCAAGGTTGACCTACATAAAGATAAGGGAAAGACGCCAGAAAGAAGCAGAGACCAATAAACACGATGAAGACGGGGTAAGTGACGCACACACACACACGGAGGTAGTGGAGGACAATGGGGGTGAGCTGGCGGACTGTGTAGGGACCCAGTGCGAGCACCTGGATGGCCTCCTCCAGGAACGAGGGGAGGGAGTATGCCCCCTTGAGGAGAGTCACGACCAGGTGAGTTCGGTCGTGCTTTGCGAGGTTGAGGGGACGAGTGCTGTGGACGGGTGCACGGCGAGCTTGGGGGGTATAGAGGCCCCGGAGACCCTTGTGGGGACACAAATCCCCAGTGTGGTTGTCCCTGTGTGTGTGGTGCAAGGTGTGAGTGCGTCCCCGTGTGTGGAAGCGACCCCGTGTGTGAGTGGTGTGGTGGCGATGGTGCCGGAGTACGTGCTTCCCAGCACGCCGTGTGTGGATGAGGAACGGAGTGTGAGTGAGGCACCGCGGGTGAGTGCCCCCGCGTGTGTGAGTGAGGCACGGAGTGTGGATGAGGCACAGCAGTTGAGTGCCCCCGCGTGTGTGAGTAGTATGGTTTGTGTGAGTAGTGAGGCACGTGTGAGTGGTATGGTTTGTGCAAGGGAGACCGTGTGTGTGAGAGAGCGGTATGTGAGGGAGATGTCGGTTGGCATGCGGGAGCACGCAGCCGCGTCTCCCCGTGTGAATGTGATGGAGTGGACTGTGTGCGTCGTAACACGCAGGTGTGCGTGGGTCGAATGGCGACGGAGACGGCGACATGGGAGAAACGAAAGCCGAGTAGCGGCTGTAGTTGTTTCGGGGACCGTGCCGGGTTCACCCAGCAGTGAGCACGCGGTTCGTGCTGTGCAACGCACGAGACCACCACGTGCTCGCTTGCGAGAGTGAAGTCCCGGTCCGGAAACGCACGCGGTGGATTTGCCGATCCCGCGGACGGACAAAGTTTAGGCAGGTAAATGGATTTGGACCGGACGGGTTCTCCACGCGATCGTGTGTGTTAAGCTCCGACGGGCAAAGCACATGTGTTCGCGTGGGGAACCCCTCGAGACGTGGGGCTTGTGTTTTTTTTATTTATGCGCACGGTGACGTCATGGCTGCACGTGTGGTTGGAATCCGGCAGGAGGGGTATCCCGGCCGGATGGTACCGTCCAAGGAGGGACGAGGAACACGTGCAGCTGCATGACGTCACGGGCAGGTGCAAAGTGCGCGAGCTCTGAGTTGCCGCGCAGGTGCTGCGCATGTAAAGAAAAAAAAAAAAAGAACAAGCCTCACTTTCGGGTGCACAGGATTCCTGGGCAAGGGGTGGAAGACCCCCTTACCGGGGCACAGGATGGAAACTAGTTAGGGGGAAGGGTTAGCTTAGTTAGACCGACTTCATGGGGCAGGGGTAAGTCCTCATGGAGTCCGTGGAATGGATTAGTTAGAGGGATTGTAGCCAGATTTAGGTTGGGAAATAAAATGATTTATTTGGAGGACAGTGACAGACTTGTGGATGTGTAGTGGGGATGTAGCTTAGCTACGTAGGTTAAAAGGAACGTGCTATAGTTTAAGGGACGACGTGGGAGCACGAGTTAGTAGGGGATGTAGTTAGAAGGATGGCAGAGTTCAGCGGTGTGTGTGTTGAAGAGTTGGTGAGTGAAGTGGAAGCATGTGCTTGGTGAGTGAGTGAGGCCAGCGGGTCTGTGTGTGTGGAGTGAATGGGGAATGCATGGTGCGATGAGTGATTGGGGGGAGGAGTGACTCCCGCCCAAGGGACCCCGGGGTCAGTGTAGAGTGAGTTAGCTGGGTTAGTCAAATTGTAAAAATGGAGGTCGTTTTGTTGTTGGTGGGAAAGTAGGCTCGAGACCCATTTGGAGGGGTGCAGGAGCCCTGTTGACGGGCTTGGGAGCGTGGCTGCGAAAGGTGAGTATCGCTGAGTGGGTACCCCGGGCACCAGGCTAGTCGGCCGCGGTAGGCCATGGGCCCATGGGGGGCCGGGATAGAGTAGTGGGCACGGGTGCGCCTGCTTGGTGCGGGGGCCCGGGGCGCCATTGGCCGCGTGGGCAGTGTTGTGGGCACGGGTGACCCTCGGAAAGGGGCCCGGGAGGCCGGCCTGCCACGTGTGCGTTTCAGGGGAGGTGCCATGGGGGGCACTCCCCGGTGTTAGGGAGCTGGTAGGCTCGGAGGCAGTGTAGTGCCCGTGGGTGCCATAGCGGGAGATTCGGCAGAGGGTCGTGCCTGCCAAAGGGAGCCACGTGTCCCAGCCAGGAGACCGTGTGAGGGCACGGAGAGAAAATTGGGGGGCGAGGCCCGAAATTGTGAGGACACCAACACAGGCGACGGGAATCTGGGTTGTTAGAACCAATAGTTTAGCGAGAGGCGCTTGTTGAAAGCCCCGGGGTAGTTTAACAGTTAAATGGTTAGGGTAGATTAGGAGATGTACCCCTCCACACCATCCATCCCCTCGCTGTCGTTGTGGGCCGCTGGACCCACTTTGGGTTAGATCGCCGAACTCTGGTGAGGCCATTCTGCGGCTTCGTTGGGCCTCGACACAGGACGTTAGCTCTCCCTTGTTCCCCTCCGGGAAGGGAACGTAGGGGTTGGGGAGTAGGCTAGGTGACAGGATAGGTTAGCCGAACAAGGACGATAAAGGGGGTTAGGGGACGATTTATAGTGGGGGAGTAAAAATAAAAACAACAAAAAAATAAGTTGGGGCTAAATTGGGGTTTGACAAATTAAGGGAGTGGGTATGTACAGTGACAGGCAAAGGCGATAGGTTGGGAGGGAGACAGGTAGGTAGGTCCGAGCCCGCCTTCCGAGTGGCCAGCACCACCGCACCCCCTCCACCAACCTCCACTGAACGGCAAAGGCTGGCCAGCTTCATCGGCTGGCTGTTTTTCTTCAAGGCCTGTGCCGGCCAACTTCATTGACAGCTGTTGTTTTGCTGCAAGGCCTGTGCCGGCCGGATCATCTGCAGCTGTGGTACTTCAAGGCCTGTGCCGGCCAGTTCATCTGCCGGCTGTGTTTGCCTGCAGCGGCCTTATTCTGCGGGCTGAGTTTGCCTGCTCACCTTTGCCATGCCATGCCCACTGCCCATGTTCACCAGCCCCGTTCAATTTTGCTTTGCCCCCCCCCTGTTCATTTCCATGTGCGCCAGGATCAAGGCAACAGTTTGCAAGCTGCAAGAACTGCCCTGTTGGCAGCTACAACACGGGCCTGCAGTGGCGGCCCGTGCACCGTGTTTGTGTTCATCCATCCATTCGTTGTGCTCATTGCGTGTGCCACTTGAGCTGGCACGGAGACTGCGTTTGTGCAGCCCATGCACCGTTGTGGTTCACTGCGTTCAGTTAAAAAGGGAAGGCCTTGGACTGCGTGTGAGCAGCCAGCCACGTTCCCTGTCACCTGCATTGTTTGAGCCAGAGACTGCATGCGGGCAGCCTGGCTCCCTGCTAACTGCTTTCTTTTTGCAGAGTTCAGTGATCCTGGGCCATGGTTTAGTGTAAAATTTGTAAGTTAAGGTTAAGATGTACTGTAAATATGAGTGCGCCCCCCGGCATGTCTGTCTGGCGCCGGCAATTTTATTTAAGTCGTCCGTGTGAGTGAGTTTGTTTAGATAGTTACGCAGCCCTCAGGTTATTTATTTTGGGGACACGAATACCATGAATGTCGCACTCAGGGATCCGTAGGTAAAATGTACTAGGGGAAAACTACACATGATGGCACACGAAAATTTGACGACTCGGGACGAGTCTGTAAAAAGGGGAGGGGGTAGTGTTGTGGTTACCAAATTCGCAAACCACCATTCAGGTCCCTTAGGTGAGGTATCTCGGTAAGTACATGTGTAGTTAGGCCCAAACCCGTTGTCTAGTGGGAATACATGTCATTTATGCGTGCTGCGACTCTTCAGGATAGCCGTTTTTCTTTTGCTATCTTTATTTTGGACCAACCGCCATGATTACCACCACAACCACAACATCAACCACCAACCACAATGCCGCTTCACCACAACCGCCACGACCTTCACGTCACACCTCGCAACCGTAGCATCGCCACCGTTCTTGCCCCGCTGTGGGTACCGGTGTTGGACTCGTGCAGGGCGCGCGTCGAACAGCGTGTACAAAATCACGGATTTTGTGCTTCAAAAACGGATCAAAAACGACACACGCCCACTTTTTGCCGTCCAATCGGTGAGCGAGGGGCGATTTGGCCCCGCCTCCAGGACGATCGATATATGCAAATTTATGGATCAAAAGCCTTCACGCCCACTTTTTCTCGGGCCAATGGGGAGCGAGGTGAAAGGTCAAAGGGAGGGGGTCAAAGGCGAAGCTACGGGGGGATAAAAGGACCGTGTTCGTCAGTCCAAAGAGTCGAGAGGCGGAGAGTAGGAGAGTAGGAGAGTCGGAAACAGAGAGTCAAGACTTCGCGGGCGGTGGAAGGAGCTGGTCGTCGTGTGCGTTGGAGTCGGAACGGAGGGGACGGAGCTGTGGAAAGGCAGCGACACCAGACGAGGGGGTGCTCGCGTCGGGAGCTGCACCCCAGGGAGGCCGACAGCGCGACCTGGCCGAGGTGGAGACGCTCGTCGCGGGATAATAAAAATCCTCTATACCCCGAGCATCAGCAACCCCCTCCTGTTTCCCCCCGCGCTGAGATAGTGCGACCAAGGGGGCCCCTTTCCCACCCCCTACCAGACACTGTCCGCGAGGCCCGCGGAGTTGAGGCGCCATCGCCGCTCCGCGTCTCATCACCAGACGGGTAGGCGCGACCCGGTCTCGGCCTCAGGCCCGCCTCATCCTTGAGGGTATTCTTTTCCTTGGTTTTGGGTATGTGTTGTCGGCGCCGTCTGTGAAGTAGAATTGTATAAGTGTTGCCGTGTGCTCGGTAGTCAGTATTAGCTCTGCATTGTGTTTCGCTTTTACATTTGCTTTTTGTGTAAATTACATTGTGTCTTTTCTGTGTGCATTTGGTGGAATTGTATATGTGTGCTCCCGTGTGCCGCGAATAAATGTGCTTTGTGTTGAACTGTTTCCCGCTTCGCTTCGTCTTTTCCTCTATTGAATCCCCATCTTGCTTCACGTAAAGGGTTGGTAGTGGGCTGAATACGCCCGATAATTAATCGAACCGTCGAGGTCGACGATAACACCGCTCGGTTATTCTGACAGTACGGAACGGGTCGCTTAAGTGGCCCGTGTCCGAAGTCGACCTGCGGCGAGGTGCGATCGCCCGGTCTACCCTCCGCGTGGGTACTTAGGTAGGTCGAATTTGGCGAGCAACCCTATCCCACGCGGGGGCTGATTGGCTCGATCGCGGTGAGACCGAAAGGTCCACCCGTGACTGGTTCCCGGCGTTAGTCCGAGAGGGTCACGACTGGATTGTCCGTCCGGTGGGCGACGTGCCGCGATTCGAGTTACGTGGCCGTCAGCACGCCGGCGGGCGCGAATTCCGCAACACTGGTGTCAGGAGTGGGATACAAATCCATCGCCCTCCTCGCGGCACTGGTATCGGAGAACAGGAAAACGGGCTCTCCTGTCTCCAATTAAATTCACGGGAATCAGTCCAGGGGTGAGAGAAGCGACCCCCGATTCCCTCCAAATTACGAGCGATTCAAATTAACCCTTCACGAGAAGCAAGATGGCATCTCAAGGCGAGCGGGAGCCGGGGGTATTAGAAATGGATGTAGAATGTGTAGAGTCCATGGTCCAGGATGGAATCCCCGTGCAGGAAATGTTGATTGTGCAGGAACACGGACTCGCCCAACTGAACCCAGAGCCCGAAATGGGTGCGGCAGCGGCCGCGGTGTATGACACCTCCCCCCCTCCTCTCCACCAAAACCCTTCCCCAAACCTTGCCGAAACGGCTCAGCTGAGTGCATCCGACATGGCCCAGCTATTCGCCATGCTGGCGGCAATGACAGCGAAAATGGATGTAAACGCAAATGAATTTATAAACGAAATGAAAAGCATGGGCAAGCAAATGAAAAAGAAATGAAAGAACTACGGGGTGAGACGTAGAACATGGGCCGATGCCTGCAGGCGGGCATGAAGGCCGTGAGCAGGGAACTTAAAATGGCGACTCCACGTGTCGGAACAAACGAGCTGGAAGGGGGTGCAACGGCTGACAGGCCCACGGTGGAGGCGGGTAAGGAAAAAGTAATTCGGGAGACAAGAGACGAGGTGAAAGTAATTGCGAGGGAGAGAAAAGAACAATTAATACGGAAAACAAGGATGAGGTACGCGGAGATCGTGAAAGAGCAAGGAGTGAAAAACAGGGAAGGACGGGAGCGACTTAAAGAGAAAGCAAGGTTGACCTACATAAAGATAAGGGAAAGACGCCAGAAAGAAGCAGAGACCAATAAACACGATGAAGACGGGGTAAGTGACGCACACACACACACGGAGGTAGTGGAGGACAATGGGGGTGAGCTGGCGGACTGTATAGGGACCCAGTGCGAGCACCTGGATGGCCTCCTCCAGGAACGAGGGGAGGGAGTATGCCCCCTTGAGGAGAGTCACGACCAGGTGAGTTCGGTCGTGCTTTGCGAGGTTGAGGGGACGAGTGCTGTGGACGGGTGCACGGCGAGCTTGGGGGGTATAGAGGCCCCGGAGACCCTTGTGGGGACACAAATCCCCAGTGTGGTTGTCCCTGTGTGTGTGGTGCAAGGTGTGAGTGCGTCCCCGTGTGTGGAAGCGACCCCGTGTGTGAGTGGTGTGGTGGCGATGGTGCCGGAGTACGTGCTTCCCAGCACGCCGTGTGTGGATGAGGAACGGAGTGTGAGTGAGGCACCGCGGGTGAGTGCCCCCGCGTGTGTGAGTGAGGCACGGAGTGTGGATGAGGCACAGCAGTTGAGTGCCCCCGCGTGTGTGAGTAGTATGGTTTGTGTGAGTAGTGAGGCACGTGTGAGTGGTATGGTTTGTGCAAGGGAGACCGTGTGTGTGAGAGAGCGGTATGTGAGGGAGATGTCGGTTGGCATGCGGGAGCACGCAGCCGCGTCTCCCCATGTGAATGTGATGGAGTGGACTGTGTGCGTCGTAACACGCAGGTGTGCGTGGGTCGAATGGCGACGGAGACGGCGACATGGGAGAAACGAAAGCCGAGTAGCGGCTGTAGTTGTTTCGGGGACCGTGCCGGGTTCACCCAGCAGTGAGCACGCGGTTCGTGCTGTGCAACGCACGAGACCACCACGTGCTCGCTTGCGAGAGTGAAGTCCCGGTCCGGAAACGCACGCGGTGGATTTGCCGATCCCGCGGACGGACAAAGTTTAGGCAGGTAAATGGATTTGGACCGGACGGGTTCTCCACGCGATCGTGTGTGTTAAGCTCCGACGGGCAAAGCACATGTGTTCGCGTGGGGAACCCCTCGAGACGTGGGGCTTGTGTTTTTTTTATTTATGCGCACGGTGACGTCATGGCTGCACGTGTGGTTGGAATCCGGCAGGAGGGGTATCCCGGCCGGATGGTACCGTCCAAGGAGGGACGAGGAACACGTGCAGCTGCATGACGTCACGGGCAGGTGCAAAGTGCGCGAGCTCTGAGTTGCCGCGCAGGTGCTGCGCATGAAAAAAAAAAAAAAAAAAAGCCTCACTTTCGGGTGCACAGGATTCCTGGGCAAAGGGTGGAAGACCCCCTTGACCCCGGGGCACAGGATGGAAACTAGTTAGGGGGAAGGGTTAGCATAGTTAGACCGACTTCATGGGGCAGGGGTAAGTCCTCATGGAGTCCGTGGAATGGATTAGTTAGAGGGATTGTAGCCAGATTTAGGTTGGGAAGTAAAATGGGACATTTGGAGACAGTGACAGACTTTGGATGTGTAGTGGGGACGTAGTTTAGCTACGTAGTGTTAAAAGGAACGTGCTATAGTTTAAGGGACGACGTGGGAGCACGAGTTAGTAGGGGATGTAGTTAGAAGGATGGCAGAGTTCAGCGGTGTGTGTGTTGAAGAGTTGGTGAGTGAAGTGGAAGCATGTGCTTGGTGAGTGAGTGAGGCCAGCGGGTCTGTGTGTGTGGAGTGAATGGGGAATGCATGGTGCGATGAGTGATTGGGGGGAGGAGTGACTCCCGCCCAAGGGACCCCGGGGTCAGTGTAGAGTGAGTTAGCTGGGTTAGTCAAATTGTAAAAATGGAGGTCGTTTTGTTGTTGGTGGGAAAGTAGGCTCGAGACCCATTTGGAGGGGTGCAGGAGCCCTGTTGACGGGCTTGGGAGCGTGGCTGCGAAAGGTGAGTATCGCTGAGTGGGTACCCCGGGCACCAGGCTAGTCGGCCGCAGTAGGCCATGGGCCCATGGGGGGCCGGGATAGAGTAGTGGGCACGGGTGCGCCTGCTTGGTGCGGGGGCCCGGGGCGCCATTAGCCGCGTGGGCAGTGTTGTGGGCACGGGTGACCCTCGGAAAGGGGCCCGGGAGGCCGGCCTGCCACGTGTGCGTTTCAGGGGAGGTGCCATGGGGGCACTCCCCGGTGTTAGGGAGCTGGTAGGCTCGGAGGCAGTGTAGTGCCCGGGGGTGCCATAGCGGGAGATTCGGCAGAGGGTCGTGCCTGCCAAAGGGAGCCACGTGTCCCAGCCAGGAGACCGTGTGAGGGCACGGAGAGAAAATTGGGGGGGCGAGGCCCGAAATTGTGAGGACACCAACACAGGCGACGGGAATCTGGGTTGTTAGAACCAATAGTTTAAGCGAGAGGCGCTTGTTGAAAGCCCCGGGGTAGTTTAACAGTTAAATGGTTAGGGTAGATTAGGAGATGTACCCCTCCGCACCATCCATCCCCTCGCTGTCGTTGTGGGCCGCTGGACCCACTTTGGGTTAGATCGCCGAACTCTGGGGAGGCCATTCTGAGGCTTCGTTGGGCCTCGACACAGGACGTTAGCTCTCCCTTGTTCCCCTCCGGGAAGGGAACGTAGGGGTTGGGAGTAGGCTAGGTGACAGGATAGGTTAGCCGAACAAGGACGATAAAGGGGGTTAGGGGACGATTTATAGTGGGGGAGTAAAAATAAAAACAACAAAAAAATAAGTTGGGGCTAAATTGGGGTTTGACAAATTAAGGGAGTGGGTATGTACAGTGACAGGCAAAGGCGATAGGTTGGGAGGGAGACAGGTAGGTAGGTCCGAGCCCGCCTTCCGAGTGGCCAGCACCACTGCACCCCCTCCACCAACCTCCACTGAACGGCAAAGGCTGGCCAGCTTCATCGGCTGGCTGTTTTTCTTCAAGGCCTGTGCCGGCCAACTTCATTGACAGCTGTTGTTTTGCTGCAAGGCCTGTGCCGGCCGGATCATCTGCAGCTGTGGTACTTCAAGGCCTGTGCCGGCCAGTTCATCTGCCGGCTGTGTTTGCCTGCAGCGGCCTTATTCTGCGGGCTGAGTTTGCCTGCTCACCTTTGCCATGCCATGCCCACTGCCCATGTTCACCAGCCCCGTTCAATTTTGCTTTGCCCCCCCCCCTGTTCATTTCCATGTGCGCCAGGATCAAGGCAACAGTTTGCAAGCTGCGAGAACTGCCCTGTTGGCAGCTACAACACGGGCCTGCAGTGGCGGCCCGTGCACCGTGTTTGTGTTCATCCATCCATTCGTTGTGCTCATTGCGTGTGCCACTTGAGCTGGCACGGAGACTGCGTTTGTGCAGCCCATGCACCGTTGTGGTTCACTGCGTTCAGTTAAAAAGGGAAGGCCTTGGACTGCGTGTGAGCAGCCAGCCACGTTCCCTGTCACCTGCATTGTTTGAGCCAGAGACTGCATGCGGGCAGCCTGGCTCCCTGCTAACTGCTTTCTTTTTGCAGAGTTCAGTGATCCTGGGCCATGGTTTAGTGTAAAATTTGTAAGTTAAGGTTAAGATGTACTGTAAATATGAGTGCGCCCCCGGCATGTCTGTCTGGCGCCGGCAATTTTATTTAAGTCGTCCGTGTGAGTGAGTTTGTTTAGATAGTTACGCAGCCCTCAGGTTATTTATTTTGGGGACACGAATACCATGAATGTCGCACTCAGGGATCCGTAGGTAAAATGTACTAGGGGAAAACTACACATGATGGCACACGAAAATTTGACGACTCGGGACGAGTCTGTAAAAAGGGGAGGGGGTAGTGTTGTGGTTACCAAATTCGCAAACCACCATTCAGGTCCCTTAGGTGAGGTATCTCGGTAAGTACATGTGTAGTTAGGCCCAAACCCGTTGTCTAGTGGGAATACATGTCATTTATGCGTGCTGCGACTCTTCAGGATAGCCGTTTTTCTTTTGCTATCTTTATTTTGGACCAACCGCCATGATTACCACCACAACCACAACATCAACCACCAACCACAATGCCGCTTCACCACAACCGCCACGACCTTCACGTCACACCTCGCAACCGTAGCATCGCCACCGTTCTTGCCCCGCTGTGGGTACCGGTGTTGGACTCGTGCAGGGCGCGCGTCGAACAGCGTGTACAAAATCACGGATTTTGTGCTTCAAAAACGGATCAAAAACGACACACGCCCACTTTTTGCCGTCCAATCGGTGAGCGAGGGGCGATTTGGCCCCGCCTCCAGGACGATCGATATATGCAAATTTATGGATCAAAAAGCCTTCACGCCCACTTTTTCTCGGGCCAATGGGGAGCGAGGTGAAAGGTCAAAGGGAGGGGGTCAAAGGCGAAGCTACGGGGGGATAAAAGGACCGTGTTCGTCAGTCCAAAGAGTCGAGAGGCGGAGAGTAGGAGAGTAGGAGAGTCGGAAACAGAGAGTCAAGACTTCGCGGGCGGTGGAAGGAGCTGGTCGTCGTGTGCGTTGGAGTCGGAACGGAGGGGACGGAGCTGTGGAAAGGCAGCGACACCAGACGAGGGGGTGCTCGCGTCGGGAGCTGCACCCCAGGGAGGCCGACAGCGCGACCTGGCCGAGGTGGAGACGCTCGTCGCGGGATAATAAAAATCCTCTATACCCCGAGCATCAGCAACCCCCTCCTGTTTCCCCCCGCGCTGAGATAGTGCGACCAAGGGGGCCCCTTTCCCACCCCCTACCAGACACTGTCCGCGAGGCCCGCGGAGTTGAGGCGCCATCGCCGCTCCGCGTCTCATCACCAGACGGGTAGGCGCGACCCGGTCTCGGCCTCAGGCCCGCCTCATCCTTGAGGGTATTCTTTTCCTTGGTTTTGGGTATGTGTTGTCGGCGCCGTCTATGAAGTAGAATTGTATAAGTGTTGCCGTGTGCTCGGTAGTCGGTATTAGCTCTGCATTGTGTTTCGCTTTTACATTTGCTTTTTGTGTAAATTACATTGTGTCTTTTCTGTGTGCATTTGGTGGAATTGTATATGTGTGCTCCCGTGTGCCGCGAATAAATGTGCTTTGTGTTGAACTGTTTCCCGCTTCGCTTCGTCTTTTCCTCTATTGAATCCCCATCTTGCTTCACGTAAAGGGTTGGTAGTGGGCTGAATACGCCCGATAATTAATCGAACCGTCGAGGTCGACGATAACACCGCTCGGTTATTCTGATAGTACGGAACGGGTCGCTTAAGTGGCCCGTGTCCGAAGTCGACCTGCGGCGAGGTGCGATCGCCCGGTCTACCCTCCGCGTGGGTACTTAGGTAGGTCGAATTTGGCGAGCAACCCTATCCCACGCGGGGGCTGATTGGCTCGATCGCGGTGAGACCGAAAGGTCCACCCGTGACTGGTTCCCGGCGTTAGTCCGAGAGGGTCACGACTGGATTGTCCGTCCGGTGGGCGACGTGCCGCGATTCGAGTTACGTGGCCGCTCGCACGCGGGCGGGCGCGAATACCGCAACAATATATATATATATATATATATATATATATATATATATATATATATATATATATATATATATATATACATACATACAGAGATACATCGACACATATTGTTACAGTGCTAGGGTAGGCCGCGAGCCGACCGCTCTGATGGAGCCGCAAGTCGAGTCGGCCCGACCGATCGCCCGGAATATAGATCGCCACCTGGATAAGTCCGAGTCGACAGGTCCTTGCACAAGAACCGAAATATGCCAATGGGAAAACCACATGGAGTAGGGTCGATTGCCAATCTTCAATTTACCTAAATACCCACATGATCCAACTACCGGGGTATTCCACCCTCAACGGATCTCATACGGAACAAGCCGCTGAGGCGAGCGTGGCCGTGCGCGATTCCAAGCGGCTTAATCGCCGAGAACCGTCAGTCCAAATGTCGCCCTTTTACGGCAAACCAACGGCTTTCTAACTCCCAACACACGAAATGCTCAGTCAATGGAAGAATCGACGCAACGAGCTGAAAACATTTAACAATTGGGGTATTTATTAATAATAATGGGGGAACTAGGGAAGCACGTAAGAGCAGAACTATTCCGACCTGACGAAATGCAATGCAAACATTTCCAGCACACAAAGCACTTAACAATTTCCTACTTTTAGACGGGCCCACGCACGCACGCACGCACGCACGCACGCACGCACGCACGCACGCACGCACACACGCACACACGCACACACACACACACACACACACACACACACACACACACACACACACACACCCAAGGCCTTTAATAACAGGCTCCAGCTCGGAGGACAGGTGAGCTGAAACCCAGGACCTATCTCGAACCTCTCCACCTCGTGTGGTCTTCAAGTTGTTCAGACCCAGGCTCCAGCGAGAGCGAGCTGGACCCAATCGCCGTGAGCCGCAATCCTTCCCGAGCTCCAGCGAATCCTCCCGCACTTCTCAACACGTGCTGGTGAGACGAGGTGCCGATCCTTCCCGTCAATGCGCCACTTCCCCAAGGAACCACCTCCAAGATGAGGCCGATGAGTCACACCAAGCCAGGAACCAAAACGGAGAACAAAGAGCTCCACAAACCAAGAAGAAGAAGAACCACCACCAGCAGCTCGAGCCGAGCAACCGGCTCAACTCTCGTCCAAACAAAGCAGCTCTCCAAAAAATCTCCACCCGAGCCAAGCCGAGGCCGAAGCTCCCTGAGCCACCAACCCACTCGAACCAAGCAGGACCCGAAGGCCTGCTGAACAACCAAAGCAGAAAGCCTTCACGAAGCCTCCTCCCGAACCCAAGCCAAGCAGGACTCGACCGCCTGCTGAACAACCACTCAACCCGAACAAAGAAAGGATCTCCTCTTTATCCTTCTCCACCCCCTCCCCTGGCGTGACTCATCCCCTCGTGTTCCATCCTCCGCTCGACCACGGGTGGGAGGGAGGTGTTTACGTCCCATGATTCAGTACGGGAGGGCTCTTCTTCCTCTTCGCAGAAGAGGGGGAGGGACGTCTCCATTGTTTCGTGAGTGCTCCCTAACTATTGAATTGAATAACAGCGCAACTAATCGATTTCTAAACATTTAAACAATGGAAGGTGAGCTATCTCGGGAACAAGCACTCATCGACATAGCTGACTAAAGGAACCTGTATGTTGTGTGCAATCGAATTCCAAATTCGTAACACTACCCCCTCCCCTTTTGACAGACTCGTCCCGAGTCGTCAAATTTTCGTGTGACCAGCATGTGTAAGTTTTCCCCGAGTAGGTTCCACCTTAGGATCCCTGAGTGCGACATTTCTTTATTCGTGTCCCAAAAATAAATAACCGAATGCGCTGCGTAACTAATGAAAAACTCTCACAGACTCATTCGGACAACTTAACTAAAATTGCCGGCGCTAAAACAAACATGCAGGTGGGGTTCCACGTATTTACAATTTTCATTCAACTTATCCATTACTCAACCATGGCCCAGGACCTGTGATCTGTGAAAGGGAAAAGGTAAAAGTCATTGCAAAGTCTTTGGTGCAGGGGAATGGATGGAGATGGTAGCAAAACAAATGAACATGATGGATGCACAGGGCAGTCCTTGCAAAACTGGATGTTCCTGGCGCACCTGGTGGATGGATGAACATGGGCAAACGCAAACAAGGGCAGCAGGCATGGGGTCATGGCAGAGGCAGGCAAACTAGGCATGGCAAGGCAAGTCCATGCAGAACAGGCGGCTGCAGCACAACAGGCCGGCAGGTGAAGCTGGCCGGCCTCTGGTGTAGTTCCATCAGGTCTGGTGCGGTGGTGCCGGCCGCTCTGAGGGCGGGCTCAGACCTCGCCTACTGTCTCCCCCCCCCCCCCCACTCTATCGCCTTTACCTGTTGCTGTCCATACCCACTCCCATAATTTGCCACACAACACAACAAAATTTCACCCCTTTTTATTTTTATTTCCCCTTTTATAAATGCCTCCCGAACCACCTTTATTGTCATTGTCTGGCTAACCTATCCTGTCAACCTAGCCTACTACCAACCCGTACGTTCCCTCTCTGGAGGAGAATAGGGAGAGACTAGCGTCCTGTCTCGAGGCCCAACGAAGCCTCAGAATGGCCTCCTCAGAGTTCAGCGATCTACCAAGGTGAGTCCAGCGGTCCACAACGAGCGAAGGGATGGATGGTGCGAAGGGGTACATCTCCTATCTACCCTAACATTCATTAACCTGAAACTACCCCGGGCTTTCCAAAAACGCCTCACACTTAAAAATTATCGGTTCTAAAAACCATGATTCCCGTCGCCTGTGTTGGTGTCCATTATAAATTTGGGCCTTGCCCTCAAATTTTCATTCGTGCCCTCGCACAATTTCCTGGCTGGGCAGCGTGGCTCAACTGGCAGGAACTCCCCCTCTGCCGAACTCTAACCATGGCACCCCCAGGCCCGCAGGCTGCCTCCGAGCCTAGCTGCTCCCTACAACGCGGGGGGTTGCCCTCTCTGGCATTGCCCCCCTCCGATGCCCACGTGGCGTGTTGATGCCCCGGGTCCCTTTCTGAGGGTCGCCCGTGCCCACTACACTATCCCGGCCCCTCTTTGGCCCTTGGCCTACTAGTCCGGTGCCCACTAAACAAAACTCACCTTTCCACAGCCACGCTCCCAGCCGGTCCATGAACTCTTGCACTCCTCCAAACGGGATTCGTGCCTTCTCTCGACACCAACAACAAAACAACCTCCTGTTAGTAAATTTAACAACCCACTAACTAAACATTAAACCGACCCCGGGGTCCCTTGGGTGGGAATCACTCCTCCCCCCAACCAGTCATTCGCATCATGCATACCACATTCGCTCCACTCACACACATGGGCCCCCTGTCCCACACTCATTCCTCACACACTTTCCATTTCACAACTCACACCAACACTCTATACTGCCATCCTTCTAACTAAATCCCCTTACTAACTCGTGCTCCCTTGTCAACCCTAAAAACTCATGCACGTTCCATTTACTCAACGTAGCTAAGCTACGTCTCCACTACACATTTCCAGTCTGTCCGTGTCTCTGAAAATCCAAAAATTCCCATTTCCTAAATCTCAACTGAACCCTCTAACTAATCCATTCCACAGGCTCCATGAGGCCTTGTCCCTGCCCCATGAAGCCGGTCGAACTAACTCTAACCCACCCCCCTAACTAGTACTTCCTGTGCCCTCTAAGCAAGGGGGTCTCCTACCCCCTGCCCAGGGGCTCGTGTCCACTCGAAGTGGCGAGGCTTGCTTTGCTTTTTTTTTTTCTTGCGCACACCAGCACGGCAACTCGCAGCCTGCGCTCTTTCCCCGTGACGTCATGGCAGCTGTTCGAGCTTCGCGCACCCCGTCCAGTTCACCCTCTATCTCCCGTGTCTCTGCTATTTCTGTCACCTCCTTCATGATCTCCTCGTCTCTACGTGTCTCATACATGTCTCAGTCACCCCATTTAATTTTTCCCTCTGCCACCGTCACCTTCACGAGTCTCGTCCAACACGTCTCCCTTATTCCCGTGACGGCGTCTCTCGTCACCTCGACCTCCCTTAATTTCTCCGTCTCCATCGCGGGACCGACTACACATGTACTTACAGAGATATCTCACCTACAGGACCTGAATGGTGGTTTGCGAATTTCCTCAACCGCAACAATATAAATATGTGTATATCTATATATATATATATATATATATATATATATATATATATATATATATATCTATATATATATATATATATATATATATATATATATATATATATATATATATATATATATATATATATATATATTGTTGTGGTTGACGAAATTCGCAAACCACCATTCAGGTCCCTTAGGTGAGATATCTCTGTAAGTATATGTGTCGTTAGGCCCAAACCCGTTGTTTCGAGGGAATAAATGTCATTCAGTCGGGCTGCGACTCTTCAGGATAGCCGTTTTTCTTTTACTATCTTTATTTTGGACCAGCCGCCATTACTACCACCACCAACCACGTCTCAACAGCCATCACACAACAACCACCAACCACAACGCCGCTTCACAACAACAGCCACGACCTTTACCGTCACAACTCGCCACCATCGCATCACCACCATTCTTGCGCCATTTGTGGGCACCGATACTGGACTCGTGCAGGGCGCGCACCGAGCAGCGTGTTCAGAAACATCACAGACTTTCCGAAGAAAACGGATCAAAAACGACTCACGCCCACTTCTGTTCCGTCCTATCGGTGAGCGTGGGGCGATTTGGCCCCGCCTCCAGGGCGTTGGAGCGTGGTCGCTATATGCAAATTCATGGATCAAAAAGCATTCACGCCCACTTTTCCTCGGTCCAATGGGGAGCCAGTTAGAGGTGAAGGGTCGGAGGTAAAGGGTCAAAGGTGAAGGAGCGAGGCCACGGGGGATATAAACGGCTGCGTTCGTCAGTCAAGGCAGTTCGCAGTTGGGAGTTCGCGGAGCCAGTGAAGAGTTGGGACGAGTCAAGAGAGGAGACGGAGAGGGCGATCGGACGAAGCTGTGGAGAGGCGGCGGCGGCGAAGGCGGTTGAGGGGGTGCTCGCGTCGGATTCGGGGAACTGCGGAGGGAGAGGCCGGCGGCGCGACCGAGGTCGTGGTGGAGACGCTCGTCGCGGGACCCGAGACAGGGAGACATCCTCCTTTCCCCCGAGCATCAACAACCCCCTCCTGTTTCCCCCCGCGCTGAGATAGTGCGACAAGGGGGCCCCTTTCCCACCCCCTACCAGACACTGTCTGCGAGGCCCGCGGAGTTGGGGCGCCACCGCCACTTTGCGTCTCATCACCAGACGGGTAGGCCCGACGCGGTCTCGGCCCCAGGCCCGCCTACCCCCCTCATCCTTGAGGGTGGTCCTTTTTCTTTTGCTTTGAGTATATGTGTTGTCGGCGCCGTCTGTGAAGTAAAATTGTATAAGTGTTGCCGTGTGCTCGGTAGTCGGATAGCTCTGCATTGTCTTCTTCTTTTATATTTGCTTTTTGTGTAATATTGTGTGTTTCTTCTCCTTTTACATTTGCTTTTGGTGTAATTGTATATGTGTGCTTTCCGTTCATCGCGAAATAAATGTGCTTTATGTTGAACTGTTTTCCCGTTTCGCTTCGTCTTTTCTTTCATTGAATCTCCATCTGACTTCACGTAAAGGGTTGGTAGTGGGCTGAATACGCCCGATAATTAATCGAACCGTCGAGGCCGACGATAACACCGCTCGGTTATCCCGATAGTACGGAACGGGTCGCTTAAAGTGGCCCGTGTCCAAAGTCGACCTGCGGCGAGGTGCGATCGCCCGGTCTACCCTCCGTGTGGGTACTTAGGTAGGTCGAATTTGGCGAGCAACCCTATCCCACGCGGGGGGCCGATTGGCACGATCGTGGTGAGGCCGAAAGGTCCACCCGTGACTGGTTCCCGGCGTTAGTCCGAGAGGGTCACGGCTGGATTGTCCGTCCGGTGGGCGACGTGCCGCGATTCGAGTTACGTGGTCGTTCGCACGCCGGTGGGCGCGAATCCGCAACAATATATATATATATATATATATATATATATATATATATATATATATATATATATATATATATATATATATATATATATAAATATATATATATATATAAATATGTATATATATATATATATATATATATAAATATGTATATATATAAATATGTATATATATAAATATGTATATATATAAATATGTATATATATAAATATGTATATATATAAATATGTATATATATATATATGTATACACACACATACATATACAAATATATTCGAGGTGTGTTCAAAAAAGTATCCGAACTTTGTTCATAAAAAAAATACTCGTATCTAGATACAACAAACGTACACTAATCTCCTTCAAAGTAGTCCCCTTGGGCTGCCAGACAGTTCTCCCAATGGTTCTGCCACTGTCGGAAGCAGCGCTGGAACGCCTCTTTTGGGATGGTGCACAGCTGGTCCGTCGCATTCCGCATGATGTCTTCTCTGGACTGAAATCTTGTCCCTTTCAGGGGCATTTTCAGCTTGGGGAAAAGCCAGAAGTCACACAGAGCCATGTCGGGAGAGTAGGGAGCCTGACGAAGCACAGGTGTGTTGTGTTTGGTCAGGAAACTCTATCAAATGTAAAGAATGGGCAGGTGCGTTATAGTGATGGAGCTGCCAATTGACCTCTGCCCACAGGTCCGGCGGTTTGCGTCGCATAGCATCACGAAGGCGACGCAGTACCTCTTGTTAGTACTCGTTGGTGATGGTTGTGCCGTGTGGTGCGTACTCGTGATGAACCACGCCACTGGAGTCAAAGAAGACGGTCAGCATGACTTTGACATTGCTGCGGACCGTCCTTGCTTTTTTTGGCCTCGGGGATGTTGGATGCTTCCATTGTGATGACTGGAATTTGGTTTCTGGGTCGTATCCATAAACCCAGGTCTTATCGCCAGTGATCACTGTGTTGAAGAATTTGGGATCGCTGTTCACAGCCTCCAGCATGTCCTGTGCGATCTCCAAACGGAGTTGCTTCTGCTCGATCGTTAGCAGCTTTGGCACGAACTTCGCTGAGACTCTCCTTAAGCCCAAATCCTCAGTCACAATGGAATGAATGGATCCAATGCTGACACCCGCCTCGTCTGCAAGTTCTCTGATCGTGAGTCGACAATCCTGCATCAGCAGGGTCCTCACTTGGTCAATGACGATCTAATTTCGGGATGTTGAGGGCCTACCAGAACGTGCTTCACTTTCCACTGATGTGCGACCATCTTTGAAGCGGTTGTACTACTTTTTTTTTATCTGTGTGGTACCCATTGCTTCGTTCCTGAAGCCCTGTTGAATCTTGCGGATCGTTTCCACTTGGGAATCGCCAAGAAAACACAAAATTTGATGCAGTAGCATTGTTCAAGTTTTTCCGTCATTTTGTCAAAAACGAAAATCCGACGGCGCTCAGTTACACTTCCTCAACTCATCAGCGGTCTGTCGGCAACTGACAGCTTCTGCTGGTGGGAAAATATTCACGCATACGGATTAGGATCGCCTACATACATGCACCAAACCACGCCTCCCTCGCTTCATTTGTTTACGCACGAAAAATTAAGGCTGGATACTTTTTGAACACACCTCGTATATATGGACTGGGAACATTTCTAATAAATTTATTAAAAGTAAAAAGACACAGGCAAGACAACGCGAATACGCAAGGAATATTTAAAAGGATTCAAGCACTTATACAATTCCACTTAAAGACAGGCCCACACGCAGACACACACACAAAAAGAAAAGAAACCCAGAGTTCTTTATTGGACCCTCCAGCCGATGAGAGAGAGAGAGAGAGAGAGAGAGAGAGAGAGAGAGAGAGAGAGAGAGAGAGAGAGAGAGAGAGAGAGAGAGAGAGAGAGAGAGAGAGAGAGAGAGAGAGAGAGAGAGAGAGAGAGAGAGAGAGAGAGAGAGAGAGAGAGAGAGAGAGAGAGAGAGAGAGAGAGAGAGAGAGAGAGAGAGAGAGAGAGAGAGAGAGAGAGAGAGAGAGAGAGAGAGAGAGAGAGAGAGAGAGAGAGACGAGCTGGGGGTCAGAGTCCAGATGGGTACCTGGCCGTCGGAGAAAGGGGTACTCCATGCTGCGGCACCTGCCAATGGTCGTCGGCCTGGTCCCAGTCGCACGTGGGGGACTCGTGGTTCCTGGCGGAGCTTGGGTGGTGAATAGTCGGGGTCCACGGAGGGAGGTCGGGGTCGCTCTGCCCTTCCTTATGGAGGCCCAGCAGAGATGCGTTCGCCACCTCGATGACCCTCTGCTAAACCCTCGTGACAGCAAAAACCCTTTCGTGACAGCCCCTCGTAACCACTGCTCGTAACCACTCAAGAACTCCAGCGCAACCCAAGGAAACACGACCGAACCCCCTCAGAACTCTCGACACTCCTCTCTACAGAACTCAACTCTGAGGATGCGTCGTAACTTTTATGGACCTCCCTCAGCGGGGAGAGGCTTGGTGAAGCCGACGTCACTGTTCGCCCCGATTGGATGGGGCTTCCATGGGTCCGCCCTCTCGGGGCGGGATTTTGGCCAGGCCGGAAAACCCTATTCAGTCTACTGCAGACTCGCTAAAAAGGACCCACCGCCAGATTGAATTGGGACGCTGGAGGAAGTGGCAAGGAACGGCTGCAAGTCCCTGCCTCAGCAAGTCAGAGTGTTTGTAGACAGCGGGTGGTAGTGATGGGGAATGGAATGGTTGTTCGTTGGATGTAAAGATTTAATAACCTAACTAAAAAGAAGTCGCAACACATGTTTTTGATTCTCCCATTAGACAAAAGGAAGGGAATCTGACTACACATGTACTTAACGGGATAACTGACTTTTGGGACCTGTATGTTGAATGCAAATGGTTTCCAGATCCGTCAACAATATTTTTGGTTCATCACCCTGTTCTTTCATAAGTCGAGCAATTTCGGAAAATATTCGAGAAATCTCGTACGCTCCGGGTGAAACTGTTATAGTTTTCTATCCGCTTCCTGCATTATAACTGAAGTTGTCATTTTTCTCTGAGATATTAAACAAGGTATCATAAGTTTCCATAGACAATAAAGACGCCTCATATTCTTTTGTTGCGTCAAGTTGTTGTGCGTATGGGAACGAAGATGTGTGATCACTCATGAAATTAAAACTAAGGATTGTACTTCTCATATTATTTAATATGGGATAAAATGTCTTGGTATTGATGTTTGTTAATTATTTTCATGTTCATCAACTGGTCTAAAATAGCTGATGCTTCATTAAAACAATTATTTCCAGCCTTCTTACTACCTAACAACAATAACAGTCTATTAACTAATTGTGATAGGTCATTTGGAAGAAAACTAACACCTGAACCAAGCCTACTTAAAGCCTCAATAATGTTTCTCCTTTTAATTCTTCCTTCCTTTACTGGCAACAGAAACTCCATAATCAAGCGAGTTTCATAAGTCAATATATACTCTATCATCCTCATTTTTTATATTCAATGGTTTATCGAAATAACTCAATTCACCACTCACAGTTAAACCTTGTCTTCCATCTTTTGTAAGAAGAAACATTAATCTTGGAGTTAATTTTACAGGTGGTTGAACAGAACTCAATTCAATTCATCATTAAATCTGTTGTTTTTTTTTTAATCTGTTGAACATTCATCGTTTTGGAGAGCATTCAAAACATAATCAGGGGGTTGATTTATCTCTTCCAGTTGTTGAAATCGTCCATCATCATATTCTAATTCTCCAATATCTTCCCGTTCTTGATCCGTCATTTGACGAAAATCTTTGATCATCTGAAGTTTTTTGGGGTGTATTCTATTAGAGGAACTGCAGACATTTGTTGGGGAGATTTTTTTTTCAGTATTTAAAATTTTTTTCTTGTTTTCTTTCAAACACTTCTTCACCCATTAGTTTCTGTCTGTGTTTCTTCTTTATCTCTTCCTGTTGTTTTATAACTTTTGAAACCAACTCTTGATGCTCCTTAAATCTTCTTGCTCGGTCTTTCGCGTCCATTTATTTCTTCGAAAATATAATTTAATGAATTGTAAAGGTTAATGGGGAAATTTTCCTTTTCTTCATCATTAAAGATGTGTTCAAATGAATTATTTTCTTTAAATATTTCATCAAATTCTTCATTGGAATTAATACGAGTTGTAATTACTTCTTCAATTATACTTGTGTATGTTTTTCATACGTTTGCGTTGTTTCTTCATCAATATCAAAACCGAATGATAAAATCTTAACTCCATTATATATAACTCCATTCATCTTAACTCCATTAATCTCAACTCCATTAATCAGATGCTTACTAATAATTTGTCTCATTCCTTCAGGATTAGTTTTTAATAACCCAAGACCACCAGATTTGAATCTATTTAACTCACTCTGACAATGAATATTTTGTTGTACCAAGAGAGACCTCATCAAATATTTGACCTTCGTTCCTCAATCGCATGTTCCTCGATTGAAATGCAGTGACAACCTTTACCTTCTTCTTCTCCTGATCGCATTACTCTGGTTGTTGTCGATACAATACGCATCACAGGGTGTTTTTTTAAAAAGCGTAATCTTTTCAATTTCACAATTCAAGAACCTAGATTTATGAAAGTCTTTCCCAGAAGCAATAACAACAACTATCATTTATGTTTGTCATTGTTTATAAAATAAATAAATTAACCATCCCTTTGTATCTCATCTTGTTTCACAACAATATATTTATATTTTCCAGCCTTGTGTTTCATATACTCCTCAAATTATTTTTTACAACACAACGTAGAACAATTTTCTCTCCAAAAATTATTTTTCATATCTATTGAATTTAACTTGAATAAAATAAAAGTATTAGCATTATTTCTTATCGAGTGACTCGGGAGTTGAAAGCATGATTAACGAAGATAAATACAATTATAAGAAAAATGCCTCCCTCTTGTGCAATAACCATCCATAACTGTTTGGTTTCTCTCATTAGCACAATTATCAAAGATAACGAGGTTCTTTTTTGATTTATCTAAATCTTGGGGTGAAGGTATATCTGTATTATCACCAAGAATACAAGTGATAGTTTTTGATTTATTTTTTACATTTCTATGTATCAAAAAAGTAGTTGTATTATATCTTCAATGTCAATGTTCGTTTGTTTTGAAGTTTAGATAAACCAATTATTTCTTCTTTTTGAAGACCTGCATTAAAATCTTGTGAGAGTAGTTGATACTCAGGTTGAAAACTTGACTGTGAAAGTTATAACATTATCAAAATCTAAAAAGTTGGGAGGAGCATCTTTTAAAAGCAGGAAAGTTTTTCCACATCCGCTTGAACCAACTATGACATATCTTGATGAATTTGGAAAATTTTTATGGTTATTAAATTATCAACCTCGTACTTTACAAGATTAACAAGAGAAATTAATGTTAAGTAATTCATTTTTGGTGTAATTTTGAAACAGTTATGTTCCTTTTTATATTTTCATGAATTAGAAGATAATCACAGAATATACTGTTACAGGCCGGGGGTCAGCCGCCAACCGACCGCTCTGAATGGAGCCGCAAGTCGAGTCGGCCCGACCGATCGCCCGGAATATAGATCGCCGCCCGGATTACTCCAAGCGACGGGTCCTTGTACAAGAACCGAAATACGCCAATCGGCAGATCACGTGGGGTAGGGTCGATTGCCAATCTTCAATGTACCGAAATACCCACGTGATCCAACTACCGGGATATTCCACCCTCGACGGATCTCGTACGGAACAAACCGCCGAGGCAAGCTTGTCCGTGCGCGATTCCGAGCGGTGTAATCGCCGAGAACCGTGGGTCCAAATGTCCCCCTATTACGGCAAACCAACGGCTTTCTAACTCCCAACACACGAAATGTTCAGTCAATGAGGGAATGGATGCAACGAGCAAGTTTACATTCACACAAGGACATTAATTATAACGAAACACGTATGCAATTAAATAAGGCAAAACACGTATGCAATTATACAAGCAACAAAAGCACGACAAAAGAACTACAACCGTCAACTTATTATGTACAGTCATTTGCACCTAACAGCAGTTCCTACTTATGAGATGGGCCCACGGACACACGTACGCGCGCGCGCACAAACACACACACACACACACACACACACACACACACACACACACACACACACGAAACGGTGGCTGAGGCCTTTAATCACGAGCTCCAGCTCGGAGGACAGGTGAGCTAAAACTCAAAGCTTGACTCGAACCTTTCCACCTCGTGTGGTCTTCAACTTGTCCGGACCCGGGCTCCAGCGAGAGCGAGCTGGATCCAAATCGCCATGAGCCAGGTTCCTTCCCGAGCTCCCGCGAATCCTCCCGCGCTTCTCAACACGTGCCGGTGAGATGAGGCGCCGATCCTTCCTGTCGATCGTCGCTTCCCCGAGGATCCAACTCCAAGAAGAGGCCGATGCGTCGCACCAAGCCGGGAAACAAAATGGAAAACGACAAGCTCCACGAACCAAGAGGAAGAGGAAGAAGAGGAAGAAGCCTCCACTCGCAGCTCGAGCCGAACAACCAGCACAAGTTCCTTCCAAAACAAAGCAGCAGCCGAAGCTCACTGAGCCAGCCGAAGCAAAAAGCTTCCGAAGGCCTCAAGCCAAGCAAACCAAGCAGGACCCGATGGCTGAACGACTGCTCGCTCCGAAGCAAAAAAGCTTACTCTTCCCACGGGACTCAGCACACAAACTCTGCCCTACCACGGGACTCCAACGGGACTCTCTACGAACTCTGCCACGGGACTCCCAGGAACTCTTTACGAACTCTGCCACGGGACTCCCACGAACTCTGCCACGGGACTCCCACACGAACAAAGAAAAGATGTCCTCTTTATCCTTTGCACCCCCTCCGCCGCACCCGGCGTGACTCATGCCTTCGTGATCCACCCCCCCCCCCGCTCAACCACGGGTGGGAGGGAGTTGTTGACGTCACCGCAGGGTTCTTCTTCCTCTTCGCAGAAGAGGGGGAGGGATGTCTCCATTGTTCGCTCCCTAACTATTAAATCGATCCGCAGTGCATCGAATCAATTTCAAAACATTTAAACAATGGAAGGTGAGCTATCTCGGGAACATGCACTTATCGACATAGCTGACGAAGGGAACCTGTATGTTGTGTGTAATTGAATTCCAAATTCGTAACAATACATTGTTTCTGGGCTTTTGACTCTGTGTTTAATCCCATCCTATCACATGCAGGACAATTCTCAAATTTGTCTTAGGCCGAAGTCACATTTGCTTTATGGCGAGGATACGGCGGCCGAACGCCCTCTAAATTGACAGAAACGTGAGGCGGCCGCAGAGTTTCTGCGGTGGTCTCAGGGTGGCCCGACGCCGTTTGGTTATCTTTTACCGGCCGTAGGGGTTGCTGTGGAATTATAACGCGGAGTTATAACTTTTTTCATTTCTACGTTCGCCGTAGCAATTCAACAAGCCGAAAAAAATAAAATTACCCCCGTGTGGGGGTGACGGTCATCTCTATAATTACCACAAGTTCTCAATGTTCAGTTCAGGTAACCGCGAAACAGTCCAAACTAACCGTTTAGATTGAAATAGTTCACAGAGATACACTAGGATAATACTACTAATGACATAATTCATAAATATGTATTGTTCATTTATTACCCAGATTAACACATCAGAATCACCAGTAAGTGCAATACGTGGTTTTCTGGTCCATCCACTCTCTGGGACATTTCACTTCCGGTTGGAGAAAAAAAACGAAAAAAATAGGCTTAGCTCTCGGAGATTATGATAATCCTGTAGATTATTCTTCACTGATTATCATGCAACTTTCAGAATGAAAATTGGTCAAGTATTTATGGAGATATTGAGGTTTGAAAAATCGTTAGAGCGAGCAAATTCATTAATTATTAATTCCACAGAAGTTTCGTGACACTGCACAAAGTAACATGTCAGGTATGAAAAAACATTTTGTATGCCAGATTCATTAATTATTAATTCATTAATTATGGAATGTACTCATTGATATATTAATCAGAAAGCCCGAAGCATGTAGCATAATTTATCACTTATCCCCTCATCCGGGATCCGTGGCCTCGCCCCACAGCCTGTAGCCCTATGTCCGCTGGTGATTATGTTAGATATCGGCCCGATCGAGAGGAGCCTGCGAATTATCCCTGCTGATGCACCGAATTGATGCAATCGTTCGGCCAGAATATTCGTCATCAAGATGTTGCGTGATTAAATCACCAATACAGTCACTGGAATTTATACCGCCGACATACTTCTTAACAATCACCTTCGCCCCAGAAACCACAGTCGATCTGAACCATGCTGGCCACTGCTCAGACGCCATGACCGGACTACTGCAAAGTTCTGCTACGCAGTTTGGTTAAAGATGACTCGGCATTTTGGCACGCGTGCACGAAATTATATTTTGAAAATAAATGCCGACGTTTACATTTCGGGTTTTGAAACTTTTGCACCTTCGGAGGAAAATGTATAAATATAAAAGGCTAAAAATGTGTTTTATATTTATATTTCATTTCTCCTTCCTTCCTTCTTTGAGAATCGCATCAGCGTTTTTGGCCATCTTCCAGATCACGTGACGATCAAACGGGAAGGAAATTCAAAAATCTGTCCGGTTAGATAAAAGATAATATTTTTTACTATCATAATCAATAAACAGTTGCCGAATATCTTGTAGAATGGCAGACTAGATAGGTTTTGAAAATGGCGATTTTTATAACTTACGTGACCTCGTCCCTGACCTTGAACCCGGACAAAAGTTATATCGTTGTGCAACACTCATCGACCCCTACCCACATACTAAGTTTCATCAAGATCGGAAAGAAAAATTGTTGACGGACGTACGGACGGATATTTGGTCCGGCTTTACCGAGATTACCTAAAAAAACTGGTTAAAAAAAAAAAAAATGAACCCACTCGTTACCGTCCGTCTGGCCGCACGTTCGCCTTATGGCCCCCCTGCGGTCGCCTTGCGTCTGCCTTGACAATTCTATGGCCGCCGCAGGGCCCCCTTAAGGTCACCGTGCGACATCAAATCAAAGACCGTACAGCAACCCCACGTTTTCGGTCTCCACAATTTCTAAATATGCTGTGCGGCTCCCTGAAAAATAAAAACGTGACTGCTACATTGTGTTGGAAATACTGCGACATTGGAAATACTGCGGCCGCCATAGAATTGCTAGTGGCCGTAGATTTTAGAGACCCCACGGCCGCCGTGGCAAATGTGACTTCGGCCTTATGGAGAATCAGGGAATTCAAGAGGCTTACACTATTCATTATACTATTCATATTTATAAAGCAAAACTTTACTTCAAATAAAATTCATCTTCGGTGCTTTCATTGGTGCTTTCACAATCGTAGATAAAACTACTTTCATTGCTATCGTTTGAACACAAACTCTCGGTATTATAACTGTCTTCTGTTTCAACAGAGATACCATCATCTCTCATCATCTTCAAAATCTTCACTTGAATGATGACTCGTATTTAGTTAATAGAAAAAAAACCATTACTCGTGGGGCAACTGAGCATAACAATTGTGCATTTTGTGAGGAAAGCACCAAATTTGGCACACTAGCAGCCCATCATATTGGTGCGAAATCGCGCCCGCCGGCGTGCGGACGGCCAAGGAACTCGAATCGCGGCACGTCGCCCACCGGACGGACAATTCTGTCGTGACCTTCTCGGACCAACGCCGGGAGATAGTCACGGGTGGGCCTTTCGACCTCGCCACAATCGTGCCAATCGGCCACCCGCGTAGGATAGGGTTGTTCGCCAAACTCGACCTACCGAAGTACCCACGCGGATGGTAAGCTGGGCGATCGTACCTCGCTGCAGGTCGACTCCGGACACGAGCCGCTTGGGTGGCCCGTTCCGTACTATCGGGATAACCGAGCGGTGTTATCGTCGACCTGGACGGTTCAGATTAATTACCGGGATGTTGCACCCGCTACGAACCCCTTACGTGATGCAAGATGTAGGGTCAATAAAGAAAAGACGAAGCGAAACGGGCACAGTTCAACATGCAAGCACTTTATTACGCGACACACGGAAAGCATGTATATACAGCCATACACAAAAAGCAAATGCAAGAAGAAAAGCAGTTAAAACCGACTACGTGCACAAACGGCAACACTTAAACAGTTCTACTTTATGAGACACGGCGCCAACACACATTTACACAAAAGCAAAGGAAAGAAGCCACCCTCACAGACAAGGAGGCAGACAGGCCCGTAGGCCAAATGTGCGCGTGACCTGGAGGAGCGGCCAGGTCCGTGAGACCGGGGAGATCTTACCCGCGTCCTCGTGACGCGTTGGCGGGCACGCCGCAAATGTGGCTGCACCGCTGTGCCCCGACTCCGTGCCCCTTGGCGGGTTTCGTTGGCACTACGTTTGGGGTGGGGTGGGAACGGGGCCCCCTTTTGCACTATCTCAGCGTGGGGGAAAGGGGGAATTGTTGATGCCCTGGGGGAGGGGAGTGGCTGGCTGGCTTGGGTCCCGTGACGAGACGAGCGATCCCCCACACCACAACCTCGTCGCCGACCTTCCTGCCTCGGACCCGAGCTCCCTTGCTTGCAGTTCCACCGCGCACACTCCCCTCAACTTCGCCAACGCAACGCTCCTTGTCCCCAAGAGCAACCTCTCGACGACACTCTCCAAGCAACTCCAAAACCCAACTCGCTGCTCAACTCCCCCAGTTCCACACTCTCCTCAGAGCAACTCCAAAACCCAACTCGCTCCAAAACCCAACTCTCTTCAATTCACCTTGCGCTCGCCTTTTTATAGGCGGCAGGAGCAGCCAATATGCAAATTTTAGGATCAGAACGCGATTGGAGGCGGGGCCACGCCGCCCCCGGTCAACCATTGGTCGGGCAAAAATGGGCGTAAACCTCTCCTGATCCTAAAATTTGCATATACGGACTTCACATACACACGCTTGGAGGCGGGGCCAAGCCGCCCCGCGCTCGCCAATTGGACGGAGGAGAAGTGGGCGTGAAGCATTTCTGATCCGACTTTTTCCCTCTGAAAGGCCGCCATCCGCGCTCGCGGCTCGGTCCGTTCGGCACCAATCGCCGAACGGGCCCGAGACAGCCCGACGTTCAGTGTTCACAGGTGGTGCGGGAATGGCCGTGGAAGCGATGATGTGGGATGAATTCGTGAAGGTAAAGGCAAAGGTGGTGGAGGGTCTTCTGTGGTGAGGGTTTGCATTGTGGTTGTTGTCTGCCAGTTGGAGCGTGGTTGTAGTTGGTGATGATGGCTGGCATGGTGGTTAAGGTAGTTGTTGTGTGATGGCGGTTGAGACGTGGTTGGTTCAAAATAATGACAGAAAAGAAAAACGACTAACTCAAAGCGTCGCAGCCCGGATGGATCACATAAATTCCCTCGATACAACCGGTTTGGGCTAACTACACATGTACCTTTGAAGATATCTCACCTGAGGGCCCTTTATGGTGTAATGCGAATTTCCACAGCCGTAACAATATTATGAACAAATTTGGATATTGGGCCATCTCAAAATTTTTGATGGCAGTGGAAAATGGCTGCCACAGCCATCAGCAGCTGAATTTGAGATGGCCCAATATCCAAATCTGTTCATATGATAGGCTACTAGTGTGCCAAATTTGGTGCTTTCCTCACAAAATGCACAATTGTTATGCTATTGTTGCGAATTCGCACCCGCCGGCCATCGACCGTGCGTGCGATCGACCGCGTGTAGCCAAAAGCGGCCGCCTCGCCCACCGGAACGGACAATTCAGTCGTGATCCTCCGGGAACTACCGCCCGGAGCCAGTCACGGGTGGGGGTTGAACCTCACGACAACTCAGTCTGCATTCGACCCGCGTGAAATAGGGTCCGATCGCCGAATGGTCGACTTACCTAAGTACTCGCGCGAGTAGCATACCGAGGAGTTGTACCACGCCACAGGCCGACTCCGGACATGAACCGCTTCAGCGGTTCGTTCCGTATTACCGGGATAACCGAGCGGAGTTATCGTCGGCCTTGACGGTTCCGATTAATTACCGGGATGTTGAAACCCACTACGAATCCCTTACGTGATGCAAGATGGAGATGCAATAAAAGGAAGAAGACGAAGCAAAGCGGGAAACAGTTCAACAAGCAAGCACTTTATTTACACACACACCAGACAAGCACGTATTCACAGTCAAGACAAGATGCAACAAAAGCAAATGCAATACGACACAGAGCAACAACCGAATAAAAGGGGAATTATTTACAACACTTATACAGTTCTACTTGTCGGGACTCGGCGAAACATCACTCATACAAAAAGCAAAGGAAAGAAAGCCACACTCATAGGCAAGGAGGCAGACAGGTCCGTGGACCAAATGTGCGTGGATCCTGGAGGAGCGGCCAGGTTCACGAGACCGAGAAGGTCTTACCCGCATACTCGTGACGCGATGGCGGGCAAGCCGCAATGTTCGCGCAGCTGCGCCCCGACTCCGTGCCCCTGGCGTGGTCTGCGACCCCTCTCCGGCGTGCTCCGCGCAAGCAGTTTTGTTGGCACCACGTTTAGGGTGGGGGAGGAACGGGGCCTCCCGGCACTATCTCAGCACGGATTGGGGGGGGGGGAATTGCTGATGCTCAGGGAGAGGGGAATGGCTGGCTGCTTGGACCCCGCGATGAGACGAGTGACCCCCAAACCGCAACCTTATTGCCGACCGCCGTCTTCACTTGACTCGAACTTGAACTCTTCACTTGCCCCGATCAGCCACCTACAACTGAACCGCACGAACTCAACGAGTCGCCTTATGCTCGCGTCTTTATAGGCTGCAAGAGGAGCCTATATGCAAATTTCAGGATCAAAACGCGATTGGAGGCGGGGCCACGCCACCCTCTGTTCAGCCATTGGTGCGGCAAAAAGGGGAGTGAAGCCTTTTTGATCTGAATTCTTCACGTAAAGAATCCACGTTCATCGCGCTTGGAGGCGGGGCCATACCGCCAGACGTTCGCCCATTGGACGGATAAAAAGGGGGCGTGAAGCCTTTTTGATCCGAATTTCTCCCTCGGAAAGGCCGCCATTGGCGCTCGCGGCTCGATGCGTTCGGCATCAATCACCGAACGGGCCCTAGACAGCTGACGTTCAGTGTTCACAGGTGGTGCGGTCGATGGTTGGAGAAGGAGATAGGCGAAGGTGGTGCGGTCGATGGTTGGAGGAGATAGGCGAAGGTGGTGGGGGGTTTTCTGTGGTGGTTGGCGGGCGTCGTTTGGGAATAGCGGTGAAGCGATGTTTGCGGGATGGAGTTGTGAAGGTCAAGGTAGTGGCTGTTTGCGTTGTTGGCAGCTTAATGGTCGAAATAACAATAGAGAAAGAAAAATGGCTAACTCAAAGCGTCGCAGCCCGGATGAATCACACATATTCCCTCTATACAACGGGTTTGGGCTAACTACACATGAACTTACCGATATATCTCACCTGAGGACTCTTTATGGTGTAATGCGAATTTCCACAACCGTAACACTATATTTAGCTAAGTTGCTTCACGATACCATCTATATCTATATATTATCCCTGTGTCGTAAGAGGCGACCAGGGTTGCGTCAGGAAGGGCATCCGGCGTAAAACCTATGCCAAATCAGTATGCGGATCATAACGGATGATCCGCTGTGGCGACCCCTAACGGGAGCAGCCGAAAGACGAACAACAACACCATCTATATCTATATACTTTTTTCATCAACAGATTCAACGACGACATTTTTTATATTAAAGGTAATTTTAAAATGGTCCTTAACTACTACTGAACGAAATGTCATTTCATCATTTATTTTATTTAAATTTGTTTAGCATCCTTTATTTCATCAAGATTTACATCTTTAGAGTTGTTGAAAAAAAAAATACAAATTTCTCCTTGCCTACTGCTGATGATCTTATCTTTTCTTTCCAAAGCTTCACCCATAAGCTTTTTCTTTTTGATGCTTTTTCTAGTTTTTAATATATTGCTTGAAGGAGAGGAGAAACTTTTGTTGGAGCTACTTTAATTGATGTTCTTCCAGATATACTGAAAGCCCTTCCACTGAAGGAAATGGAAGAACTCATATTATTCACCATAATTGTTTTTATCCAATAGTTGTTATATTTATCTTGATTCAATTTCTACTCCACACACCCGAGGGGCCCGTTCTGGATATATTCAGCAGTTGTTTCCAGATGAGTGTGATAAGAGAATGGTGTTTTGTGAACATTTTCTTTGGTGGATTGATGACTGTCCAAGTGTTACAGAACATCATTTGCTCTGACGAGGTTGTTTTCCAAGATAGCGGTTTGGTTAACAGGCCATTACGAGCCAGGAAATGATCCAGAAATGATAGTCAAATGCAGCCACAGTCAGCCAAAACTACTTGGTTGATGCAAAATGACATCAACCCAACTCGTTGGACGTCACATTCTCCACGATAGAATGAACGGATAAAGATACTTGGAAATGCTTCAAAACATTCTTCTTCTCAAAATTCAGAAATGGGACAACACAGATACGATTTTTATACAAGATGATGGCACCCCTCACTTTTCCATTGAAGTTCATAATTGGTTGGAGATCCACTTTCCACGAGAATAGATCGGGTGACGAGGACCGATAGAATGGCCATCCAGGAGTTCCGGTTTAACTCCGTGCAATTTGGATTATTTATGGAGATTGTCCAAAAAAAAATATAAAAACAATGTCACCTGCAGGGTGACCCGTATCTTGCCAAAAGATGACCACGTGTGACTTCTTTAAGGTCACACTGAGGTGAACAGAGCTGCTATCCACCAGGAGCGACTCCTTGAGGAATATCTGCCTACGAGAGATTCCGATGATAATCGTTCTACAGAGTAACCATGAAAAATATGCGTTTGCCTCATAACGTCATCAAATGACGTCATAATGTCTCACGCTTGATATGTCTAGAAAGCACTCATCGAGGTGTTCAATTTGAGGTACTACACGATATGGTTCCTAAAACTTGAAAATTTGACCTTGGGGTCAAATATGTTTGACCTCAGGCGCTAACCATGAAGGTCAAGGCCAATCGCCACCAAAAATTAATCAGCTGAGCGCCAGACCATGAACTCTATTCCCATGAAGTTTGAAGACGATCCGATCAAAATTACTCAAAAAATAAGGGTTTCGTCGACTCCCCTGATTTGCGACAAAGTGACCTTGACCTTTGACCTTCAAAATTTTGTGCACTGAAAGGGACCTCTATAGGCCTCTGATATGCGAAGTTACAAAAATTTCCAATGATAACTGTGCTCTGCAGAATTTTTTATACGTGATTACAGACAAACAAACAAAAACAAAAAAACATACAAGCTGACTAACATATCTTGCAAAAACTTCGTTTTGGCAAGATAAAAAGTGAATGGCAGTAAACTCACTAATTTGGATGAATGAGAACGTTATAATCGCAAAGTTTTTGTTGAGTTTGTTAGGTTGTGAAAATTGTTGGCGAACAATTGAAAAAAAATAATGTGCTGAGAACGCCGGAGCTCATGTTTAGATTTGATTTTCACAAATTAAAACTGCAAAAATTGGCCTTTCAGGGAAAAAAATACTTTGGTCTTTCATTTACTTTTACAACGTGGTACGTCTATATTTAAAATAAGGACTTAAATATGGATCACCCTGAATTTACCACAATGGCATAGAAGTTTTATCTCTCATAAGAGCCTCACAAGGTATACAAAAAAAAAAAGTGAAGAGTAAAGGCCCAGCACCACTCGAGCACATTTCCCAGAGATCAATTTGTTCAAAATATCAATTCAATGGAAAAATAACTCCTGATGGGCTTATGGATCTAGATTTGTCGGCAAAATGGTGGGACACAGCAAACAGACTTGGTCGCTCGGGCTCCATTGAATGCACCTTTTATTTCAGAATCAAAATTTCAAACAAAATTCAATTAACACAAGGGAGCCATTAAACTTTGAGTAGAGTACAACAAAAATTATTCTATGGAAGAGAACAATGACAAATCAATGAGAAAACAGATCAGCAACAAGAAAACAAATAAATCAACAACTTCATTCCAATGGAAAAAAATTTAAACACAAGTTTACCAATGAAATTAGTCCTTAAAAGATAAGAGGATCTCATGTCAACCAAATCCAAACAATGGCCTATTATTAACAACCAACATGTACATTTAAACGTACATTCGAAGAGGGGGGGGGAAACAATGTTTGAATTACAGTTCTTTGCCTATTTGACAGAGTAAATGAAAGGAAGAAAAATATTTTAAACAATTTTCAAAAGCTTGAGATCATTGTCAAACTGGTTTTGTCTTCCACAGTTACACCTTTCCTCAATTCCTTGTCACTTCTCGAACAACTTGGAAAAAAATAAAAATAAAAATAAAACTTGAGAGGAAGTTTAAAAAAATTAAATAAATGTCTCTCACCTATCCAAACTTAACATTTCAAGGAAACTATAGACCAGTGGGTAGTCAGCTCACCTCCTCACTTTCTTACTCATAAATTTGCACTTCACACCACATTCCACTTGTACACATCTTTTGTGCACAGTTGACAAACAAGACTGTCATCTAAGAGTCGGTTCCACAGGAAGAACGGGGAAAAGAAAAAGGAATAAATGAAAAGGGTGGAGTAATGATGTTACGGTTGCTCTTAAAGCCAAAGTTAGCCGTTCATCATGACATGCACGCACCAGTGTATGAAAATGTATTCACAATGTGGATGCTGCTGCCAACACGGCAATCACAAGACAATAAATGGCATAACCTAGTGTGTCAAGGAATAGCTGAGAAGACAAGACCTTGCTACCTGCAGTTGAAGCAGGAAATTGAAATTTGTTCAGGGTGCCAGTGATAACTCTCCGGCTCTTCGCGAAAGACCCAGTGGGAACTTTAACATCCATCAACTAATGACAGCAGACAGGGCACCAGGCTTAACGTCCATCCGAGAGATGAAGCCCTTTTTGATGCAACACCTTGCATACCAAGCACCAATCGGACTGCCGATAGTTGGATCGGGAATTGAATAAAGACGAGAAGGACCGAAGACTGTTGCGCAACCTCCGCACCATCCTGTCGGGCCGTGATGAAATGTTCTGCAATTTTAGTTGCTAATGAAATCGAAATGCAGCTTGAATAAATGCGAGAGTAATGAAAGACTGTTGTGTTTGGCGATTCTGCCACAAAAAACCGGTTGTAAAGTTTTTGAAAATAAAAATTTAATCTTCCTTGTATTTTGCAAGGACTCCCAAAGGGAGAAGAGTCAGTCCTGGATGATCAAAGACAGCAAATGCTGCAATTGGAAATATCATCCATTAGTCTGTATGCTTTGTTTTTGACCTAAATCAACAGAATGCATATCAAAATGGAGATTTTGTTTAAAGCATCACGTCACAATGACTTTGAATGAGAAGCATTCCGAACAAACGTTACCTGGTTGAGGAAGTTTACGCTCGTCTATGCCCCTGAAAGTATAAAATTTACGGGTCGAACGACCAACCTGGGTACAAGTACTCACATCAACATTAATTTTATAGGGAGCATTACGTTTTCACCTCAAAACTATTATTCTTCCCTTGTAGCATTACAGCATATCAATTTCCAGGAGCAGGAGCACAGTTTGCTTTGGTAAAATAGAATTAAAATTTTACTTTTAAAGTACAAGTGCCGGGTTCTTCAACACTTGGACATTCGGCTTATCTTGAGAGGTTCCCTTACAAATGGGCAATAATATACCAAGTTAAGAATGTGATTAAGCAACAAAGAAATGTAACACTGGCCAGCATTCAAGCAACGTTGTTGCGTCATTTCTTTTCGAGGGCTTTGATATGGACTATCAATTGCTCCATCTTCGTGAAGAATTGGTCTTTGAATTCTTGCATCAGCTGGAGCATTTCTGTGTACTCGCCGATCTGCATAACAAGGCAGCGTAATAAACAAAACTGTCTGACAGGGAGAATTTTTTATTTGTGAGATTGTGAAATGAAGCCCATTGTTTGTAAAAGGAAACGTCACCTTCACAGTCTCTTCCTGTTCACTTGTAAGCTGCTCCGAGGCCGCATGCACACTTAAAGGTCGGGTGTTCTCAAAATCATTGTCTGCAAAATATTTGATCGTTTATAGAACTTGAGGAAGAAAACAAACACTGCTCGATGTCAAATATTCATGCATCCACAAATTTTAGTTCCAATCTCCTTCATGTTACATTAACAAATACTTGAGGGGGAGCACTCGGGAGAGTGCAAACCCTCCGCCGCCAATACTGCTGGGTCACTCAAGTGAACCTTATATCTTATTCATTAAATATGATGTCAACAGTGCTGACAGTTATAGTTCTTTTCTCCAACATTTTTTTTGGGTTGGGGGTGGTTTGGAAATCACTTAAAACATATAGAAATGCAAAAAAAAAATTTTTTCTCTAAATAAAATTTTTTTGGGGGGGGGGTGGAAATCACTTAAAACATGTAGAAATGCAAAAAAAAAAAATTTTTCTCACAACTTTTTTTTGGGGGGGGGGGGAACAGAGTCCAAAATCTAATGGCATGATCCTTGGACCATTCCTAACCCCCCCCCCCACCAAGTTTCGTCGAAATCCGTCGAGGAGTTTTTCCGTAATACTGTTCACAAACAAACAAAGACAAACAAACAGAAAGGGGTGAAAACAGTAACCTCCGATCTTCGATGGCAGAGGTTAACAAGCACCCTTGTAATTTATTGTATTGCTGACAATACATCCCCCCCCCCACATAAAAAAAAATGCCCAGGGCATTTTTTGGAGTTTAATATTGTCTTTGTTCTGCAACTACAGTAAACCCTCTGTATTCGAGAGTTCTGCATTCTTGAGTTCCACGTATTTGCGAGTTCATAAATGTACACAGACTCCAAATTCGAGGCCCATCGACCTCCAGTTTTCAGATGTTTGCAAACCCCCATGTAACCTCCCACCCACTCAATCACTAAAACGGGGAAGGTGAGCAGATTTTCATACTCCACAGTGCTGTATTTAGTTCCCGAACCACAAACACCTCGCACGACTCACTACCGTGAACTTGAACGACCATTAATCAAGGCCTCTAAACATAAGACGACTGGGGAAGGAAAGGCTGCTAGAAAGAGGCACAAAAGTGACAAGTTTAAGTGAAAAGGTAAATGTGTTTGAGAGGCTTGTTGATCCTGTACAGTACATTATGAGTTTTCCCTTACAAATGGGTTATGGCTGGGCACAAGTGTGAGCACATCCACAGTGAGCATGAATCATCATCCTTCAGACTTGCCCTCCAACACCACCATCGTCACGACATCATCATAAAAACACTCGCGTATCCTGCACTGTCATTTAGTTATTTATTACTTGGAAAATCGAAGATTTTTCAAGTTTATTGGTTGGTCTTGTGCATTCGTCCGTGTCTGTATGTTTGTCAATCACCTGCAGGTCACAATTTTAATCCGATCTTCACGAAACTTCACCAGCTGGTAGGGGTTTCCATAAGCAAGAAGCCTATTGTTTTTGAGGTCAAAAGGTCAACCATAGGCCAAAGGTCAACATCTATGTCAAATGTCTAAATCCTCAATTTCCACCTGATCGAGTTGAAATTTGAAGAGGATTTGTTTGCATTTCAGGTTACTGAATTCAACCACCAATTATTTTTATGGTTAACTGTTTTCTGGATTATTTTTTCCCATTAAACCAAGGTATCCACATCCAAAAGTCCTGAATTCGAGAATTTCCAGGAACGTAACTTTCGCGAATACGGAGAGCTGTGTGTTTGTGCAAATACAAATATAATTTATGAATATTGGTACTAGTATATGACTGGAAAATGCTAAAGTGTAGAAAACTGGAGAGACACAAATGAGGAAAAAGAAAAAGATTGGAGATATATTGGCAAATAAAACTAAAGATGCACAGGACGGCAGAGCTTCGATGTATGCAAGTGAAGTCAGACAGATAATGAGCCATCGAGTGGAGCCTTGCTAACAACGGTGTTGTGGGCAATCAAAAGACACCTTTTCTCTTTGGATATCCGAAGGACACACTCTTCAAAAGACACTGGTTTTGCAATCGCGAGGTTTGCAAAGAGCTGTTTAATGGTGTGAGACACCATTTCCACAGTGAAGTGAGGCAGTTAAAGAGCTGTTTAACCAAAAAAAAAAGAGAGAAAAAAAGACTTCACAGAAGCTTTGTTTGTGATGAGAAATACAGAAATGCAGACAACAGATGAACATGATCAAAAGGCAATGGAACATGACAGTTGTGACTCAAACCCAAAGAGCACCCAGAATAAAGCAAAAATAAAAAATAAACAAGCAAAATAAATCTGCCAGGTAACAATGAAAAAGCTTATGAGAGAAAATCCCAAACTTCTTCTCAGACGACGACGACGCAAGTAAGTATTACTTCAGCAATGCTGGTTCAGAGTGTGGTTGACCCTACCAATGCAAGTCCAATTGGTAATACCTGGAAAAGAATTTCAGAGAAAACCAGTAACAGGATTCTTGGAGAACAACAACTCCAAGGTTGAAGTAATGGCATTTTATGGCGAAGACCCTTCGATCAATGGTATTAAAGTAGGACAAGTGAGATGGTGAACTTTGCTGGGAATTGCAAGTGTGATTGATCCATGATTAATTTAACTAAAGTCTTGTGGGCAACGTTGCCCAGTGGACCCTTCCCTGTCAATCTTTTTATGAGAATACAAAATGAGCCAAAGATTGATTGGGACACGACATCACAAGTGATCGGCAAATTGGAAGGATGCAAGGAAAAGCAATGGAGGGTCATTAAAAAAAAATAGTTGCTTGTATGACGATATGTTGATTGTGGAGAGAAAAATGTGATTTCAACAAAGGTGGAAATCAAGTAAAATTAAATAGAAGGTAAAAGGAGAGGGAGAGGGGACAAGGTGCCCAATTTATATGCATAAAGTAAGGAAAAGACGTCTGCGTATAAATATGTGGATTGTGAACCCATTAGACAAGTGGGTCGATAATAACTCTCGGCAGTCGTTTCCCTTTTTGATTTACCAGGTATGACCAACCCCCACCCTTTAAGAGTAATGTTGCTATTGGCTGGTGTAATTGTTACCAAAGGATGGCATGACTGACTGTCCTAATATAGAGGGACCGGATACAACAGAATTTGTAGGAACAGAGGTTCTTCCTCTCCACCGATAAAAACTTATCGGGAGGGGAAGATAGAGTTGAGGAGAGGAAGAGCATACAGAGAGAACATAAATGGTTCATTCACGGTGTGCACGCAGACATGATAATGGAGAGAGGACGACAAAGGGGACCCAAAGGCCACAGGGCTCAGAAGAACTTGTGCAACATAGTCATGTTGTAGAAGATTAGCCAGAAATGTCTGGCTTTGGCTCAAACACTTCACAAACTTGCACTGCTGATAAAAGTAAAGTGGTTGAGGAAGAAATGCAAACTCCCCAAAAGTGATGTTAAGTACCTCAGGGTTATGTCCTCAACAAGACAGACAATGATGCAGTAGAGAAGTTACGAATTACTTCGCTGAAAGGACAGGGGTTAATGTTTACTCAAGAACGATAACACACACATTTGCATAAAGTGGTCTCAATGGATGCAAAAGGTGGAAAAAAAAATCCATTGCCGACTTGGCCTCATCCTTTGCCTCTCCTGAGTGATGTAAACTGAAAATGGACAACTGCTAAATAAATAAATAAACAAAAAATAAATACAATAAATACAATGTTGCACTTCTTTGCGAAACATTTTTTTATTGTTTTTAAACATTGGTAACCATATGATATCCCTCTTTTGTCTGCCACATTTAATTTGTCCACAAGGTTGTCTTTTTTTTGTCCATCATGTACAAAAAGACTTGATTGAAGGAAAAAACCCCGATAGCGAGGTCCATCAATCGATCAATCAATGCGATGAGTTCTGTTCCACCACCACATCCTTTCACTTGCAATGATGCTTCCAAATGTGGAAAACCAAGTACCCGATTGATTTTCAACGTCCAAAAAGCACGAATAAATAATGCAGCGGGTACAACTGAGATGACGACTCACCATCTTGAACATCTTTGCACTGCTGGGTTTCTCGCAATCCTCCATGGCTCGGTGAGGAGTCTGAGTTGCAAAGCCTCACGGAGTAAGAGCCAGGGCCCGTGCAGGCCAGAGCCAAGATGTTCACCAACTGCCCCTCGTGCAATCTCAATACACATGGCTCAGCAATGGAAGGATCAGCTGAGTTGTGGACAAGTAAGTGAATAACTTAGCAAAACTCAGAGCACGTCTAATGAAAGGTGACAAATTATGGCAGAGAAAGGGCTTCGACTCGTCCGAAAAAACCCGAAACAAAGTTTACGGTCCACGTTAAAAAAAACGAAAAAGCATTTTCATAACAGCCTGTCCAATGATGAGATGGTGTTATGATACATGAGCAACTGAAGGAAATTGCCTTTGCCGGTTGAAATGCCCCATGCACTCACCCGGGAGAACCAGGGAACCACTGGGAAGCGTGGAAGAACCATAAAATATGTAAATTAGCAGAATGGTTTCAACAAACTTGTAAAAACACCTTGCGGAGTCAATTCCGACCAAGTTGCATCTAAATCAGGCGAATACTTTTTGAGAAGTCAAAAGTCGCGATCCTGAAATCGTAATGAAATTTGACCTTTAACTTAACCAACTTAATGCGCATTTTTTGATTGTAATTGCAAGGCATCCATCAGGAGGTCATGGTCCTCAGAAGTTATACAAAGTTTTGTAAAAATAAGACTATTAGTTTTAGCAGCACGGGTGATGAAGGTTGTGGTCAAGTTTCATCGAAGTTGTGTGAGGTTTCAGAGAAGAAAGCAAATACCTATTTTAGGGGGGGGGGTCAAACCTGGACCCACTTTGACCACCCCCCAACCCCCTGAAGACCCCAATTTTTTTCTTCACCCTTTGAACCCAAGGGGCCATTTTAACAGCTGCTATTCAAACCTCCACATACCCTAGTATTCAGTTTACCGGAAGCTATTCAAATCTCCATACACCCGAGCGGCCCGATTTTTCTCCACGGAGTCCAGGGTGGGAGAGCTGAAGGTCCAAGGAGCTCAAAGTTCAAAGGGTTAATGCTGCGAACAAACTTTAGCACATCACAGGTGATGAAGGCTGTGGTCAAGTTTCATCAAAATTGTGTGTAGTTTTGGAGAAAATCCAAGTGTTTACATACTGACTCATTGACTGACAGACGGACAACATGCGATGCCAATACCTCAACTGAACTATGTCATGGGTGAGCTCAAAACAAAGCCAAGCTGTTCTTGTATCAACAATAAAAAGAGGAAGTCTGTGAGCATTTTGTCCCCCAAAAACCCACCAAATAATAAGAATGACGCAAACATTTGAACAATTTACCGTAAGCCTTACCTTCCAGGGAGCAACGAATTGCCTGCAGGGGTAATCGAAGATACTCAACTGGGATTGGTCGCAGTCGGGCCATGGGCACCAATTCGCCATTCCCAAAGTCTGCGTAGCGAACGGGCACACCGTCCAGACCACAGGGAGCCACCACGAGTGCACGGTACCACAGGTCATCGACTACATCAAAATTCCAGATCAATGCAAAAGAAGGATTGGCTATAATTATAAAGTGCACCAGCACATCTTGCTGGATGGAGGATATCAAATTTAAAATCCAGGTTCAACAATTAATTATGTATTTAACAATGTATTTGCACATGAACAGGTCAGTAGATCTGAGCATTTTCCATTTTGTCTCAACAAAGTAGAGGAATTGCATTACGGCTTTTGACATCAGTTCTCAGCACACATCTATGTGTCAAAAGCAATTCGATTGCATTTCACCAAGAGCCATGTTTTTGTATTGTGTCCAGAAATGGCAGAAGCTTCAACTCTGACACCTCTCCTCATCCCTCAACCCGTATCATGCCATAAATCACCCCATTACTTCTTCCCCCCCCTCCTCTTTCCACATTCCATCCATCTCATCCATTCTTACCCTTTCACCTTATCAATTCTTATTTTACAAATTTAAACCCAAGAACCCTCACCGTTTTCTACCATCCATTTTAAAGTATCATAAATAGAAGGCTACATCATAAGTAAAGCAATAAAGCAAATACAAGTTTCAAACTTACTGGGTTAATTTGAGAAATATTTCCCTGAACCATAAAGTGATTTGTTCAAACAGGCATCACAAATGTTGCAACCTCAACAAAGAGGTTTGTAAAAGAAAAATAATTATTCAGACTTTATACTCACTAGAGTACTGCGCACAATAAGGCTGGTTCAGGACTGGTTCAAGGATGGGCTGAGATGGCAATGAAGGGCAAATGGTCATCAGCTCCTCCATAAGGTTCAAAAGTTCTTGTTCAACTGCAGCAACAGGTGTTCCAGAGTGTGCGAAAGCAACAGGTGTCATAACAGGCTAAGGCAGCAACCCAGGAGATTAAATTGTTTTTTGTTTTTTTTCTAAATACAGTGTCGAGATGAAAGCTGGAGTCAATACAGGTTCTCATTTTAAACCCAAGACAAAGACAGTTTGACAGATAACTTGTGTCCACAAACTAGTTGAAATAAACAAAAGGAAGACCAGAAAGCATCTCAAAATGCAAAGCCCAATTTGTAAAAATGTTATGGCCTGGACAGACAAACTGAAGCTCAATGGTAATTAAAGAAACAAGGAAGTGATAAAAGTGGAGTCTCGCACAATCTGCTGTGGCGTTGCTAATAAGAGCTATTTATAGTCAATATGATTTTGCCATTTCACATTTTGACCAAATTTTTAATTATTTTCGCCATATTCTCATAATATATATTCTTAAAAGATTCAAATGGTAAAAAAAATAATTAGGGTCTGGACAGACAGTCAAAAGTGACTGCAAAACCATGTTTCCTGCTGTGTGAGGGTGACAACTAATAAAGGGAACATCCTCAAAACTCCTGTGAATAAAGCTTTGTGTGTTCATATTTGGTGCTTTAGAAAAAAAAAAGATGAGGTTCCAAACGCTACAGAATCGGTTATTAAACCTGTGTAAAGGCCCAGTCACACCTTGACGTTTTAGCCAGCAATGGCAACGTATTAAAATGTATGTAAAACGCTGGCTTACGTTGAACTTTTGATGTTTTTTTTTTTAAAGATTCGGACGTATTCGTAACGACTTGGTCTTATGCATAACATATTAGAAACGGACACAGAACGTTTCGTTGTGTTCTAGATAACTTATACCAACGAATGCTGAACCTGTTGTCGGCCTTCACAACCTATGCCCAACGATAGTCTAACTTAGGCATAGCGCGTTGCACGCATCGCCGACGATGACGTGGTGTAGGTTATGGAAAGGCTGCCGCACAACGATTCGAATCATAACCGCCGCAGAAATGGAAATGTCAACATCGCAGTCACACCTTGACGATCTTGCCAGCGTATGCCGACCTCTGAAAAATGCGTCTAAAACGCTGGCGCACGTCGAATAAGTTATGGGTAAGTTTGGTATGCGTGAATAGAACGCTAAAGTACGCTATCATACGCCGTATTAAATGGAGTACGTCTTGTAATTTTAAACATGTTGAAAATTTTACGACGTACTTGCCGTATGACACACGCTCCGCATGCGATGGGAATAAGTTGTACGCACGATATGCGATCGGTGACACACATCGACACACGTTACTTGAAAGGTACTCATAAGTCGAAACACGTCAAGGTAATGGTTAGCGTCAGTGTTCCAGACTCACGGTTTTTTTTTCTTTGGTATGACGGTGTTCAGTGTATAGTGCGGTTATGATTTAAATCGTTGAGCGGCAGCCTATTAATTATATATTATAACCGCACTAGAAATCGAAGTGTCAAAATCACCATCATACCGAAGGAAGGAAGAAAAAAAAAATAAAACCAGGAAGTCTGGAACACTGACGCTAACAATTACCTTGATGTGTTTCGACTTATGAGCACCTTACAAGTAACGTGTGTCGATGTGTGTCACCGATCGCGCAACGTGAGTACAACACGTTACTCATAGGTTAGAAATTAGTTTCGGGTACGCTAAACATTACCTCGACGTGTTTCGACTGATGAGTAACTTACAAGTAACGTGTGTCGACGTGTGTCAACGATCGCGTGACGTGCCAACAACTTATGGCCAGCGTTATGCGGAACGTGTGAGTCATACGCTGGCATGTCTTAAAATTTCAAGCATGGAAAATTTGAGGAAAACCAAAAAGTACAACGTTTAAAGCCAGCGTACAACGACGTATGGCAGTGTTTTTTAGCGTGCTCTCAATGTTATCAAAACTTACCCATAACGTATTCAACGTGTACCAGCGTTTTAGACAAATTTTCCAAAAATCGGCATAAGCTGGCTAAAACATCAAGGTGTGACTGGGCCTTTACAGACACGAAGAACGAATGCAACGTGTTAAATAAGGTGGTGTAAATGACGCTGCATCAACTGTGGGAAGCACCATTAAAAAAAAAATTTCTTCTTCAATCTTCAAAATCTTTATTTTATTTTAATTGAATTATAGACTTGAACACGAGAACACAAATCGCCTTTTTGGCACTTTCAAAAACCTTCCGATTAGCAGTATTGGACAAAATATTACAGCATTTTAAATCATCTTGACCAATCAAATTTGCCGATCGCAGACCCCGTCCATACCCTCCCTTTTTTCTCAAGGGTAAGACATGGGGTAAGGCATGGGGTTTTTTCTCAAGGCATGGGGTAAGAAAAAAAACAAAACCCCAGATGTTACAAACTACGTTTCATTATATTAAATTAAAAAACAACACTTTACACAATACCAAAGAGCGACTGCATAAGAAACCTATTTCATGTGTCATGCGACAGAGAATCTTGACCAAAAGTCATTATAATTGCTATTCGGACATTTTCATGAACAACATAACAATTCAAGTCATTTTAAACTGTCTGAATGTGCATCTAGCAGTTAGGATAATTGACTGCACGGAGTTCCAGAGGTTCCGGGTTCAAATCCAGCTGAAGGAAGGAATATAAATAATTATTATAATTACCATTTCGCAAGTAAACCCAGCTGGAGTACCATTGACCTTGAGGAAGTAGGTACTCTGCTCGACTCACTTGATTTGCTCTATATGAAGCGACAGCCCACACTTTATTGCCAAATCTTATATTGCATCTCAGAAATTTGTTACGGGTACTAAAATGGTGCCGACAATAGGAAACACCATCCACAAACCCAAAGTTCCCTTTTATAATTGACAGCTTTTCAAAAATAAGATGTACATTTTAAAATTAAATATCCAATCACTCGTGGTAACTCAGGATACCACACAATGAACGAAATAATGATCGCATATTGCACTACGACACAATCATTTATCTTGCAAAGCAAGACAAAACCAGGAATTTTGGGAATGCCATTTGAACTCGCAATCACTTTTTCCACACAACATGACAAACCAATTGGCAGCAACGATCAAACAAGTTGATGATCAATGAAACCAAGTGGGATGAATGAAATGAGCACAAAAATCCCCATGTGATAAATTGATAAGTTACAACCTTTATAATCAGTTCAAACAAGTGTAAGAACTCAAAATGTATGTCAATGAAAGCACCGAGACGATCAGTGTAAACCACAATGTACAAAACTAAAGTTCCATTGAAAATGAGATATGTAATTGCCTGGAAGGTTATAAAAACAAAACTCCTCGCAACTTGGCTACCAACTGAAAATGCCATCTCCTTCCTGCTGTCCCAGGAATTGTGTCAGTGCAAAGCCGGTAACATCACTTTTTTTAAAGCCCTTGGCACCAGCTGCAATGAGAAGTGATCCAGAATGTATTCCTTGGCATAACTAAACAGGAAATGTTGCCTTGTGTAGGCAAGGGAACTACGAGATGATAGCAGCCTGCTGATGAGCACTATTTTGAGTTAAACTTTCATGTCCATTCCTATATTGACAATTGCCAACAAGCACAGAATGGAGGTGGAAGGGGTGTACCTGCAATATTTGCCAAGCGACAGTAAAACTCAGAAGGCCCAGCAACGACGGTAACGAGCACGGCGCAGCTCTCATTCAGTGGGAGCTGCGAATACTCCCATTTCTTGATATAATCATCAGCCACAATGCTTGGGGAAGCTGGGGATACATTAATGGGTAAGCTGCGTTAGGCATGAATGCGTGTGCGCAAATTACGAAGAAAGGTGTTTATTTGGGAAAATGAAATTGAAGAAAGTCAGGCAAAGTGAGGAGGCTCAGGGAGACAGGTGCGGTGTGAACAGCATAGGGAGACATTGGTGGTTCTAAATCAGCCATTGTTGCACATGTTGCATGTACACAACTTCTGCTCAGAGTGAAAGCATTGCGTTGTTTCCGTGGAGCACATTTCTTTTACAGTTTTCCTCTGTGCCAATAAATTGGGTATGAAGTCAGATTTACCCACGATCGGCATGTTTTAAGAACTTTGCGAGTGTTTGGGGAATTAAAACTGCCGGTAGAATTCATAAGATCATGTCAGTGTTACAAAAACATTTGTACAGCACCTAAGGTCTTGAGATATAAAGTAAAGAATACCAGATTTAAAATTTATATATCTCTCCCAGGGTTCAACAAGCTTGTGCATTGATCGGAATGTACATCGTTGCAAACCTCCAACTATATTCAGTTCAAAATACATTCACTCACCGTGCTCCGATTCTGCCATCCCGATCGATAGTTTGGCAACTCCAGCATCGATAAGACGTTGCGCCAAGCTTTCTGGAAGACCACTTCTTTCGTCTGGATCAGGACTCAATATGAGCTCGACATCCAGTGCTCCCGACTCGGTTCCATTGATCACCTTTGCTTTCATCGAGCGATTCCAGACTATCTTCTTGAACATCGTCTGAGCGTCACTGCCCCAAGACTCATGTATGGGTTTGACACCTGAAAGAGGTTCACAAAAAACAACAGAAATTTTGGCCTGTCCACATTATGACAGAGGTTATTTTGCATCATGGAAATAATAAGGGCCAATTGTGAATTACAGAACATTTCAAGCAATCACTTTATATCAGAGTTGAGGAATGTCAAAATAATCAGCAATGCCATTAAATAATGGAAATCCTTCATTCTATATTTTGATTTACCATACCCTTTACAGAGCGTCGGTGCTGCCGAAGCAGTTTATTGGCAAGGGTTGTACTGGGTGGTTTGCCATTGCCTTCCCATGGTTGTTTGTCCGTGCTCTATCATTTTGAATGCCGAGCGTCAAGCAAGGAAGCAGCACGTACCATTTTGTAAGTCTTTGGTGTTACTTGATTTGAACCACCGACCTCCCAGACTCAGAGCCGACACTCTACCCATTACACCGCCAAGCCTGGAACCTTTATCCCATCAGGAATTGAATACGGAACGAGAGCGAAGTCGTTGGCATGCCATCACAAATCCCCCATGCTTCCCACCTCAAGCGAAGTTGAAAGATGGCAAAAGTTCCATACCAACATCAAAAAAAAAAAATTTAAATTCATTTTGACCTGTGACTTGAAGTCACCACCCCCTGGGGGGCATGAACTGGGGAGGGTGGGGAGGGTCAAATCTAAAAACTCGTTACATATTTCATGCGTCTCCCAATGTTGATTGCATATACTGTCGGACCCCGCTATTCGAAGACCGTGCATATCCGCAAGTCAAACAGTGCGACCTGCTTCAACACAATCGCGGGTTTATTTTTTTTTTTTGCACTTCAGGACTGGTCTCCTATATCTACCTGGGAAATTGGAAATCAGCCAACACCGCATCACATAAAAAGGTGCAAAAACAGATCCCCTTAACTACAGCCCAATTAGTTCACTGTACTTCCAATCGTCAACATGGCCATGGAATCCATCATAGGAGTTGACAAAATAATTCCTTTTCTCCAACAGTCTCATCTCAGATCATCAATTCGGATTCAGACCTGGTCACTCAACTTTGCACATGCTGCTTCTACTCTCCCAACAATGGATGGAGGCACTTGAGATCAGACATGAGATCAGGGCCATCTCTCCTCTCCAGACATATCTCGAGCTTTTGATACAGTCTGGCATCCTGCCTTGCTCTCGAAAATGTCTGACTCTGGAATCCAAGGCCAACTCTACTCTTGGATTTCCGACTTCCTCCACTCTCGTAACCAACGTGGGGGCTCTCAACGGAACCCGTTCATCTCCTCTCCCTGTCGAGGCTGGAGTACCCCAAGGCAGTGATCTCGACCCCATAGTATTCCTAATCTTCATCAATGATCTCACCGACGATGGAAAAATCCTCTTTATCTCTTTGCTGATGAGTCCACTCTGTGATGTGACATCTCATCCTTCTGACATACAGGCAGCAGCCTCTTCCCTCTCCTCAGTCCTCGACAAAAATCACAAACTGGTCAAACACAATTTTGCTAATGTAGCCATATTGTCCATCCTTTGCATTTTGCCTTACCCCTCATCGTTACCTGCATCCCTTGTTTGTCTGTCTCAGTCTACCCTTTCTCCTGCTGTTTGTTCCCTTTGTTATGTTGTGTCCTGATTTGTTGTGTGTAATCGATCTTCCATGAGCCGAGGCCATGTTAAAAAACAAACAAAAAAACAATGCCCTGATATTCGTGGACCCTGACATTTGCGGCATTTTTCAGGAATGTATACCCCATGAATAACGGGGTCTGACAGCAGAAAGTATCACTGAAATGTCTGAAAATATAACTGTATTTGCATTTCTTGGGATTTGACCTTTTGAATCCACCACAGGGCTCCAGGGGGCAAAACCAAAATGATCCTGCTCTCGCACCTTCTTGCCATGTGGTGATCACAATTACCAAGTGTGGTGAATTTCTGCACAACCGTTTCGGAGCAGATAAAGTGACGGACGAACAAACTACAATATCCCTCCATTAATTTTTTTTAAGCGTGGGGATAATAATGGATGAAATTGACAGGATGTTGATCGAGGAAAACGAAATGTCATGGGAATCAATGAGAGAAGCTGTTTCGGAAACTAACACTTCATCTGAACAAAAGCTCCAGTCTTCAAGAGCAAGACTAGTTCTTCTATCGGAGGAATAAACCCGTTTTGTTTTGGAGCGGTAAGTATGCACAGAAATACTTTGTTGGAGGTTTCCGCAGTCATTTTGAAAACTAATCATTCATTCCATCAATCATAGTACCAGATATAGTTGTGTGCCAAAGGTCATGCATACATAAAAACAAAAATGGGACACAACACCACATTTTGATTTCAGCAGCACATACATGGAAAAGTTTCATCTTCAAAAGGACACAAGATTCATCAATAAAGTGGGAAAATACAATTTGACTGGGCCCATATCCGCACAAAAATAAAAAAAAACACCCAGCAAAACACCTGTAAAAACTACACGGCAAAGAAAGAAACGATGACGTCATCACGGTGATCACACTATCAAACACATTTACACTGTGTTGTTCATGTGACAATGTGCTCACCTGCCAAAGAGCAGCGTAAGGCTTGAAAAGACAACTGTAAAAATTTAACTTTAGAAGGTCTTAAGCGTGACATCGACAAGGCCTCAGATGTTCCAAAATCCACGTAAAAAACAGATGCCGAGTTTCCTGGCAGGAAATCCATCAAGTGAGCTCGGTACCACTTGTTGTCCTCTGCAATGACAGTTATCATCACCATCAGGAAAAGTTGTCACTATTTCTATATACATATATATACATATATATATATATATATATATATATATATATATATATATATATACATATATATATATATATATATATATATATATATATATATATATATATATATATATATACAGATATGTAAAAATATGTACATACATAAATATATATATATACATAAAATATATACATTAAAAAAATTATTTATGATAGACTGCCTGTCATCCTTCAGAGGTCAGTAAAATGAGTGCCAGCATGCTGGTATGCTATGTCGGAGTGGCGACCCGTTCAGGATTGTACCCAATAGCCAAGGAGACTGCTTTGGCAGCACCAACGGTCTGCACAGAGTATGATCCTTATGGATGGATGGATGAAAATTGACAATTTTAGAACGTTTTGTTGACGTTTTGGCCTATGTTGACTTACAAAATAATTGGTGGTTGAATTCAATGACATGAAATATAAATCCTCTTCAAATTTCAAGTCAATCGGATGAAAATTGACAATTTTAAAAATTCGGCCAATGTTGACGTTTTGGTCTAAGTGGAACTCAAAAATAATTGGTGGGTGAAAACAGTGACCTGATATGAAAATCCTCTTCAAATTTCAAGTCAATCCGATGAAAATTGAGGATTTTAGAAATTCGGCCAATGTTGACGTTTTGGCCAAAGTGAACCTCAAAAATAATTGATGGGTGAAGACAGTGACCTGATATGAAAATCCTCTTAAAATTTCAAGTCAATCCGATGAAAATTGAGGATTTTAGAAATATAACCTTAGTTGTTGACCTTCGGCCGATGTTGACCTCAAAAATAATTGACTGGTTGAATTCAATGACCAGAAATATAAATCCTTTTTAAATTTCAAGTCAATTGGATGAAAATTGAGGAATTTAGAAATATAACCTTAGTTGTTGACCTTTTGACCTCATAGACAATAGCCTTCTTCCTTATGACAAACTCCACCATGGATTGAGGTTTTGTGAGGATCGGTTATAAATTGTGACCTGCAGGCAACAAAGAGACTGACAGACAGAATAACAAAATAGACTGACCAATATACTTGAAAAATCTTCGATTTTGCAAGGAACAAACAAAGACAGACACACAGAAACGTAACCTCCTTCACCTCCGATGGCGGAGGTAAATATTCAAGGTAAGACTGATGAACAAATCACCCGTACATAACGCTTATGGATACAATGAAGTAAAATATATAAAGGTATTATCCAAAAAAATTGCATGGGTACGCCGAGAATAGCAACAAAACTAAAATACAGAAATCGACTTGAACACGTCAATCGATACAACTCCGTCTACATTAAATGTCAACACACTTTTCCAGGAGAGAAGAGGAGAGACAGAGACAGAGACACAGACAGAGACACAGAGACGCACAGAGAGAGACAGTAGGTTTTGATTCTCACTCAAGTTGTCCACAAAATGATGTCCAAAAATGAAATGACATTAAAACTTTGCCCTGTGTTTTTATTATATTTTTTACCCATAATTGAATTGGTTCACACTTGTGCCAAGTTCAATTGAAATCCCATCAATGGTTCACAAGATATTGTAGCAACAAAGTGATATTCAATTAAATGGCAAACGCTATTTTACCTTTGACCTTTTTAAAATAACGTGTCATCAGTTTATCTTTTGATTACACTGGATACTTGTGCAATGTTTGCTGAACATCTCTTCAGTGGTTCACAAATTAATGGGGGTAAAAAATAAAACCGATAATCGACTGAAGAACATACAGACAACACAAAAACAGAACGTGTCCAGCCTTTGGCTGCCAAGGCATAAAAAGCTTTCTTTTCAATAACCATATACGTATTGAACACAAGAATGAAAAAATAGACCCGTGCATCCTGAAGCTCACCTGGATCAAGAGCAACAGAGTCACTCATTCCCCCAGATACCCCCCCCCCCTCCCCAAGATCATGATTATACATTTTAATGACGTGAACAAACTTTGGTCAATCATGAAGGGCGTGGTAATGTTTCATCAAAATTCTGTGTGCAGTTCAGAGAAGAGAGCAAATACCTATTTTGGGGGTGTGTGGGGGGGGTCAGAATCCCACCCCCCTGCAGACTACTCAATAAATGCAGATTTTGATGCAGTCAATACACTATGGGACATCACAGGTGATGAAGGTTGTGGTCAAGTTTCATCAAAATCGTTTGTCGTTTCAGAGAAGAGAGCAAATACCTATTTTGGAGGGGTCAAACACCCGCCACCCCCCATAAACCCCTTTCGTGAGTGCAGATTTTGATGCAGTCGAGAAACCTTCGTCGGGCATCAGATATTAAAGCTTGTGTCCAAGTTTTATCAAAATTGTGCGTTTGGTTCAAGTGATAATGACAGTAGTGTTTATGGACTGACTCAGTCACTCACTCACGGTCAACTGCTCGATCGCATAAGATCACTGGACCTCAAGTCCGTGTGAGCTAAAAACAACTTGAATTGAAAACATGAAAAGGGAAATACAAGCCAACATGCAGCATCCAAGGTGAACGAGGACAGTGAGCAGCAACTGATATACAAACATCAATGGCTTTGGTACGAAAAGAAGGGAAAGCAGAGAAAGCGTTTGAAAGAACAATAAAGGAAAAATGGAAACAATGGTATAAAAAAAATACAAGAAAAATTAGAACAGCACGCAGTAGAACGTATACCTCCGCCAGACTGAACAGTTTACATTTTGTATCCCACTGAGAGGCCGGATCTTCATCCGGACCTTAACCGAAATCGAATCGGCTTGTTCTTGTCACCGAGTCAACTCGTACATCAAGTTATATTATTATTCATCCACAACTTTTTGAAACATCATGCAATATATCGTTTTTGGCCCCACCTCTTAATGGTAAAATAATCACTTAATAAAAAAATAAAAACAAATAATAATCAGATCCGAATCCTGATCTTCACCAAAAATCGAATCAATTCGTCCTCGTCACACCCAACCTGTCGACCAAATTTCCTCCAAATTCGTTTACAACTTTTTGAAACATCCTGCCCACACACACAGACAGACAGACAGGGGTGAAAACATAACCTTCAGTGACAGAGGTATTAAATTTAAAGCATTGCGGCCATTTTGACCGAGTCAGATCGGAGAGTGCAAAAGTGACGAAACAACAATAATTTGACACCTTCATTCACGATGTGCTGATATGACTTTTTTTTTTCTATTTTTTTTTTCCAACAAAAAAAATAAAAATAAATAAAAATATACAAATCGCCAGGAAACACCTGGGGAGCTGGAGCCCCCAAAGTACTCAGAACAGTGTCACCAATCTGTGACTGCATTCACCTTACAAAGTGTTTGTGTGGATTTCTACACAATGCGACTGCAACTGTCGGCCTCAAGTCCCAGCTTCATAAGACCGTGGAGGCAAAGGTGGATTTCAAGACTCGAGGTGGGTCTCTCGCCACCACTCATAACACTGGATTGTTTTCATTTTCCACTTTTATTCCGATTTTGTACCATTAGTTACTTCATTCATCGATGGCACATCAACCTTGCTTGGTTGAACACGTTAATAACTCAAAACTACTTTGTTTGTTCACACAATGGGGAGAAGAGTTGGGGTGTGGGGAGATGGGGAGAGGAGTTGGGGTATGGGGAGAAGGGGAGATGAGTTGGGGTAAGGGGAGAAGGGGAGATGAGTTGGGGTAAGGGGAGAAGGGGAGATGAGTTGGGGTAAGGGGAGAAGGGGAGAAGGGGAGATTTTTTTTTTTTTTTTTTTTGTATACCTTGGTCGAGGCTCGTATGAGAGCTAACACACAACTCACAGCAAGGAGGCATGAGACAAGAGGGGCGGGAGTGGAAGGGACAAAACAGTGGGGAACAGACACATTAGGTGAACTGTGGAAGGGAGAGGGATGGGGATGGGACGGGGAACATGGCGAAGAGAAGATGGACATTTCAGGGACTTTCAGGAAGGAAAGTAGGAGAAATGAAGGAAGTGGGCTTGGGTGGATTATCGGGGGTAGAAAAGATCGAGGATTTGGATGGGGGAAGATAAGAGGTGGTGGTGAACAGCTGTTTTGAAAGCCTGGAGGGAAGAATGGGAAAGAATAGAGTGAGGAAGTTTATTCCAAAGGCGGGAAAAAAGAGGAATGAAAGAGTGAAGATGAGCAGTGATTCGTGATTTTGGTAGTTTTACCAGAAGGGGGTTGTTGGCGGACCTTGAACACCCTGTGGAAATGTGGTGGGGACAAATCGCAGAGAGAGCAGGGGGGGGCAAGGCTGGAGAGGAGTCGGTAGAAGACAGAAAGACCACCGACCAACCTGCGGTGATTGAGTGAGAGGCCCAAAGACTCAGCTTCATTGCGGGAGATGCCGATGATCTTAAATGCCCTGGTTTCGACAGCGTGAAGCCGAGAAAGGTGGGAGGCAGGAGCACCAGCCCAGAGGGGAGAGCAGTACTCCATCAGGCTACGGACAAAAGCTTTGTAAGTGGACAGGAGCTCAAGAGGGCCGAGGAAGGACTTAGCACGACGGAGGATTCCCAGTCGGCGACTGGCTTTTGAGGCGAGGTTGGAAATGTGACTTTCCCAGGAAAGGTCATGGCAGATAGTGAGACCTAGAAGCTTGAAAGAAAAGACTTCTTCCAGAGGATTGTTGAGAAAGTGGATGGGGGGGTTTTGTAAACGGTCCTTTCGAAGAGACATAGTGAGAGTGTGAGATTTGTCTGGATTGAAAGACATGTTCCACGTGTTGGACCAGTTTGTGATTTTATCCAGATCTGCAGTGAGTGAAGAAGCTGCTGCTTGCCGGTCTGAGGGATGACAGATGGTACGGCAGAGGGTGGAGTCGTCGGCAAAGAGAAATAGAGGATTTTCCAAGAGTCTGAGAGATCATTGATGAAAACCAAAAAAAGAACAGGGCCCAGAACGCTACCTTGAGGAACTCCAGCCTGCACAGGAAGAGGGGATGAAAGAACTCCATTTAGGGCCACACGGTGACTGCGACAGGAGAGGAAGTCTGCGAGCCATGAGTGGAGATGGCCTTGAATACCATGGGAAGAGAGTTTGGTGAGTAGGGCAGGGTGCCAGACTGTGTCAAAAGCACGTGATATGTCCAGGGATACGGCTCGGATTTCCTGTCTGGCATTGAGGACCTCCATCCATTGATGGGAGAGCAGAAGCAGCATATCCAGGGTAGAGTGACCTGGTCTGAAACCAAATTGATGATTGGAAATCAAGCCATTGGAGAAGAGGAAGGATTTCATATCTGAGGCGATGATGGATTCCATCACCTTGCTGATGATTGGGAGAAGGCTGATTGGTCTGTAGTTATAGGGATCTGTTTTTGCACCTTTTTTATGCAGGGCAGTGATGTTAGCAGATTTCCAAGCAGATGACAGATGACCTTGGGCAAATGAGAGGGTGAATAGAACAGAGAGAGGGTGAGCAAGAGCAGAAGAGCAGGCTTTGAGGACACGTGGGCTGATGCCGTCTGGACCGGTTGCAGAATCTGACTCGAGGTTTGAAAGCAAGCTCTCCACCTTGTCAGGAGAAAAGGATACAGAGGCCAGGGACAGTTGGGTGCGACTGGGTAAAGTGGGTAGAGATAGTGATGGGTTTAGGACACAAGATTTAGCTGCAACACCGAGTTTAGACATTCAGCTTTATCACGTGTGGAATCAGCAGTGCGGCCATTTGAGGTAAGGGAGGGGATGGAGGGGGAACATACACCAGTAACAGATTTGATTAAACGCCACCAGGATTTTGAGGAGGGAGAGATGTTTGAGAGTTCAGACTTGAGATGAGAAAGATGTTGTTTTCTGGCTCTCCTGAGGGTAGATACACACTTGTTCCGAGCTTTGTGGAAGGAACTGAGATTGCCCTCAGTTGGGTTTGCTTTCCATGAGGCAAAGGCAAGTTGTTTCAGGACGACTGCCTCGCCACAAGCTTCAGTAAACCAAGGGCGGGAGGAAGGGTAAGACAACTGAACACGAGAGGGGATAAATCTGTGCATGAGGGAGAGCAAGTTTCTTAGAAAGAATTCCCAGGATGAGTTGATGTTTGAGAAAGTAGTGATAGGAGACCAGTCTGTAAGTTTGATGGCTGCTCGGAGACCCTGCCAGTCGGCTTGAGTGAAATGCCAGACTCGACGGCGGTGAGGAGGTTCTCTAATAACAGCCAGAGAGATGTCCACTTTAACAAGGACGTGGTCAGAAGAACCAATTGGAGCGAAGGAAGAGCAGCAGATATTGTCAGGGAAATTTGTCAAAATCAGATCCAGAAGAGATGGAGTACTATTGGTTGAGATCCGGGTCGGGAAGTTGACCGATTGAGTCAGTCCCAATGAGTCGCAGAAAGCTTTTGCTGAGGTGCCATGGCAGGTGAGAGAGGTACCCACACCTAGCCAACTGGCGTGATGACAATTGAAGTCACCACATAAGAGGAAGAGAGAGTTTGGATGAGAAGATAGAAGATGGTCCATGTTTTCGGATAGTGAGATGTAGATGGAGTCATCACTGTTCGGTGGACGGTACAGTACACATATAAACATGAAGTGGGAGTGGAGGGGAAGCCGAAGCCAGAGGTATTCCTGGGGGTGTGGGGGAGTGAGAGCAGTGCATGGAGAGTGAGGAATAGAGTCTTTGATGAAGAGAGCAACACCTCCACCAGGACGAGGCTCAGGTCTGTCATACCGTAAGAGGGAGTAGCCAGGGAGAGATACTTGGGAGTCAGACACGTCTTGGGAGAGGAAAGTTTCTGTTAGGCAGATAATGTCTGGTTTGTCAGTGGCAACCTGTATGGAAAGATCTGAAAGGTTTGAGCGAAGGCCCTGGATATTTGAGGTCCACACTTTTAATGAAGAGGAAGGGGAGGAGGCTTTGGGTGCAGGAGGTGGAGGGGGAGGGGAGGGTAGGACAAGGGACGAGGGGGCAGGTAAGGAGGGTTGCTGAAGGAGTGTGGGGTATTGCAGAACAGCGAGGGGAGGGGGCCGAATGAGGAGAAAAGGCTCTGAGGTGCTGGGGGAGAGGGGGACAAGAGGCAAGGAAGAAGGCAGTTGAGGATTTGAGGAGGTGGAGTGAAGAGATGGAGGTGAGAGGGCAGTGCAGGGAGGCAGGTTGGTGGATGAGAGGGGGGGCAACTTTGAGAAGGAAGAGTGAGGGGGATGAAAGGTGGGAGAAAGGTGAGGGGGGGATTTTTGAGAGAGGTGAGAGGGAGGCTTGGAGGAAGAAGAGTGGGATGGTTGCTTTGAGAGTGAGAGTGAGGGGTGAGGGGGGTGAGTTGGCACTGAATTTGGAAAAAAAAAATGGTTGATGTAAAGCGAGCATCCATGGCAAACTGTGGTTTTTAAAAGTTTTAGGTCAGAGATGCGATTTAACACAATTCTTGAAGGGTGCAATGAAGGCGAATTCAGAGCATGGAGAGAAGAAGCGCTGTCATAGTTGGATTTTTTAGGCAAGGAATGAAGGAGAGCTCGAAATGAGAGCAGTCTGTTAAAATAGCAGAAGAGTAGTGCATTGTGAAACAGTAAAGAGTACCACATGTGTGAGAGAGGAAGATGAAGCATTATAAGATCGTTTTTGTTGTTAAAAATAATGTATGAGAGTTCAACAGATTGGGTCATGGAAGTGTAAAAAAAAAAAAAAAAAAAAAAAAAAAAAAAAAAAAAATCGAGGAAGAAGACGAGGAGGAAGTTAAGAGGAAGAAGCAGAAGCAGAATCGGGAGAAGGGGAGAAGGTGAGCGTGTTGTTGTTGTTGGGTGTATATATATATATTTTTTGTTGTTGTTAATATTAATATATGAGAGAGTTCAACAGATTAGGTCATGGAAGTGTAAAAAAAAAAAAAAAAAAAAAAAAAAAAAACGAGGAAGAAGACGAGGAGGAAGTTAAGAGGAAGAAGAAGAAGCAGAATCGGGAGAAGGTGAGCGTGTTGTTGTTGTAGGTTTTTTTTTTTGGGAGATGGGGAGAGGAGTTGGGGTATGGGGAGGAGGGGAGAGGAGTTGGGGTAAGGGGAGAAGGGGAGATGAGTTGGGGTAAGGGGAGATGAGTTGGAGTAAGGGGAGAAGGGGAGAGGAGTTGGGGTATCGGGAGAAGGGGAGCTGAGTTGCGGTATGGGGGGAGGGAGGGGAGGGAAGAGTGGGATGGGGAGAAAGTGAGAGGTGTTGGAGAAAAAGAAATGGAGAGAGGGGCTGGAGGAAGTGGAGAAGCAGAAGATTTGCCAGATGAGAAGCAGAGAGGGAGAGATGGGTGGGGAGAAAGAAAGCAAGAGTAGCTGGGAAATGGAATGGCTCAGATTCTGCCCAAATTAGCAAACCACAATTTCTATTCCTGCCTAACAGCTTGATGACAAGTCTAGTTTGTGTCATTCGGATGACATATGTAAACTGTACAGCATTATCATCAAGCAGTATTGGAAAAATAAAATGGAGTTAATGTGATCTCAAGCATCAAAAACATGTCAACTTATCCAGTAAGTCAATCGCTGCATCTTTTTCTCAGAGAATGGTACACTGAGGATATACCTGGAAAGTAAAAATAATTTCTCATTCTCCAAAGGTAATGATGATGCAAAAAAAAGCATTTAAACAATAAACTAGGCAGACGTATTACTTGTCTACGAATGTTGACTGTGAATCAAAAGAACGTTCAGCAATGCAGTGAAAATCGGCTGCAATATGTGACTTTCGAAATGATGCAATTCACCTCGAAATGCTCAGTGTGTATGCACAGAAACCAAACGAAGCTGAAGAGTTTGGGGTAAATAAAATATATTTTGTGTCTGGAATAAGAATCGTTACCTGAAAAGTCTCACCACGCTGACAGAAGCGGAAATACTTGGAAGAGTACCGAATAGAAAGGGCTGTACGCCTGCACAACGAGAGACTTGGATAACTTTCTCAGCTCACCAAACGGGAACGTACTCAAACTGAAAACTCCCGAGCATGGGGGTCGTTGAAGGGCCCGAGTGGACGAGCGAGTGCAACACAAACTCCGATGGATCGCTTCCAGTGAATGGAGTGTTTTTCTGGAATAGGCCCTTTTGAACTCCAGACTGCATCAGCCCAAGTGTCCTAAAAACCTGCTCCTCTGCTCTTGCTCACCCTCTCTCTATTCTATTCACCCTCTCATTTGCTCAAGGTCATCTGCCTTCTGCTTGGAAATCAGCAAACATTACCACCCTGCATAAAAAGGTACAAAAACAGAACAATCAGCCTTCTCCCAATCATCAGCAAGGTTATGAAATCTATCATTGCTCCCGACATTAAATCCTTCGCCTTCTCCAATCGCCTGATTTCCAATCATCAATTTGGATTCAGACCAGGTCACTCTACCCTCGACTTGCTGCTCCTGCTTTCCCCAACAATTGATGGAGGTCCTCAATGCCGGACATGAGATCAGAGCCATCTCCCAAGACATATCACATGCTTTCGATACGGTCTGGCACCCCGCCCTGCTCACCAAACTCTCTTCCTATTGCATCCAAGGACATCTCCACTAATGGCTCGCAGACTTCCTCTCCTGTCACAGTTTAAGGGTGGCCCTTAATGGAATTATCTCAACCCCTCTTCCTGCCCAGGCTGGAGTTGGTGGATTATAGGGGTGGATTCTGGATGTGAGGAGTGGATTATATTAAAAGGAGATCGCATAAAAAGGTAAAACAAAACAACGTCCTGAAAAATAAAATCGCACATTTTCGGTGGATGAGACACCTCCCGAGATACCAACAGCACGACACCGCAGGGCCCAACACAGGTGAAAACATACGTCTGTCAAATCGACGTTCCATTGAGAGCACGGGAACTTTTACCGAAACGAACAACCAAGCAGCTTGGAGAGCGCTCGCCAAGTGGCTTTTGCACTCAAGCAAGCACTCCAATGAAACGGTGGATAAGAAAGGGTTCGTTTGGCACGCGATTAGCGACATTAAACATACACCTCCCAGAGCTACCCAAAATGTCAAAAATGTCCGAATTGGACAAATGAACACTTTTCTAGGAGTCGGAACTGCTTGCAAGTTCAATTCTGGAGCTTAATTTTTTTTAATTCTCCTTTATTTAAGAGATACTCGTATTCGCATGTGCAGAAATTAAATAAAGCCACAAACGCTGCCGTCTCTGGGTATTTATAAGCACTGAAAATGTACCCATCGATTCATAGTTATGATTAACAAGCATTCGATATGTGTGAGGAAAGTGAAAACATCAACTTTATCGTTAAGAAATCGTTGCGGCCTGTTCCAAGTTGAGGCATGGTTGTGCGGGCCAAAAAAACATGGCGGCATCAGACCCCAGTGAGGTTACCCAGGAAACACCTCAAGACCAAGACAGCGAGGTGGCCGAGGATCGCCTGATGAAGAATATAATTTAAAAATTACCCCCGTGTGGGGGTGACGGTCATCTCTATAATGTTTTTTACTGTCATAATCGATGAACCGTTGCCACATATCTCCTAAAATGACAGACGAGGAAGGTTTTGAAAATGGCAACTTTCACAACTTTCGTGACCTCGTGACCTTGACCCTGACCTCGAATCCGGGAAAAAAATATGTTGTTGGGTATCACTCATCGACCTCGACCCACATACCAAATTTCATCAAGATCGGAGGTAAAAAATTTTCTTTGTACCGGGAGGTGTTTTTGACCATCTTCCAGGTTACGTGGCGGCCAAACGGGAAGGAAATTCAAAAATCTGTCCAGTTAGATACAAGATAATATTTTTTACTATCATAATCAATAAACAGTTGCCGAATATCTTGTAGAATGGCAGACTAGATAGTTTTTGATAATGGCGATTTTTATAACTTACGTGACCTCGTCCCTGACCTTGAACCCGGACAAAAGTTATATCGTTGTGCAACACTCATCGACCTCTACCCACATACTAAGTTTCATTAAGATCGGAAAGAAAAATTGTTGACGGACGTACGGACATTTGGTCCGGCTTTATTAGGTCATCTCGGTAGAGATGACCTAAAAAGGCTGTTAATTATCTTCAAAAGGGGTGTTCTAATTAACCCAAACACCCAATTGTCACTCTTGCACTCCCTTGGAGTTTTTTGAGTATGCATGCAAAGTTTCAGACTGCTAGGTTTTATGGTTTTAGAGTTATGGAAGAGAGGCGCACGCATGCAGGCACACACACACCCTTTTATTGGTAAAGATACATTATGAGGGCTATCCAGAAAGCTTCAATAATTTTGTTAATCGGTGGCCGTACTGCCAGTGCAAAGCCATAGCTTGTGCTGCTGCTGTCTGTCTGTGAGCAGGAGGTTGTAAACAGAGGGCCTTATAATTCTCTGGCTTTGTCATGCATCAAAACAAAACAGCAGAGGTTTTCACTTGTGGAGAACATTCAATATAATATTTCCACAGATGAAGATAAATCTTGCAAAACAAAAAAAGAAAAAACAAGCAGTTATAGACTGGTACTTGCGAAATCGTCAACTTTACCTCTGACCTTGTCTAATAAAAGCTGTCTCTAGAGAAGGTAGCGACGCAAACAAGAAGTTTCTACGATGATTCTGTACCAAACCATCAAAAATCGTAACGTCGACCAAAGCAAAAATCTCCATTTCTCCACGCAATTATTTTATATTATTTTATCAGTCACAAAACCGGAATATTCGGCCATCCACCAACAATCTTTACATAATCCGACGGCTTAGCGAGTCAGGCATGCGACGATAACCCTTATTGGGATAAAAAATGACTTTTAAACACCATCTTTATCGAAAACACCGTCAGCGCACACACGCAAAACCTTTACATGACTCAACGACGCCTCTGCTCGAGCGCGCTGCACCACGTGACAAGCCGTGACGCGGCGAGTGAAATATTTCTTATACAATCTTAAAACGTCTCCAAAACATCCGATTTTTACCAGAATTTCGACAACCAGGTTTTAAGCGTCCTAAGCGATCGCAAAAACCGAAGACAAAATTAAAATCAAAGTTAAAACAAACTCGTAATGTCGACCGAAGCAAAAATACTCCATTTCCCCACATGAATTTACGGAATTATGTTTGACCTCACTGTGACCTTGAGCTTGACCTTTGACTTGACCAAAATCTAATCAGCGCTAGCCATAACCCTCCTGAATCACCTGGTGTAATTTGACATTGGTAGCTTCTTCCGTTCTCGAGTTATCGTGCCTACAAACAAACACACAAACAAACAAACAAACAAACAAACAAACAAACAGAGGACGGAAGTCATCAATATACAGTAGACTAGATGTAAGTCGGCAGCGTGTAACTCGTCACTTCGCCTAATTCGGCAGCGTCAAAAAGTCCCAAATGTATCTAATGTTAAAGCGACTGACAGACTTTTAATAAAATCTGTAAGTAGTCATCTCTAAGTCGCCACTTCGTTCAAGTCGTCAGATGTTGTCCGTTCCCGCGTAATGCAAACTCAAGTAAATTACCACGCCTAACTCGTCACACGGAACTGCTGCCTTGTGAGAAGCCCGATTTCATGGAATCGTGATGCGCGGGCTATTTATAACTGCGCTGCGTTCAGCTCAATCAGCGCGCCGTCCCACATGCATCTGAAGAGGTATTCAGGCTGCGCAATGGAGTCTCTGCCGAAGGAGTAAAGGATCGATCGAGCTTAGTGTTGAAGTCCGATCATGGTTTTATATTGGCTTGTTTTGTACATCACCACACTCACTTTCACATTGGTACTGAGTGGTAGTCATCACGATGACTGTGTGTCATGTAATTTGTCGATGGTATATGAGTTTTCATTCCACATGAAAACTCATTCTACATTCATTCCAATTAATGAATTCTAACAGCCATTCATTCCACATTTGTCGATGGTCATATACCATCACCGATGGTATACGAGTTGTCTTACATTTATTCATTATCTTTACTTTTGATAAAGTGATTCATGAATTCCATCTTTGCTTGATCACTTTCCAACTAACCAATGAACCCCCACCTATGCCCTGAGGATTGTGTTTACCTTTTGGTACAATAGCCGGCTTGGAGATTGTTGCGCCCTCTCACACGTACGTGTCCAGGCCACGCGCAACTTCATCCTTCACCCCACAGTCATCATGAATGTTCGCATACGCGTAAGTCATCACATGTCTCAGTCGTCACTTTTTTCTCGGTCCTGATGGTGACGACTTACGCCTATTCTACTGCACTTACAAAATCTTAAGATTTCGTAAGCAACAAGCAGTCATAGACTGGTACTTACGAAATCCTCAACTTGACCTCTGACCTTGTCTAATAAAAGCTGTCTCGAGAGAAGGTAGCGACGCAAACCAGAAGTTTCTACGATGATTCTGTACCAAACCATCAAAAATCGAATGTTTGACTTCATTGTGACCTTGACCTCTGACCGATTTTGACCAAAATCTAATCAGCGCTGGCCATCACCCTCCTGAATCACGTGGTGTAATTTGACATTGGTAGCTTCTTCCGTTCTCGAGTCATCTGTACCAAACCATCAAAAATCGAATATTTGAACTCACTGTGACCTTGACCTATGACCGATTTTGACCAACATCTAATCAGCATGAGCCATCACCCTCCCGAATCACGTGGTGTAATTTGACATTGGCAGCTTCCTTCCGTTCTTGAGTTATCGTGCCTACAAACAAACAAACAAACAAACAAACAGAAACGGAAGGCATCAATATACTTACGAAATATTTAGATTTCGTAAGTAACAAACAAACAAACAAACAGAAACGGAAGGCATCAATATACTTACAAAATCTTTAGATTTCGTAAGTGAAAAAAACATACAAGCTGACTAACATATCTTGCAAAAACTTTGTTTTGGCAAGATAATAAAATGATCATACTCCGAGACGGGAAGGACGAGTAGGCCTCAAGGAACCCGATAAATCAAGGCTGATGAAAACTCACAAAACTAGAGGGGGAGCACTCGGGAGAGTGCAAAACCTCCGCCGCCAATACTGCTGGGTCACTCAAGTGAACCTTTTATCTCATTCATTAAATATGATGTCAACAGTGCTGAGTTATAGTTCTTTTCTCCAACATTTTTTTTTGGGGGGAGGGGGGGGTTGGAAATCACTTAAAACATGTAAAAATGCAAAAAAAAAAAAAAAAAAATAATCAAAATTTTGTTGAAAAAAAAGTTACAAAAATTTTTTTTTCTCAAACAATTTTTTTTTTGGGAGGGGGTTGGAAATCACTGAAAACATGTAAAAATGCAAAAAAAATTTTTCTCAAATCATTTTTTTGGGGGGGTTGCAAATCACAAAAAAATATGGAGAAATGCAAAAAAAAAAATTTTCTCAAACAATTTTTTTTGGGGGGGTATCAATTTTTTGGGGGGTTGGAAATCACTTAAAACATGTGGAAATGCAAAAAAAAAATTTCTCGATTTTTTTGGGGGGGGGGTAACAATTTTTTCGGGGGGGGGTTGGAAATCACTTAAAACGTAGAAATGCAAAAAAAAACTTCTGTTTTCTGGCGGGGGTAACAAATTTTTTGGGGGGGGGGTTGGAAATCACTTAAAATATGTGGAAATGCAAAAAAAAACATTTCTCCAACAATTTTTTTTTGGGGGGGTTGGAAATCACTTAAAACATGCAGAAATGCAAAAAAAAAAATTCTCTATTTTTTTGGGGGAGGCGGGTAAAAAAAAATTTTTTGGGGGGGGGGTTGGAAATCACTTAAAACATGTAGAAATGCAAAAAAAAATTTTTTTTTCTCTAAATTTTTTTTTGGGGGGGGGGGGACCGAGTCCAAAATTTCATGGCATGATCCTTGCACCATCCCTAACTCCCCCACCAAGTTTCATCGAAATCCGTTGAGTTTTTCCGGAATACTGTTCACAAACAAACAAACAAACAAGCAGTCATAGACTGGTACTTAGGAAATCGTCAACTTGACCTCTGACCTTGTCTAATAAAAGCATGAATCAGTCAGAAGCCCAAGGGGAGCTTGAATTCTGAATTCAATGTGGTCTACGATTTTACACTGGTTTGCAGATAATGAGTCCCAGACAAAAACTATATTTCTTATAAAAATTCCATTTTTTTGTTTTTATTTTGAAAAAAGTGATTCAGTACCAGCAGGATATGCCAGATAACCGGTGTATTACTTTTCAGAAGAATCTGATAAAAGACTTATTATTTATTATATATATATCAGTTATTCATCGCAGTTCCAGAATTTCGAAAGCCGAGTTTTAAGCGTCCGAAGCCATCGCAAAAACCGAAGACAAAATTAAAATCGAAGTTAAAACGAACTCGTAACGTCAAGCGAAGCAAAAATACTCCATTTCTCCATGCAAAACCTTAACGTCACTCAACGACGCGTCTGCTCGAGCGCACTGCATCATGGGACGACCCGTGACGCGTCGAGTGAAATATTTTTTATACAATCTTAAAAAGTCTCCAAATCATCCGATTTTTACCAGAATTTCGACAACCGAGTTTTAAGCGTCCAAAGCGATCGCAAAAGCCGAAGACAAAATTAAAATTGAAGTTAAAACGAACACGTAATGTCGAGGGAAGAAAAAAATCTCCATTTCTCCACGCAAAACCTTAACGTCACTCAACGACGCGTCTGCTCGAGCGCACTGCATCATGTGACGACCCGTGACGCGTCGAGTGAAATATTTTTTATACAATCTTAAAACGTCTCCAAAACATCCGATTTTTACCAGAATTTCGACAACCGAGTTTTAAGCGTCCTAAGCGATCGCAAAAACCGAAAACAAAATTAAAATCGAAGTTAAAACGAACTCGTAACGTCGAGCGAAGCAAAAATACTCCATTTATCCACAAGAATTTACGGAATTATGTTTGACCTCACCGTGACCTTGACCTTTGACCGATTTTGACCAAAATCTAATCAGCACTAGCCATCACCCTCCTGAATCACGTGGTACAATTTGACATTGCTAGCTTCTTCCGTTCTCGAGTTATCGTGCCGACAAACAAACAAACAAACAAACAAGCAGTCATAGACTGGTACTTACGAAATCGTCAACTTGACCTCTGACCTTGTCTAATAAAAGCTGTCTCTCGAGAAGGTAGAGACGCAAACCAGAAGTTTCTCCGATGATTCTGCACCAATCAAAAATCAAATGTTTTGGATGTTTGACCTCACTGTGACCTTGACCTTTGACCGATTTTGACCAAAATCTAATCAGCGCTAGCCATCACCCTCCTGAATCACGTGGTGTAATTTGACATTGGTAGCTTCTTCTGTTCTCGAGTTATCTGTACCAAACCATCAAAAATTGAATATTTGACCTCACCGTGACCTTGACCTTTGACCGATTTAGACAAAAATCTAATCAGCATGAGCTATCACCCTCCTGAATCACGTGGTGTAATTTGACATTGGTAGCTTCTTCCGTTCTCGAGTTATCGCGCCTACAAACAAACAAACAAACAAACAAACAAACAGAAACGGAAGACATCAATCGACTTACGAAATCTTTAGATTTCGTGAGTAACAAACAAGCAGTCATCGACTGGTACTTACGAAATCGTCAACTTGACCTCTGACCTTGTCTAATAAAAGCATGAATCAGTCAGAAGCCCAAGGGGAGCTTGAATTCTGAATTCAATGTGGTCTACGATTTTACACTGTGGTTTGCAAATAATGAGTCCCAGACAAAAACTAGATTTCTGATAAAAATTCCTAGATTAGATTTCCTAGATTAGATCTAATTTAGATTAGAGAACAGAAGAAGCTACCAATGTCAAATTCCTAGATTAAAAATTCCTAGATTTTACACTGTGGTTTGCAAATAATGAGTCCCAGACAAAAACTAGATTTCTGATAAAATTTTTTTGTTTTTATTTTTAAAAAAGTGATTCAGTACCAGCAGGATATGCCAGATAATCGGTGTATTACTTTTCAGAAGAATATGATGAAAGACTTAATATATATATATATATATATATATATATATATATATATATATATATATATATATATATATATATATATATATATATATATATATATATTGTTGTTACCAAATTCGCAAACCACCATTCAGGTCCCTTAGGTGAGATATCTCGGTAAGTATATGTGTAGTTAGGCCCAAACCCATTGTCTAGTGGGAATACATGTCATTTATGCGTGCTGCGACTCTTCAGGATAGCCGTTTTTTTTTTACTATCTTTATTTTGGACCAACCGCCATTGTTACCATCACCAACCACAACATCAACCACCCACCGCGGCGCCGCTTCACGTCACACCTCGCAACCGTCGCATCGCCACCGTTCTTGCGCTGCTTGGGGTGCCGGTGTTGGACTCATGCAGGGCGCGCGCCGAACAGCGTGTACAAAATCACGGATTTTCAGCTCCAAAAACGGATCAAAAACGACACACGCCCACTTTTGTTCCGTCCAATCGGTGAGCGAGGGGCGATTTGGCCCCGCCTCCAGGGCGTTGGAGGGCGATCGCTATATGCAAATTTATGGATCAAAATGCATTCACGCCCACTTTTTCTCGGGCCAATGGGGAGCGAGGTGAAAGGTCGAAGGCAGGGGGTCAAAGATGAGAGAGCGAAGCCACGGGGCTTATATAAGCGACCGCGTTCGAGAGTAGAGAGAAGAGTTAAGACTTCGCAGTCGGTGGAGTTGGGAAGAAGAAGCAAGAAGGAGTTGGTCATCGTCGTGTGCGTTGGAGTCGGAGCGAAGGGGACGGAGCTGTGGAGAGGCGGCGAAGGCAGACGAGGGGGTGCTCGCGTCGCGTCGTGCCGGGAGCTGCACACCAGGGAGGCCGACGGCGCGACCTGGCCGAGGTGGAGACGCTCGTCGCGGGACTCGAGGCAGAGTAGAAATCCTCCTTTCCCCCGAGCATCAGCAACCCCCTCCTGTTTCCCCCCGCGCTGAGATAGTGCGACCAAGGGGGCCCCTTTCCCACCCCCTACCAGACACTGCCCGCGAGGCCCGCGGAGTTGAGGCACCATCGCCGCTCCGCGTCTCATCACCAGACGGGTAGGCCCGACCCGGTCTCGGCCTCAGGCCCGCCTCATCCTTGAGGGTGTTCTTTTTGTTTGCTTTGAGTGTGTGTGTTGTCGGCGCCGTCTGTGAAGTAAAATTGTATAAGTGTTGCCGTGTGCCCGCGTAGTCGGTATTAGCTCTGCATTGTGTTTCTTTTCCTTCTATGTGCTTTTGGTGGAATTGCATTGTGTTTCTCTTCTTTTCTATGTGCTTTTGGTGGAATTGTATATGTGCGCTTTCCGTTCATCGCGAATAAATGTGCTTTATTATTGAACTGTTCTCCCGCTTCGCTTCGTCTTTTCCTCCATTGAATCCCCATCTTACTTCACGTAAAGGGTTGGTAGTGGGCTGAATACGCCCGATAATTAATCGAACCGTCGAGGCCGACGATAACACCGCTCGGTTATCCCGATAGTACGGAACGGGTCGCTTAAGTGGCCCGTGTCCGAAGTCGACCTGCGGCGAGGTGCGATCGCCCGGTCTACCCTCCGTGTGGGTACTTAGGTAGGTCGAATTTGGCGAGCAACCCTATCCCACGCGGGGGCTGATTGGCTCGATCGCGGTGAGACCGAAAGGTCCACCCGTGACTGGTTCCCGGCGTTAGTCCGAGAGGGTCACGACTGGATTGTCCGTCCGGTGGGCGACGTGCCGCGATTCGAGTTACGTGGCCGTCAGCACGCCGGCGGGTGCGAATCCGTAACAATATATATATATATATATATATATATATATATATATATATATATATATATATATATATATATATATATATATATCTATCAGTTATTCATCGCTGTTCCAGAATTTCGACAACCGAGTTTTAAGCGTCCGAAGCGTTCGCAAAAACCGAAGACAAAATAAAAATCGAAGTTAAAACGAACTCGTAACGTGGAGCGAAGCAAAAAAACTCCATTTCTCCACGCAAAACCTTAACGTCACTCAACGACGCGTCTGCTCGAGCGCACTGCATCATGGGACGACCCGTGACGCGTCGAGTGAAATATTTTTTCTACAATCTTAAAACGTCTCCAAAACATCCGATTTTTACCAGAAATTCGACAACCGAGTTTTAAGCGCCCTAAGTGATCACAAAAACCGAAGACAAAATTAAAATCGAAGTTAAAACGAACTCGTAACGTCGAGCAAAGCAATAATACTCCATTTCTCCACATGAATTTACGGAATTATGTTTGACCTCACTGTGACCTTGACCTTTGACCGATTTTGACCAAAATCTAATCAGCACTAGCAATCACCCTCCTGAATCACGTGGTGTAATTTTACATTAGTAGCTTCTTCCATTCTCGAGTTATCGTGCCGACAAACAAACAAACAAACAAACAAACATACAAACATACAAACAAACAGAAACGGAAGGCATCAATATACTTACGAAATCTTTAGATTTCGTAAGTAACAAACAAGCAGTCATAGACTGGTACTTACGAAATCGTCAACTTGACCTCTGACCTTGTCTCAGAAAAGCTGTCTCTCGAGAAGGTTGCGACGCAAACCAGAAGTTTCTACGATGATTCTGCACCAAACCATCAAAAATCGAATGTTTTGGATTTTGACCTCACTGTGATCTTGACCTTTGACCGATTTTCACCAAAATCTAATCAGCGCGAGCCATCACCCTCCTGAATCACGGGGTATAATTTGACATTGGTAGCTTCTTCCGTTCGAGTTATCTGTACCAAACCATCAAAAGTCGAATATTTGACCTCACTGTGACCTTGACCTTTGACCGATTTTGACCAAAATCTAATCAGCACTAGCCATCACCCTCCTGAATCACGTGGTGTAATTTGACATTGGTAGCTTCTTCCGTTCTCGAGTTATCGTGCCTACAAACAAACAAACAAACAAACAAACAAACAGAAACGGAAGTCATCAATAAACTTACGAAATCTTGAGATTTCGTAAGTAACAAACAGAAACGAAAGTCATCAATATACTTACGAAATCTTTAGATTTCGTAAGTAACAAGCAGTCATAGACTGGTACTTACGAAATCGTCAACTTGAGCTCTGACCTTGTCGAATAAAAGCTGTCTCTTGAGAAGGTAGCGAAACAAACCAGAAGTTTCTAAGATGATTCTGTAGCAAACCATCAAAAATCGAATGTTTTGGATGTTTGACCTCACTGTGACCTTGACCTTTGACCGATTTTGACCAAAATCTAATCAGCGCAAGCCACCACCCTCCTGAATCACGGGGTGTAATTTGACATTGGTAGCTTCTTCCGTTTTTTTTTAATTTTTTTTTTTGAATACCTTGGTCGAGGCTCGTATGAGAGCTAACACACAACTCACAGCAAGGGGGCATGAGACAAGAGGGGCGGGAGTGGAAGGGACAAAACAGTGGGGAACAGACACATTAGGTGAACTGTGGAAGGGAGAGGGATGGGGATGGGACGGGGAACATGGCGAAGAGAAGATGGACATTACAGGGACTTTCAGGAAGGAAAGCAGGGGAAATTGAAGGAAGTGGGCTTGGGTGGATTATCGGGGGTAGAAAAGATCGAGGATTTGGATGGGGGAAGATAAGAGGTGGTGGTGAACAGCTGTTTTGAAAGCCTGGAGGGAAGAATGGGAAAGAATAGAGTGAGGAAGTTTATTCCAAAGGCGGGAAAAAAGAGGAATGAAAGAGTGAAGATGAGCAGTGATTCGTGATTTTGGTAGTTTTACCAGAAGGGGGTTGTTGGCGGACCTTGAGCGCCCTGTAGAAATGTGGTGGGGACAAATCGCAGAGAGAGCCGGGGGGGGGCAAGGCTGGAGAGGAGTCGGTAGAAGACAGAAAGACTACCGACCAACCTGCGGTGATTGAGTGAGAGGCCCAAAGATTCAGCTTCATTGCGGGAGATGCCGATGATCTTAAATGCCCTGGTTTCGACAGCGTGAAGCCGAGAAAGGTGGGAGGCAGGAGCACCAGCCCAGAGGGGAGAGCAGTACTCCATCAGGCTACGGACAAAAGCTTTGTAAGTGGTCAGGAGCTCAAGAGGGCCGAGGAAGGACTTTGCACGACGGAGGATTCCCAGTCGGCGACTGGCTTTTGAGGCGAGGTTGGAAATGTGACTTTCCCAGGAAAGGTCATGGCAGATAATGAGACCCAGAAGCTTGAAAGAAAAGACTTCTTCCAGAGGATTGTTGAGAAAGTGGATGGGGGGGTTTTCTAAATGGTCCTTTCGAAGAGACATCGTGAGAGTGTGAGATTTGTCTGGATTGAAAGACATGTTCCACGTGTTGGACCAGTTTGTGATTTTATCCAGATCTGCAGTGAACGAAGAAGCTGCTGCTTGCCGGTCTGAGGGATGACAGATGGTACGGCAGAAGGTGGAGTCGTCGGCAAAGAGAAATAGAGGATTTTCCAGAGAATCCGAGAGATCATTGATGAAAACCAGAAAAAGAACAGGGCCCAGAACGCTACCTTGAGGAACTCCAGCCTGCACAGGAAGAGGGGATGAAAGAACTCCATTTAGGGCCACATGTTGACTGCAACAGGAGAGGAAGTCTGAGAGCCATGAGTGGAGATGGCCTTGAATACCATGGGAAGAGAGTTTGGTGAGTAGTGCAGGGTGCCAGACTGTCAAAAGCACGTGATATGTCCAGGGATATGGCTCGGATTTCCTGTCTGGCATTAAGGACCTCCATCCATTGATGGGAGAGCAGAAGCAGCATATACAAGGTAGAATGACCTGACCTGAAACCAAATTGATGATTGGAAATCAAGCCATTGGAGAAGAGGAAGGATTTCATGTCTGAAGTGATGATGGATTCCATAACCTTGCTGATGATTGGGAGAAGGCTGATTGGTCTGTAGTTATAGGGATCTGTTTTTGCACCTTTTTTATGCAGGGCAGTGATGTTAGCAGATTTCCAAGCAGATGGCAGATGACCTTGGGCAAATGAGAGGGTGAATAGAACAGAGAGAGGGTGAGCAAGAGCAAAAGAGCAGGCTTTGAGGACACGTGGGCTGATGCCGTCTGGACTGGTTGCAGAATCTGACTCGAGGTTTGAAAGCAAGCTCTCCACCTTGTCAGGAGAAAAGGATACAGAGTCCAGGGACAGTTGGGTGCGACTGGGTAAAGTGAGTAGAGATAGTGATGGGTTTGGGACACAAGATTTAGCTTCAAACACCGAGTTTAGACATTCAGTCTTTTCACGTGCGGTATGAGCAGTGCGGCCATTTGAGGTAAGGGAGGGGATGGAGGGGGAACATACACCAGAAACAGATTTGATTAACCGCCACCAGGATTTTGAGGAGGGAGAGAGGTTTGAGAGTTCAGACTTGAGATGAGAAAGATGTTGTTTTCTGGCTCTCCTGAGGGTAGATACACACTTGTTCCGAGCTTTGTGGAAGGAACTGAGATTGCCCTCAGTTGGGTTTGCTTTCCATGAGGCAAAGGCAAGTTGTTTCAGGTCAACTGCCTTGCCACAAGCTTCAGTAAACCAAGGGCGGGAGGAAGGGTAGGACAACTGAACACGAGAGGGGAGAAATCTGTGAATGAGGGAGAGCAAGTTTCTTTGAAAGGACGTTCTCGAGTTATCTGTACCAAACCATCAAAAATCGAATATTTGACCTCACCGTGACCTTGACCTTTGACCAATTTTGACCAAAATCTAATCAGCACTAGCCATCACCCTCCTGAATCACGTGGTGTAATTTGACATTGGTTGCTTCTTCAGTTCTCAAGTTATCGTGCCGACAAACAAACAAACAAACAAACAAAAAGAAATGGAAGGCATCAATATACTTACGAAATCTTTAGATTTCGTAAGTAACAAACAAACAAACAAACAAACAGAAACGGAAGGCATCAATATACTTCCGAAATCTTTAGATTTCGTAAGTAAAAAGTCAGATTACTATTTCCTTTTCCTCCAGTCAGATTAATAGTTGCAAACAATATACGGATTTCTAACAAAACCAAAACTAAATGCATATTGTTTCCCAAATATAACATTCTTCATAGAAATGGCTGGAATAGATGTACAGTAACTTACATTTTCAGAAACGTGTTCTCACCGGTACGATTCACCATGAAGGTGTGCCAAGGCACAAAAGTAAATTTGATTAACTTTGTGCAACACAAAAAAGTGACACATATGGATCATGACCTTTCCGAACAAAAGGATATGTAAAGGAATTGTCCTCTGCAGTTTTCCAAATACTGAAGATATCTCGGTTTTAGCACTCATTCTGATAAATATCCTGCAGCTCCATCTAAACATACCCTGGTTGTGAGTGCTGGTGAATGGTGCGTTACCAGTGTATTGTGCGCAGACAATATCGCCCTCTTGAGGTGAAAATTCTTTAGGCCCCAGACCTTCACAATGCACTGCAATTTCTTCCATGAGAGAATACAGACGTTCTGTCAGGACAGGGAATCGAGGGAGAAGAACAGATTGTTGTTTCATCTAATGCTGGCAAAATTAGCACAAAAATGTCTCCTTTGAACACAAATCAGCAAAAGTAAAAAAGAAAAAACAACAAAAAAACTCAAAAGCAATTAATTATTTTGTTTTCGAATTAGTAGCAGAGCTGAAAGTTCAAGTGAAAATGCAACCGACATTTTTACCCTAAAATACCTTCCAATTTGCTTGCTCGTCAAAGGAGATGTTAGGGATGGGTAGTACAATTATGGTTATATATTGATGCACTCGTAATTCATTCACATATAGGAACCATTTCACAAGCCGATACAAGAGCATTATTCCTGTATATGCTGGCAGACAAAGGTGAGCGGGAGATTACAATTAAGATTACGTGAAAAAAAAAATTACCAATGCCGAAAACACGCTGGCAGTAAAAATGGCTCGGGTCCACCACCTCAGATACGAGCACGAGAAAATACTCCTCTTCCTCAAAAATGGTTTGACCATCATATTGCACCAAGGAGCTTTTGGGAATTTCTTTGGGAGATGGTGGCAACACGGGGTCATTGCTCGAAGAAGGTTTGCCAGTGAGAACTAAAAGGAAGAGTGCGGAACGTTAAGCCAAACAAGGTGCTGCAGCAGAAACTTTTTACTTGCAATAGCATGAACAGACATCAAGGCAATACCTGTCGTCTCCGAAAAACGTTAACATACCGGAACACGTTTTGGTGCAGTTGCTATTTTACATACATTGTGCTTGTAGAAGAGATAAAAGAAAGCAAGGGGGCGGGGGGGGGGGGACGGGGAAGGTTAAGGTACCAACGATTAATGTACAAATGAGGAAAAGGTGAGAAACGAATAAATAAGTTTAACTAATTGGTTGTGTAGAATAGATCGCATCACATAACTCAGTTGCACATCAAACTCATCAAACCCATCAACAGGAGGAAGTGATGGGCGGAGTATGCTGCCCAAAATGTTGAGGCCTACTTTTATTTTTTCTTCTCTTTTACTTCAGGTTAATAAAGTATCAAGAATATAAATAGCTCTTTTAGGATCTAATGCATGGTGTAAACCTTTTACTTTGTTATTTCACCATGGAAATTATTAAAAAGCATGTACGTACATCAATACACTTTACAAACCAGACATGGTCTCCGGTTAATTCTGTTTGTTCAGACACTTTTATCTAACGGCTAATATCGTGCTACAGCAGAAACTTTTGACTACTTTTTACTTGCAACAGCAAAGAATAGACATCAAGGCAACACCTGTAATCTCTGACATACAATAGCATCTGGATAATAAGCATATGCGTGAATACAAGTGCATCAGAAAAATAAGCGCACACACGCCTCCCAATTGTACACCGCTCCTTCCAAAATTCCATACCCAGGTGATGCATGACGCCATCGCCGGGCACCCAAGTCAAGGAATACTCGGTTTTCACTCCGTTTTCTTGTTACTTGGCAAAAAATAAAAAATAAAAAATAAAAAAATTGACGGGTGTGTGTGCGTGTTTTAACTCACCTCCAGCCCAAACCGCTTAACCGAGCGTTCTGAAATTTTCAGAGATTAATGTCACCGACGGATTAATGCTCAACCCTGCGACGGTCACGCATTGAAGTTTTGTAAAATTTGGTCAACCGAAAAGGTCTCCATTGGCCAATAGACCAATTTGAGCCAAATTTTCTAGAATCCTCAAATTTCATCCAATTGACTTGAAATTTGAAAAGGATTTGCATTTCAGGTCATTGAATTCAAACACCTTTTACTTTTGAGGTTATCATAGGTCAAAGGTCAAAATAGGCTATAAGATCAACCCAAATTCTAAAATTGTTAACTTTCATCCGATTGACTTGAAATTTGAAGACCATTTGCATACGAGGTCGCTGAACTCAAACACCAATTAATTTTTAAGTCCACACACACCAAAAGGTCAACAAAGGCCAATTTGGGCCAAATTTTCTAAAATCTTCAATTTTTTAATCTGACTGACTTAAAATTTGAAGAGCATTTTCATGTCAGGTCGCTGCATTCAAACACCGATTAAGTTTGAGGTAAACATAGGCCAAAACGTCAAAATAGGCCAAAAGGCCAATTTGGGTCAAATTTTCTAAATCCTCAATTTTCATCAGATAGAGTTGAAATTTGAAAAGGATTTACAAATCAGGTCAGTGAATTCAACCACCTATTATTTTTGTGGTTACCATAGGCAAAAAAGTCAACGTCGACCAAAAGACCAACACAGGCCAAATTTCTAAAATTGATAGATCGGGCCAAAAACTAAATATATCACAACATTTCAAAAAGTTGTGGGCGAGTTATGACAAAACAAGGCGGATGAATTGAATAGGTGACACGAACAAGCGGATTGGATTTTGGTTCGGATCCAGCCCATCAGTGGGATACAAAATGTGAACTGTTCCACCTGGCAGAGGTATGCGCTCTACCGAATGCCATTCTACTTTGTGCTTTTTTGCCAAGTTGCCACTCTGTGAGTGAGTTTTCATTTGTTTGTTTGTCTGGGCGATACCTCAGCCATCCTTTGAGCTAGGAAGCTGAAATTTGGGGACAAAAGTGAAGATGACCTTAGGCAAAAAACATGTTTTAAATTTTTGATTAATCAATTAATTGATTAATTACTTAATTATCGATTTATTAAATACTTATTTATTATATTTCTCATCCTGGCAATATCTCAGGCACATTTTGAGCTAGGAAGCTGATATTTGGACATGACAGTGACCAAATGATTTGGCTGGAAAGAGTATTTTTGATTTATTCATTAATCAATTCATCGATGAATTATTCATTTTCAAAAAGTTACAGATTTGGATGAAACAATGGTGTTTTACGTATGCAATCCGGCAATCGATTGAGAAATTATTTTATGATTGTTATTTACTTCTTTTCATTATGCAATTCCTCAATTATTGTACACCGCTCCTTCCCAATTCCGACTCCACTTGCTGCAAGGAGGCATCGCTGGGTGCCAAAAGCGCCCCGGCGATGTCGCGCACTGGAGGATTTATTATTTATTTGGCATGGTGGCAGTGTACTTTGAACGTACCGCTACTTGTTTGATTTTTCCATTAAAAATAAGCCTCTCGTGAGCAGGACCTCACTGCTCCTATGGATGGCAGCGAGTGCCCCAGAAGCAGCAGGGGAAAGAGAGTGGCATTTCTATATGTGGAGGAATTTCGCTGCTCAGCCTGTGGGTCGCCCAGATAGCTCAGATGGCAGAGCATTGGCTCGATTTGCCAGAGGACCTGGGTTCGACTTCTGGTCTGGGCCCGTAATTTTTCCATGTGTATTTATAAAAATAAGCGCATATAAAAGCGTCATCATAAGGCTTTGAAAACTGAAATTGTCAACAACTCATACAGGACAGTATTTCGTGTTTTATTGGCATTGGTACATAAGCTACAAGTCGAATTTCTTACACGTCTGGTACTGGTACTTACAAGAGTTGTACGTTCAAAGCAACGTTTTTTATTATTTTTTAAATAAAGGGTCGTAAAAGGGTGTTTTATGACCCTTTATGATAAAGGGTCATAACACAACATTTTTCATCACGATCAAAATGGATACACCAGTTCTGTTCTCGTGTATGACAGCTTGGATGCAGGGGTAGCTATCATGTCTTGGAAGCGCGGCTGTGCCCCTCTACCAGTACACTGGTACTCATTTCGCCAAACTCGGAAGGATGACAGGCTGAGTCAACCCCACTTGGTGTTAATTCAGTGGCCAACTGGGCTCAAACTCAGGACCCGAAGATCCGAAGCCAGCCATCCTCATCACAAAGCCAACACCAGGCTTTTGACACAACAGTGAAGCGTCGACATACAGCCGTGAAAAGAAGATTGAGATTATGGAATTTTACAACTCTTGTAAGAACCAGTACCAGATGCAAAAAGAAATTTGGACTGAACACGAGGACTTTTATGTGAATGGTGAAAGGAAACAATTGTTCAGAGCGAGAAAGATTCAAAGAAGAGAGGGAGCGGAAGATGGGCCTTTTACCCAGACATGGAAAACGAACTTGTTGCGAGTTTAAACAGACACGTACACAAGGACTGAAAGTGTATTGAATATTTGTTTTCGAGGTATGAACAATTAAAATTGCAAAGGTGTAAAAACTGACATCTATTTACCATTATAAGTGCATGTCATGGATATTTGAATATCTATAAGCGCGTGTTCCACTAAATCTAAATATAGGGGCATACGTTTATTCTCCAGATTCTACTGGATGGCAACGTATCAGTACACGTTTCGGTGTAATTGCACTTTTACATACGGCGTGGTTGAAGAAGAGATGAGAGAAAGCAGGAAAAAAGGGAAAATGCACGAATGAGGAAAGGTGACAAACAAATAAATCAGTTTGGTTAATTGGTTGTGTTGAATAGATCGCATCACATGATAGTTGCACGGTCGAAGATTAAGATCCGTCACGTGACCGCCGATCGGTACAACACTCGCTCGTACCAAGGACCTCCTTCTGCATGGTAACACTGCTCTGGACACAGGATCTGATGGGCAGTTTCTAAAACAAGGGAGTGTTGTGGTCTTTTTGACACAACTCACCGGATTCAAACCGGGCAACTGAGATTGTCTGGTGACAAACAAGATATAATTTGCACAGATTTTCGTACAGTTATGGAACATTAGTGGAGTTTTGGGTGCAAAACACGTAGTGTCTGAAGAAAATGTCTGAGAATGACAAAAAGTAGGTAATTACATCAATCAAGGAAGTATCGATGGCATTAAAAAAATCAAGACATTTCTCAATAAGCACAAGTTGTATGAGTAAACAATGACATCAAATTAAATGTTCCAAATGTCTTTCAAACAGAAAACACATGAATATCAATAACCACTATAAATATTATCCATTTGTTCACAAGTATAACAATGAGCCAAGATGGATCTGAAATAAATTTGTGCAGAACTAGTTTGGCACAACATACCATTTAATTTCTAAATCAATGAATATCACCTCTTATCATCTCACCCTCTTTAAGACTGATATCTACAGACCAAGTTTGCATCTCCTTATCAAACTTTTGGAAGATGATGTGCACCGCACGGTTCAAAAACTTATTCTTCAGCACATCATCAGTGCCCTGTTCTTGGAGTGTGTGTATGGTGGACATCCTGCACCGGATCGCCTGGGAACACAAAGATGCATTGTGCCAAGTTCGTCTCATCCAAAGAATATGGAACCTTTACAAATAAAAAAACAGTAAATTTTCATCAAACACAACACTAAAAACAGAAATAAGTAGAACAGCACTCAGTAAATGCATACCTCCACCAGGCTGAATAGTTTATGTTATACTGTTGCGAATCTGGAAGCTATGATCACACTCAACATTCAGGTCCTTCAGATCAGTTATCTCGGTAAGTATGTGTTTTTTGATAGCTCCCCTTTCCTTGTTTAATGGGTAAATCAATGTAAATGCGCTGTGATTTATTTTAATAGTTTGGAGTTTCATCGAGATTCTGCAAAGAAGAAGAACCACCCTCCTCTGCAAAGAAGAAGAACGACCCTCCCGCCCCGAGATTATGAGACGTAAACAAGGATGACGGTTGATCAACTCCCACCCCGGGATTTTCCCCGCGCGCCGGGAAGGGGGAGAGGGAGCACATAAAAAGGAGTGAGTCAATCGGAGAGAAGCGAGCGAGCCAGCCAGCGAGCGCTCCTGTCGTCGTCGTCATCGTGGCCGAGGAGATCGAGAAGCGCTTCTGTCTTCGTTGAAGGAGAAGTCCCTGTCGTTGTGGCCGTCTGGAACGCCTTCTTCGTCCTCCTCCTCCTCCTCCTGCTCCTCCTCCTCCTCCTCCTCCTCCTCCACCTCCGGAGGGTCAAACTCGAGAGGGACCATCCGCCGAACGGAGTCGAGGTTTTGGTGGCCGGGACGGTCCAATAGAGACCCTTACCTCCAGCTCACCTTCTCTCCGAGCTGGGGGTATTAATAAAGGCATAAGCCACCACTTCTTTTGGGTGTGTGTGTGTGTGTGTGTGTGTGTGTGTGTGTGTGTGTGTGTGTGTGTGTGTGTGTGTGTGTGTGTGTGTGTGTGTGTGTGTGTGTGTGTGTGTGTGCGCGCGTGTGTGTGCGCGTCCGTGGGCCCGTCTTAAAAGTAATAAACTGTTCAGTGCCTTTGCTGTATAGACTTGCATTTCTTATATTCGGTATAGCTCTGCCTTATGTGCTCCCCTCATTCCCCCCATTGCATTATAAATAAACCCCGAATGTTAAATGTTTCAGTTCGTTCACGTCCCCTTCTATCATTGACTGAGTGTGTCGCGTGCTGGGGAAAATTAGCAAGGCCGTTGTGCCGCTGTAAGGAGACATCTGGACCGACGGTTCTCGGCGATTAAACCGCTCGGAATCGCATACGGAACGGGCGCGCTAAGCAGCTGGTTTCCGTACGAGTTCCGTCGAGGGTGTGAAGACTCGGTAGATCGCCACGAGGTCTCGAGGTATTTTGAGATTTGGCGAATAACTCTGCACCACGTGGTGGAAATATTGACGCTTCACGGTCCAAACCAAAGGACCCGTCGACTCCGGGCTTATCCGGGGCGACGATCTGAATTCCGGGCGATCGGTCGAGCCGACTCGACTGCTCCATCTGGTGGTCGCGCTCGCGGCCGACATCCCGGCCCCGCAACAATACATCCTACCGATTGATCGGCGAGATCTGGATCCAGACCTGAATCAAAAATCAAATCGGCTTGCTCTGGTCACCAAACCAACTCATCCACCTGGTTTTGTCAGAACTCAAGGTGCTGTCACACCTTGACGTTTTAGCCAGCAATGGCAACGTATAAAAATGTATGTAAAACGTTGGCGTACGCTGAAGTTTTGAGTTTTTTTTTTAAGTTCTGGTCGTATTCATAACGTGTTGGTCGTATGCATAACATATTAGTAACGGGCTCAGAACGTTTCGTTGTCTTATAGATAACTTATACCAACGAATGCTTAGCCTGTTGTCGGCGTTCACAACCTATGCCCAACGATAGTTTAACTTAGGCATAGCGCGTATCGCCGACGAACTCGTGGCGTTCTCTGTTAAAAACCTGCCGCACGCCGATTTAAATCATAACCGCCTGAAAATTGGAAGTGTCAACATTGCAGTCACACCTTGATGATTTAGCCAGCATATGCCGACCTATGAAAAATGTGTCTAAAATGCTGGCACACGTCGAATACGGTATGGGTAAGTTGTGTCTACGTTAGGAGCATGCTGAAAAACAATGAAGTACACTGTCATATTCCGTGGTACGTTTAGTACGTCGTGAAATTTCAAGCATGCTGAAAATTTTACGACGTACTCGACGTATGGCTCACAAGCTCCGCATACGCTGGTATAAGTTCTCGGCACGCTCCGCGATCGTTTACACACGTCGGCCACACGTTACTTGTAAGTTACTCATAAGTCGAAACACGTCGAGGTAATGTTTAGCATACCCGAAACTTAATTTTTAACCGGTGAGTAACGCGCTTTGAACCAAGAGTAGCGTGCTTTGAACCTATGTGTAACGTATCTCAAACGCACATTGTCGTATGTAGACAAATTTGATTGACGTCTTCCGGACGATCACAGAACTTGCTGAAGTGTTTCTAACTTACATCTACCGTATAATGGCGATTTGGCAGCGTTTAGGGGAATTGGTATAGACAAATGGGCTTCACAAGAGGAACCTGTCAGTGTTCCAGACTCCATGTTGAGTAGATGTCTATGTCAGTAGTTTCAGTAGTAGTAGTTTGAGGTGAGCGTGTCAGTCGTAGTCGTAGTAGTAGTAGTAGTAGTATTGGTAGTAGTAGTAGGTGAGCGTGATGGGGAGGGTGTGGGTGATGATGGATCCTCGTTGCATCCACGAATAGGAGACTACTTTGCACCATTGTTCGATGTTCTTTTCGGCTTATTTTTTTTTTCTCATTCCCACGATGAACTATTTTTTTTGTTTCAGTTTTTAAAGTATTCAAAACGACTTGGATAAATGCATAATGTACTAGTAATGAACAAAGAACGCTTCGATAACTTATAGATAAGTTATACCAACGATTGATTAGCATGTTTTAGGCGTCCACAACCTATGCCCAACGATAGTCTAACGTATGCATTGCGTAGCAGCGCATCGTCGACGATTATAGGCTGCAACTTCACTTTTAATAAATGCCCGTCACTCGCCTATTGTTTTTGGACGCTGGTGCTCAGCAATTGAAATCGTTTTCATTGAACGAGTTAAATCGTTACCACAGCACTGCAGTCACGGCACCAACAGCAGCAGGCTCAGTGCCAGCCTCATGCCAGGCTCAAGCGGATCCCTGTAGAAGGTGTACTACTTGGTTATCCTTGGACCCACTCTGGCTAGCAGCTCGTCGAACATCGCTGGGGGCATTTGCAGGAAGTTGATGAAGGATGCATGGTCCTCGTTCCGGAGTTCCACCATGAGCTGGTCATATATGCCGTAATGGCGTCGCCTCCCGATCCATGGTCTGACCCAGTTCCTTCTCCTCCGTTCACGTCTTCTTCTCCCGGATCTATTGGCACGCAACTGGTGCAGTGTCAACTCGATGAGGTCATATTGATGTTGGAGGACAGGTAGGTATTGTCGTCTCAGCCTTGCCGTATCCTCAATCTCTCGGAATGACATGGACATGTACTCACCATGAAGTCGAAAAAAAAAAAAGACGGGTTCCTCCTGCGAAGCCCCTTTTTATATACCAATTCCCCTAATCGCTGCCAATACGCCATTATAAGGTATCTGAAAGTTAGAAACGCGTTCAGTAAGTTCTGTGGTCGTCCTGAAGACATCAAATACGTCTACATACGTATTTGTGCGTAGGACATGCTTTACAAATAATTCTCAAGCACATTACTCATAGGTTATAAATAAGTCACGGGTACCCGAAACATTACTTTGACGTGTTTCGACGTATGAGGAACTTTCAAGTAACGTGTTGCGAAGTGTGAACAACGTTCGTGTAGCGTGCTTACAAAACGTTACACATCGGTGAGAAATAAGTTTCGGGTACGCTAAACATGACCTCGACGTGTTTCGACTTATGAGTAACTTACAAGTAACGTGTGTCGACGTGTGCCAACGATCGCATAACGTGCCAACGACTTATGGCCAGTGTAGCGGAACGTGTGAGTCATACGCCGGCATACGTCGAAAAATTTCAAGCATGCAAAAATTTGAGGACAACCCAAAAGTACGTTTAAAGCTTGCGTACTATGACGTATGGCAGTGTTTTTCAGCATGCTCTAAACGTATACAAAACGTTCCCATCACGTATTCGACGTGTGCCAGCGTCTTAGACAAATTTTTCATAAATCGGCATACGCTGGCTAAATCGTCAAGGTGTGACAGCGGCTTCATCCACAACTTTTTGAGATATCTTGCTCACAGAGAGACAAAGACAGGGATGAAAACAACCTCCATCCACCTTTGGTAGTGGAGGTAATAAGCGCCTCACTCTGCCAGTTTTGGATGCTCTCTTCAAACTCAGATATACAGCACTGTGGCAACTATTTATCCTCATTTCTGCACAATTTTGTGAGTGAGCCCAATTGACTTATAATGTCTGGAAAAAGGATTGCAGGTGATAGTGGTGGTATTGTTCCTCCCACCTCATCACCCACTGCTGTTTTACACTGCTCCGACCGAATGGATTGGTTAGTACAGTTCCGTAACTTATTGTATTTATTTTCCCCCATGTCATTATTATTAAAAATTATTGTTTTCACTTATAAAATGATTTTAAACAATCATGTTTATATAATCATTATTTGTGCAATTACCAATATCCCAATGAGGTGCTCATATAATCGCTTGTCGGCGAGGAATGGTGATGTATGGCTTGAATCTCCATTGGAGCCATGTTATAATTACATTATTTATCGCCGTTCTCCCTGGTTAGAGTAGGTACACCGTATTCCTGCGTGTCGCAAGAGGCGAATAAAAGGGTTGGCGTCAGGAAGGGCATCCGGCCATAAAAACATCGCCTCAAAAGGAAACCATGATGAGTACAGTTTATGGGCAGGGTACAGCCCGAAGTACCCCGTAGGGGTCCTCACCCCTCTCGTTAAAACTCAAGGTGGGGAACCCGATCAAAGCAAGGGAGGAAATGTTTCCATTTATGATGACCAATCGTCTGATTCCCCGCGTGGAGATCGGTTTCTGAGGTTTGGCACATGGAATGTCGGAACAATGACAGGGAGATCTGGAGAAGTGGTTGAAACATTGGTCAGAAGAAGAGTGGACATATGTTGTGTGCAGGAGACACGGTGGAAGGGAACTGGTGTGAGAATGGTGATGGGTAGGCAGAGACAGAAGTATAAGTTTATGTGGCAAGGGTGCCCGGAAGGCGTGCATGGTCTTGGTGTCATGTTTTCTGTGGTGTTTGCAGACAGTGTAGTGAGTGTGACTTGAGTGAGTGAAAGGTTGATGATGATGAGAATCGTGATCAAAAAGCTCTTCGTTAACGTCATCTCGGGATATGCCCCGCAGGTTGGTCGAAGCGATGAAGAGAAGAACATGTTCTGGTGTGCGATGGAGAAGTTGATGGAGAATGTGAAAGATGAGGAAGTTGTTGTGGTAGGAGGAGACTTGAATGGCATGTGGGACGGAGCACAGATGGTTTTGAGGGAGTCCATGGGGGTTATGGATATGGTTTGACAAGTGGAGAAGGTGAAATGATCTTGGAGTTTGCTGATGGAGCTGATTTGTTGATTTGCAATACTCAATTCCAGAAAGCGGATAATAAGCTTATTACATACACGTCAGGTGGGTCGACGACAACCTGATGGTGCGTAGGCCAGATAGGGGAAACCTCCAGGACACAAAGGTGATCCCAGGGGAGGAGACCGTTTCACAGAACCACCTGGTTGTCTGCGATATAAGGGTGAAATGTGCGAGGAGAATTCAGCGGGTGAAGTACCAACCGAGGATGAAGGTGTGGAGGTTGAAAGAGGGGCCAGTGAAGGAAGCATTAAGAGAGAGGCTGAATATGGTTGATGATGATGTGGTTGAGCTTGAAAGTGGTTGGATGTCAATGAAAGATAGTCTATTGGGAGCCGTTGGTGAGGTATGTGGATGGACAAAAGGACCACCGAGGCACTCTGAAACATGGTGGTGGGGCGATGAAGTTGGAAAAACGATTGAAGAGAAGAGGAAGAAGTTCAAGGAATGGCAAAAGGCGAAGGGTACGGTGGTAAAAGAGGTAGCACATGAAAGTTATAAGGTAACCAAGAAGGCTGCAAAGAAAGAGGTAGCAAAGGTACAGGAGGCCTATGGCAAATGTTCGGAGAACGCTTGGATTCTGAAGAGGGTCAGAGAGCGGTATTCAGGATTGCAAAGGAGATAGCAAGAGAGAGATTTGATGTGACGGGGGTGAGTTGCTTGAAAGATGAAGTGGGACAAATCGTTGTGGATTCAGATGGAATTAAAGGAAGATGGAAGAGATATATGGAAAGGCTGTTGAATGTAGAAAATGAATGGGGTAGTAACAGAGAGTAACCCAGTTTTAGGACCAGCAGAGAAGATAACTGAGAAGGAAGTCGAGGAAGCTATAAGAGCAATGAAGAGTAGAAAAGCAGGAGGGCTGACGGGAGTTGTGGGAGATATGATGAAGGCAGCGGGAAGTTGGGGTGTGAAGAGAATGACAGAGGTCTGTAATTTGGTGGTGAAGGAAGGCCGCATTCCAGTGGATTGGGAACTGAGTACCCTCGTCCCTCTGTGCAAGGGAAAGGTGACCTTCTGGACTGTGGCTCCGATGGAGCAATAAAGTTATTGGAGCATGGAATGAAGGTATTGGAAAGGGTGTTGGAGAAGAGGATAAGGAAGAAGGTAAAGATTGATGAAATGCAGTTTGGATTTATGCCAGAAAGAGGAACGACAGATGCAATTTTTATTGTAAGGCTGTTGCATGAGAAGTACATGGAGAAGAGGACGAAGTTGTTTTTTGGGTTTGTTGATGTGGAGAAAGCATTTGATAGGGTTCCACGCGAAGTCATAACATGGGCATTGAGGAAGTTAGGAGTGGAGGAATGGTTGATCAGAGTCGTGATGGCCATGTACGAGAGAGCACGCACAGCTGTAAGGACTAAGAACGGGAACAGTGGTGAGTTTGAGTTGGAGGTGGGAGTGCACCAGGGGTCGGTACCAAGTCCACTTCTATTTGTAGTTGTTGTGGAGGTGCTGGCTCGGAGGGTCAAGGAGGGTTTACCGTGGAAGCTGCTGTATGCAGATGATCTGGTGTTGATTGCAGAGAGTATGGATGGACTGAAGGAGAAGATGAACAAGTGGAAGGAATGTATGGAGGCAAAAAGTTTGAAGGTGAATATCGGAAAGACGAAGGTGATGGCAAGTGTTAAAGCATGTGGTGAGGTGGAAAGGACTGGGAAGTGGCCGTGTGCTGTGTGCAGGAAGGGTGTCGGAGTAACCTCCATTCAGTGCACAATGTGTGCTGAATGGGTTCATTGAAAATGTTGTGGTGTGAGAGGGTCATTAACCAGTGTGGTAGCTACATTCAAGTGTAAGGTGTACATCGAGGGAGCTGCAGATGAAGGAATTGTTGAGTTGGATCATGGAGATGGTGTGAAGCTGGAAGGTGTAAAAACATTTTGCTATCTCGGAGACATGCTGAATGGAGAAGGTGGATCAGACTCTTCGACGGTTGCTCGAGTGAGATGTGCATGGAAGAAGTTTCGGGAACTGAGTGGCGTGCTGATGAAGAGGGGAGTGTCGTTGAAGCTGAAAGGAAATGTGTGTGCTGCATGTGTGAGGAGTACAATGATTTATGGGAGTGAGACATGGGGACTGAACATGAAGCAGCAGCAAAGGCTGGAAAGGGTCGAAATGTGAATGGTTCGGTGGATGTGCGGAGTATCGTTGAGAGAGAGGAAGAACAATGATGACTTGCGGAAGATGATGGGAATAGAGGCTGTGATGGATGTTGTGAAGAGAAACAGGTTGAGATGGTTGGGTCATGTGTTGAGGAAGGATGAAAGTGACTGGGTGAGAGGAGTGTCGGAAATGAGTGTAGTAGGAAGTGGAGGACGGGGAAGACCGAGAAAAACTTGGCGAAAGGTGGTGGAAGAAGAAATGTGGGCAAGGGGATTAAGAAGTGGAGATGCAGAAAATAGGGTAAAGTGGAGAAGATTGTCATGGGGCCCACAAAGCGAACCCCCACTTTTGCAGGGAAATTGGCCTTTAAATGCTTGTTGTATTTATCGCCGTTCTGATTAGAAGTACAACCCAGGGTCGAGTTTTCGGAGCACATCTTGGGTGTTAATCAAGGTATGATGGTATTAGTATTAGCCCGCTCTATTTATTCACTTTCACGTGAATAGGGGGATTTAGCAATTGGTCGCATACGTGGTACGTAGAATGGCTGTTACGGATATGTCTACATTTATTTTTTTAAGAGCATTCATCAAAAACCATTCGCCGGAAGAAATTGACCATTAGATGAAGCGCATATTGAGCGTACATCAAATTTTTTAAAAAGAATACTTTGTACACATTTTCCTCAGGACGTGTCGATAAAAGCAATTACAAATTTGCCGCCAGAAGACTTAGCTGAGACTCATGGTCACCGGCAGCCAGAATAGGCGCCTTTTGAGATATCATGTGCTCAATATGCACTTAATCAAATGGTAATAGGAAGTGCAGGGCCCCCTTCACATGTTTTTGAACAACCTAAATGGAGGTTTCCATATTTTCGTCGTCAGAAACACATGCCGCGTTTAAGGGAAATTGGGGATGTTGGTCACTTATTCCTACATGCAGATTTGTTGAATAGACTTCATCCAGATGGGGTGTGGCCAACACTCTTGCGTCCATGTACATCATTACATCATAACCATGATTGTGATTATGAAAATGCCTCCCACAGTAGTTTATTTTACGAGGTGGAGTGTCACAGTCCATGGCAATGGCATGCCGGGGAAATCGCCTTGAGGGGATTGGAGGTAGACACAAGATATGTTTCCCCTCGTGCTTTATCATCACAATCAATCATGATATGAAACAACCAAAAAAAATTGAAGGAATACTTATGGCCCCCCCCTCTCCAAAAACCACCCCTCCTTGCGGCAAGTATTGCAGGAATACCATATCTATACAAATAAATGTGTGTGTGTCCTCCAAAACGAAAAAGCCATGAACCCGAGTAGCCAGAAACTTTGCATGCATACTCAGGAACTCCAAGGAAGTGCAAGAGTGAAAATTTGGTGTTTGGGGTAATTAAAACACCCCTTTTGAAGATAATTAACAGCCTTATTTAATTACTTCCTTTATCAAGCGCTCCTCGGCCAGCTCGCTCTCTGGGGTCTTAAGGCATATCCTAGATTACCGAACTAGGGTCTGAAGGCGACATGCTTTTTGGCCTACTCAACCATGCCTGGACTTGGAACAGGCCGCAAAGATTTATTTACGATAAAGTTTTTTGTTTTTTTTCCCTTCCCTGCTTTCCTCACTCATATTATCGAATGCCTGTTCATCATAGCTACAAATCGCTGGGTACATTGCAATGCTTATAAACGCCTGGAGACGCCAGCATTCGTGGCTTCATTTCATTTCCGTACATGCGATAACCTCGAGAATCTCTTAAGGTAGGCTGAATTACAAAATTTAAGCTCCACAATCGAACTTATCAACAGTTCCGACTCCTAATGAAGTGTTCATTTGCCCAATTCAGACATGTTTGACATGTCGATGTCTCCGGAAGGTGAACCTTTATATTAATATGACGGTTCCGTGATTGCTAATCAAGTGCCGTGAGAGCCGTTTCTTATAAACCGTTTTGAGTATGAAGCCACTTGGCGAGCATTTTACAATATTTGCAGTCACTGATTACTACATCGATCGACTTGAACAAAGTTCAGGGACCACTCACGTGCCTTGGCCACGTGTTGTTCTGCGGAGCAACAGGCGGTGGCTGGCTCACTGAAAATGTGAAATTTTATTTTACATGGTTTCTCCTTTTTGCGAGTTCTTCCATGACACGATCCGTCACTTCCGCATTGATAAATGAAAGTAAAAATGAAACGTTTCGTTTTTTAAAGTTTCTTCAACCGTATCATGGATTGCTTGGTGAAAGCCACATGGCACGTGTTCTTCAAGGTAGGAAGGAACACTGGAGGTGGGAAGGCAAAATAAAATTATATGATCACAATGATGAAAAAATGATTTCAGTTGCTATGAAGTAATGAATCGCCACATCACAGCAGGAAAGCCGAGAGGTACGCATACTCATTCAAAGCTGTCTCGCCTGGGTTCGAATCCCAACCCAGCAAAAAACTGTCATCCCGGTATTTCACAGGCAGTGTGATTGATCTGTGTGTGTAACCTCTCGGATGGATGTTAAACTGGGCAGTTCATAAGCTGGAATCCCTTTCCCGACCGACATACGTACGTCCGTTTCTCTCTCTGTCTCTCTGTCTCTCTGTCTCTCTGTCTCTCTCTGTCTCTCTGTCTCTCTCTGTCTCTCTGTCTCTCTCTGTCTCTCTCTCTGTGTCTCTCTGTCTGTCTCTCTCTCTCTCTCTCTCTCTCTCTGTCTCTCTCTCTCTCTCTCTCTCTCTCTCTCTCTCTCTCTCTCTCTCTCTCTGTCTCTCTTTCTCTCTCTCTCTCTCTCTCTCTGTCTCTCTCTCTCTGTCTCTCTCGAGATCTCTCTGTCTCTCTCGAGATCTCTCTGTCTCTCTCGAGATCTCTCTGTCTCTCTCGAGATCTCTCTGTCTCTCTCGAGATCTCTCTGTCTCTCTCGAGATCTCTCTCTCTCTCTCGAGATCTCTCTCTCTCTCTCGAGATCTCTCTCTCTCTCTCGAGATCTCTCTCTCGAGATCTCTCTCTCGAGATCTCTCTCTCGAGATCTCTCTCTCGAGATCTCTCTCTCGAGATCTCTCTCTCGAGATCTCTCTCTCGAGATCTCTCTCTCGAGATCTCTCTCGAGATCTCTCTCGAGATCTCTCTCGAGATCTCTCTCGAGATCTCTCTCGAGATCTCTCTCGAGATCTCTCTCGAGATCTCTCTCGAGATCTCTCTCGAGATCTCTCTCTCTCTCTCTCTCTCGAGATCTGTCTCTCTCTCTCTCGAGATCTCTCGAGATCTCTCTCGAGATCTCTCTCTCTCTCTCTCTCTCTCGAGATCTCTCTCTCTCTCTCTCTCGAGATCTCTCTCTCTCTCTCTCTCGAGATCTCTCTCTCTCTCTCTCTCTCTCTCTCTCGAGATCTCTCTCTCTCTCTCTCTCTCTCTCTCTCTCTCTGTCTCTCTCTCTCTCTGTCTCTCTCGAGATCTCTCTCTCTGTCTCTCTCGAGATCTGTCTCTCTCGAGATCTGTCTCTCTCTCTCGAGATCTCTCTCTCTCTCTCGAGATCTCTCTCTCTCTCTCGAGATCTCTCTCTCTCTCTCGAGATCTCTCTCTCTCTCTCGAGATCTCTCTCTCTCTCTCGAGATCTCTCTCTCTCTCTCGAGATCTCTCTCTCTCTCTCGAGATCTCTCTCTCTCTCTCGAGATCTCTCTCTCTCTCTCGAGATCTCTCTCTCTCTCTCGAGATCTCTCTCTCTCTCTCGAGATCTCTCTCTCTCTCGAGATCTCTCTCTCTCTCGAGATCTCTCTCTCTCTCTCTCGAGATCTCTCTCTCTCTCTCGAGATCTCTCTCTCTCTCGAGATCTCTCTCTCTCTCGAGATCTCTCTCTCTCTCTCGAGATCTCTCTCTCTCTCTCGAGATCTCGATCTCTCTCTCTCTCGAGATCTCGATCTCTCTCTCTCTCGAGATCTCGATCTCTCTCTCTCTGGAGATCGAGATCTCGATCTCTCTCGATATCTCGATCTCTCGAGATCTCTCGAGATCTCTCTCTCTCTCTCGAGATCTCTCTCTCTCTCTCGAGATCTCTCTCTCTCTCTCGAGATCTCTCTCTCTCTCTCGAGATCTCTCTCTCTCTCTCGAGATCTCTCTCTCTCTCTCGAGATCTCTCTCTCTCTCTCGAGATCTCTCTCTCTCTCTCGAGATCTCTCTCTCTCTCTCGAGATCTCTCTCTCTCTCTCGAGATCTCTCTCTCTCTCTCGAGATCTCTCTCTCTCTCTCGAGATCTCTCTCTCTCTCTCGAGATCTCTCTCTCTCTCTCTCGAGATCTCTCTCTCTCTCTCGAGATCTCTCTCTCTCTCTCGAGATCTCTCTCTCTCTCTCGAGATCTCTCTCTCTCTCTCGAGATCTCTCTCTCGAGATCTCTCTCTCGAGATCTCTCTCTCGAGATCTCTCTCTCTCTCTCGAGATCTCTCTCTCGAGATCTCTCTCTCTCTCTCTCGAGATCTCTCTCTCGAGATCTCTCCCTCTCTCTCTCTCTCGAGATCTCTCTCTCGAGATCTCTCTCTCTCTCGATATCTCTCTCTCGAGATCTCTCCCTCTCTCTCTCTCTCGAGATCTCTCTCTCTCTCTCTCTCTCTCTCGAGATCTCTCTCTCGAGATCTCTCTCTCTCTCTCTCGAGATCTCTCTCTCTCTCTCTCTCGAGATCTCTCTCTCTCTCTCTCGAGATCTCTCTCTCTCTCTCTCTCTCGAGATCTCTCTCTCTCTCTCTCTCTCTCGAGATCTCTCTCTCTCTCTCTCTCTCTCGAGATCTCTCTCTCGAGATCTCTCTCTCTCTCTCTCGAGATCTCTCTCTCTCTCTCTCGAGATCTCTCTCTCTCGAGATCTCTCTCTCTCTCTCTCTCTCTCTCTCTCTGTCTCTCTCGAGATCTCTCTCTCTCTCTCTCTCTCTCTCTCTCTCTCTCTCTCTCTCGAGATCTCTCTCTCTCTCTCTCTCTCTCTCGAGATCTCTCTCTCTCTCTCTCTCTCGAGATCTCTCTCTCTCTCTCTCTCTCTCTCTCTCTCGAGATCTCTCTCTCTCTCTCTCTCTCTCTCTCGAGATCTCTCTCTCTCTCTCTCTCTCTCTCTCGAGATCTCTCTCTCTCTCTCTCTCTCTCTCTCTCTCTCTCTCTCGAGATCTCTCTCTCTCTCTCTCTCTCTCTCTCGAGATCTCTCTCGAGATCTCTCTCTCTCTCTCTCTCTCGAGATCTGTCTCTCTCGAGATCTCTCTCTAGATCTGTCTCTCTCGAGATCTGTCTCTCTCGAGATCTGTCTCTCTCTCTCGAGATCTCTCTCTCTCTCTCGAGATCTCTCTCTCTCTCGAGATCTCTCTCTCTCTCTCTCTCGAGATCTCTCTCTCTCTCTCTCTCTCTCTCTCTCTCTCTCTCTCTCTCTCTCTCTCTCTCTCTCTGTCTCTCCCTCTCTCTCTCTCTCGAGATCTCGATCTCTCTCTCTCTCGAGATCTCGATCTCTCTCTCTCTCGAGATCTCGATCTCTCTCTCTCTCGAGATCTCGATCTCTCTCTCTCTCGAGATCTCGATCTCTCTCTCTCTCGAGATCTCGATCTCTCTCTCTCTCTCGAGATCTCGATCTCTCTCTCTCTCTCTCTCTCTCTCTCTCTCTCTCTCTCTCTCTCTCTCTCTCTCTCTCTCTGTCTCTCTCGAGATCTCTCTCTCTCTGTCTCTCTCGAGATCTGTCTCTCTCTCTCTCGAGATCTGTCTCTCTCGAGATCTGTCTCTCTCGAGATCTGTCTCTCTCGAGATCTCTCTCTCTCTCTCTCGAGATCTCTCTCTCTCTCTCTCTCGAGATCTCTCTCTCGAGATCTCTCTCTCTCTCTCTCGAGATCTCTCTCTCGAGATCTCTCTCTCTCTCTCTCGAGATCTCTCTCTCTCTCTCTCTCTCGAGATCTCTCTCTCTCTCTCTCTCTCTCTCGAGATCTCTCTCTCTCTCGAGATCTCTCTCTCTCTCTCTCTCGAGATCTCTCTCTCTCTCTCTCTCGAGATCTCTCTCTCTCTCTCTCTCTCTCTCTCGAGATCTCTCTCTCTCTCTCTCTCGAGATCTCTCTCTCTCTCTCGAGATCTCTCTCTCTCTCTCTCTCTCTCTCTCTCTCTCTCTCTCTCTCTCTCGAGATCTCTCTCTCTCTCTCTCTCTCTCGAGATCTCTCTCTCTCTCTCTCGAGATCTCTCTCTCTCTCTCTCGAGATCTCTCTCTCTCGAGATCTCTCTCTCTCTCTCTCTCTCTCTCTCTGTCTCTCTCGAGATCTCTCTCTCTCTCTCTCTCTCTCTCGAGATCTCTCTCTCTCTCTCTCTCTCTCTCGAGATCTGTCTCTCTCTCTGTCTCTCTCTCTCTCTCGAGATCTCTCTCTCTCTCTCTCTCGAGATCTCTCTCTCTCTCTCTCTCTCTCGAGATCTCTCTCTCTCTCTCTCTCGAGATCTCTCTCTCTCTCTCTCTCTCTCTCGAGATCTCTCTCTCTCTCTCTCTCTCTCTCGAGATCTCTCTCTCTCTCTCTCTCTCTCTCTCTCTCTCGAGATCTCTCTCTCTCTCTCTCTCTCTCTCTCGATCTCTCTCTCTCTCTCTCTCTCTCTCTCGATCTCTCTCTCTCTCTCTCTCTCTCGATCTCTCTCTCTCTCTCTCTCTCTCTCTCTCTCTCTCTCTCTCTCTCTCTCTCTCTCTCGAGATCTC
>NC_140961.1:10087840-10101291 GCF_056783735.1 Eptatretus burgeri | reverse complement strand
TATATATATATACATATACATATATATATATATATATATACATATATATATATATATATACATATATATATATATACATATATATATACATATATACATATATACATATATATACATATATATATACATATATACATATATATACATATATATATACATATATATACATATATATACATATATATATATATACGAGCCTGGTGTTGGCGCAGTGGTTAGGGCAGTGGCTTGGGATCCAAAAGGTCCTGAGTTCAAGCCCCGTTGGGCCACTGAATTAATACACCAGGGGGTTGACTCAGCCTGTCATCCTTCCGAGGTCGGCGAAATGAGTACCAGTATACTGGGCCGGTGTATACCCCGGTTAAAATAGGTGTACCATATCCCTGTGTCGTAAGAGGCGACCAGGGTTGCGTCAGGAAGGGCATCCGGCGTAAAACATGTGCCAAATCACTATGCGGATCATACGGGTGATCCGCTGTGGCGACCCCTAACGGGAGCAGCCGAAAGAAGAAGAAGAATATATATATATATATATATATATATATATATATATATATATATATATATATATATATATATATATATATATATATATATATATATATATATATATATATATATATATATATATATATTTTGTTAAAGATTCAGCAGTGGTGGGATTCGGACGAGTGATGCCAATCACTGTCCATAACCAGTTTGGGTTTTCGCACCCTAATCTCGACAGCCACATGTTACATATTCGGCGTCACTCAACCACTGCCGTCCTGGGGTTACAACGCCGGCTGGTTCGGCACAGGCCTCAGGTCACACGTCTCGAATTGTGATACCAACGTACACCTGGACCTTACCAGTTGGGGGAATAGACCCCGGTTACAGACTGGTTTTGTCAGAGACCGAGCGAATTCTGCCAGTCTGTAACCATTTTAGTTTTTATCTCCAAATCGATCGGATCGTTCCTCGGCGCGGCACAAATTAATTCAAAGCGGCAACTTAATACAAATCAGCCAGATTTATTGGGGACACATCGGGGAACACGACACAAGCAAAGCATTCACGACAGTTATAATTAATCGAAAACCAGTTCTTAACTTGGGAGCTACGGATTATGGGTTTTGAAGGGGACCCTAACGAGATAAACCTCAAACAACATGCAGACAAGACATGGACAGCATGCAGAAAAGACACAGAATACTTGTTGATGTTTCATGGACAAGAGGAAATTGTCAAAGCACGAATGTGGCTCGTGACAAGTCGATGTCTCCGGATTCGAGTGCCCAAGCTCAAACACGCCACGTGGCAAAATGGCGCTCGTCCTCCTTCTCCCAGCACCGCTTGCGCAAGCAGCCTCCGCGAGTTCTGACCCTGCGTAAGGTCGACGGCACAAGACCGTCAGATCGATGGTGGGTTTCAGCTGGTTTCTCACAAGGTCCAGTATACAATGCCAGGCCTGGCCTGTTCAACACATCAGGCCAAATTGAGGTGTTGGGCTCCGCAGGCTGGGTCCATGGGATTCCAAGACGTCGTCGAGCCGTGAGGTGAGCAGAGATAGTCAGAGGCTCCGTCACTGAACTCCGGATGAACCTGTCGATGTCCTCCTCATAAAAGTCGATTGCCGACTCCCACAAGTCGTTTCTCCTGGCCTCGTTCAGGAAGCAAATCGCAGACAGACACAGCCGTCCCTTTACTTACACAGCAGATCACGACTCCCACGAGTCGTTTCTCATACAGTCGAGGGCAGACAGACCTCATGCAGTCCTTTCCCTGCCTTTGTTTCAGCTCGCTCCTCACGAAAGCCGACCACGCATGTCGAGGCGCTCTCAGTCCCACCTTCTGCCGATCGCAGACTGACCTCGGTGCTCTCAGTTCCACCTTCTCTTCCTGGTGCTCGCTTCTCTAGGCCACTCCCTCTTTCTTGGCGCTCGTCGCCTCTCGACTTCACTTCCTCTTTCTTTTGGGGCACGCCCCTTTACGCAAGCCTACAAAGTCCTTCCCCTCCCAGAGCACTGGGCGGAGACTCCTTCGGAGAGGGGAACGAAGAAGAAGAACCTCTCGGTCCACCACCACTGTACGAACAATAAACAGCCTCTTACAACTCCCGACACACATGTAACGTCCATTTACCGAACAACCTGGCTAAACATGCATTTAATGGGGGATCTGGGCTAATCCTATATTTAATAACACACTAAGGGCCATTTCCGCAAATAAATATATATATATATATATATATATATATATATATATATATATATATATATATATATATATATATATATATATATATATGTATATATATATATATTCTAACAATGTGAACAAATTTTGGTACATCATGGATGATGAAGGTTGTGGTCAAGTTTCATCGAAATTGTGTATGTAGTTTTGGAGAAGAGCAAATACCGATTTTAGAGGGTCAAAAGCTAAGACCCCCCCCCCCCCCAGAGACCTCCTTCATGAGCTTTCGTTTGGCATCAGATATGAATCTTGTGTCCAAGTTTCATCAAAAATCATGTGTTTGGTTGAAGCGATAATGACTGAAGTGTTTACAAGCCGGTAGGCAACGAGGGATTTGCTCGTATCGAAGCGCTAGATACGATGCTTTTCATGCTGACTGATCCACCGACGAAGATTCATTGCCAAGACGTATTGGTTCACATACAATTGTTCCTCTGCCTGGCAAGATTTTTCCTTTTGCATAATTTGCCAACTGGACCTCCTCATAAAAAATGACGGTAAATAGACACCCTATTTTTGAAGGACTACCATTTGAAAAATAATCGGTTTGCTGGTTTGTGCTGTGGAGCCTCACGTTGCGCGCGCGCACGCACGCACGCACGCACGCACGCACACACACACCCCGATAAACTTCTCTCAATGCTCGTTTGACCACACCTCCTGAGCCACACAATATTTTCCATAAGCCACGCCTACTTTCCGACGCCACTCCCACTTTCCGACGCCACTCCCACTTTTCATCAACCACGTCCACTTTCCCTAAGCTCCGCCCACTTTCCTAAGCCCCTCATAAAAAATGACGGTAAATAGACACCCGATTTTTGAAGGACTACCATTTGAAAAATAAAACCTCAATCAAAAATCGGCTCGAGTAAAATTTTCTAAATATCTCGGTGTTTAATTCCGAAGTCTCGTTTCTCTACATTCAAAACTGAAGGACAAGTATTGAAAATACTGTACGCGGTTTTTCGGCCACTGCACAGCAACGGGTGGTTGCTTGGCAACAACATTCAAACACGCACATTCCCAGACCATATGGCACCTGTTGGCAAAGTTTCATCTAAATTGGTTCGCTGGTTCGTGCTGTGGAGCCTCGTGTTGTGCGCGCGCGCACGCACGCACACAACCTGACAAAAAGGGATATCTAGCATATATAGCGAATCCAACAGACTGACCGACTCACTCACTCACTCACCACCTATAGATACAGCTTCATCACATAAGCTCATGGGACCAAAGTCCAGGTGAGCCAGAAATGCAAATAAAATGTGAATAAGTTAGATGCAGAGAAAAATCAGATGATTCTCAGTTGCATAAGTATTCAACCCCTTTGTCTAATGAACCCGAAATCACTTCAGGAGCAAATTATTTGTTTGAAAGATTACAAAATAAGTGTATTCGACTTTACCTATCTGTACATGTAATCAGTGGTTTCACTCAAAAATTAAGCTCCCACACCTAAGGAATTTTAAGGTGAAATTCACTTTATCAACCAACAAGTCAAATGTGAAGACCAAGGAGCTTTCAAAAAAAGTCGGATAAAGTGGTGGAGAAGAGCACCATTCAGGAGAGGGTTACAAAAAGATTTCAAAGTCACTCATCCGTTTGAGTGCAGTGAAATCCATCACTAAGAAATGGAAGACTATCTCGTGGAGCAGATAACAGCAATTTTTGAGAGGAATCGTGCAAATGATGATTAGCCTGGTGTTGGCTTAGTGGTTAGGGTGGTGGCTTGGGATCCCAGGGTCCTGAGTTCAAGTCCCATTGGCTGCTGAATTAACAACAGGGGGTTGACCCAGCCTGTCATCCTTCCGAGGTCAGCGAAATGAGTACCAGTTTACTGGTCCCGGTGTATGCCCTGGTTAGAATAGGTGTACCATATCCCTGTGTGTCGTAAGAGGCGACCAGGGTTGGCGTCAGGAAGGGCATCCGGCCATAAAACATTGCTTCAAGAAAAAGCCAAACCCCTGCACAGCAGGGAAAAATGGCTGTAAAAAAACGTGCAAATGATGATACAAGCATCAAATTTGGCACATATGTTCTCCAGGGGATGCTAATCAAATCTGCCTGATTGGCCATTTGAAAATCCAAATTTTTCAAAATTTGGATTTTCAAATGGCCAATCGAGCAGATTTGATCAGAAAGCCCTGCAGAACAGAAATGTCAAATTTGATGCTTGTATCATAATTTGCATGATTTTTCTACTATCTACTACACTAATCATACCACCGAGATGCTACCCAGATCAGGTCGCCATACAAACTCAGCAGCCAGGAAAGCAGCGAACTGGTTCGAGATGTCACTGCAAATCCAACAATGACTTTGAAAGAGCTGCACGGCTGATTGTCCATGATGGGGGTTGGTGTTCAATGAATCAATCAAATCAATATCTCGTTCCCTTCACAAAGCTAGCTCGCCTCGACGGACAGGTGGCAAGAAAGAACCCATGACTGAAAAACAAAAGGCGCATCTAAAAGCTCATATGGAGTTTGCGATAAAGCATCTTAATGATACTGCAGGCATGTGGAGAAACGTTTTGTGGTCAGACGAGACAAAAATTGAACTTTTTGGTCTAAATTCAAAGCATTACGTCTGGCACAAGCCTAACACTGCACATCACCCAGTCAACACCATCACTACTGTCAAGCATGGTGGTGGCCGCATCATGTTATCGGGCTGCTTTCCATCAGCAGGGACTGGCAAGATTGTCATGATAGAAGGGACAATGGACGGTGCAAAGCACAGGAGAATCCTTCATGAAAACCTGCTCGGGTCAGCCATGAATCCAAAACTGGGTAAGAGATTCACATTTCAGCAGGACAATGATCCGAAGCCAAAGCTAAAGCCACACTGGAGTGGCTGAATAAGATGATAAATGTTCTTGAGTGTTCCAGTCAAAGTCCTGACGAACCCAATTGAATATTTATGGGGAGACTTGAATATTGCAGTCCATCAACGATCCCCATCAAAAACTTGGCAGAACTAGAGCAATTTTCACGTGAAGAATGGGTAAAGATTTCACCATCTCACGCTGTAAAGCGAGTTGAGACCGACGTCAAAATACTCATAGCAGTCATTGCTGCAAAAGTTTCTTCTACCAAGTACTGACCTGAGGAGCTGAATAGTTTTGCAACCAGTGTATTTTGATTTGTACATGTGTTTTTTGCAGGTATTCTTGACATGTAACCTCCCTTCAACTATAAGTGTTTCGTTTGATCTCTTCAGTTATGAATAAAAAAGTTCATTGAGAAAAATTGTTTCCACATAAAATTCATAATTCATTTAAGTGTGGCATTATTAGTGGGGGTGAACACTTTTGCAGGCCAATGTACACCAAATCAGTATAAAAACAGACAACAGTGAACTTTCACACATATTACATGATATGAGGATGAGTTATCAATCCCCAAATGAGCATCGTTTTTGTTATTTTAAATATGCATCCTGGCAGTGTGAGAGCCATGGGTTCAGATAGAAATGAAACTGGTTCTTGTCAATACGTAGGCCGATGAAGAAAGGCCCAAAGTAGATTTAACATGAAGGGTACCCTTTCACGTTGCCAGATATGCCTCCACCCACATTATTACATCATTATAATACTTGTATCAAGTTTGATTTAAATCCATGAACACAGATTTAAAATATGAAATATTTCTGGCTGCCAGACCATGCGTCTGATGAGGTTGAAATTTCAAACGTATTGTTGCGTCCACAGGTACCGAGACACCAGCTTGTCACTCAGGGGGATTAATCACTGGTTGGCCTCGGAAGAGCCAGACCTGGGGCCACAGTTCACAATTAACGTTGTGGTATGGTGGGTTGTTTCAGAACCACGAACGCCACCCAGCTAACGAGTTCCAGTGTCCACTGTCTAATAATGCCGTTTAACTAGAAGTCACATGGTTACCTGAGCGGGGAGCGCACCCTCGGGAAAGCAACAATGTTATCTCCATTAGATTTTAATTCGGGCGGCCGAGGGTTTTAACCGCTGGTGCGTGCCGACGATTTTTCGTCAAATCTGTGGTAATTACCTCCCAGTCTATCGAGGTTCGGACAATGCTAGACCAATGGAAGGAAAGGACAAACACGGACAGGTTGGAAATCGACAAATGATTTATAAATAATAAAATAAATAAATAAAAAGAACTCCATTTTCTGAGGTTAATAAAGAATAAATTTCAAAGCAAAATCAATCAAAATGCCAGGAAAGAGACAAAGAGCAGATGCTTATCGGGGGTGTTGACAAACTAACAACTAAACACAGACAAGGGTACCAACAGGTCATTCGGGGGGGGGGGAGAAGAATCGTCTCGCTCACCAGAAAGAAGTCGTCCGTGAAGTGAAAATGTCCTGAAATGTGTGCGTCCGTGTCACGTCCGTCTCCAGCACCCAGCTTTGCTGTGCACCATCTTGCGAACAGCTTGAATGCCAGTCGACGTCTGGGAGGGCACCGAGATCGTCTGTCGCGGGTTTAGATCCTGGTGCTGCGACACGGGCAGCTTCTCACACTTCACAAAACTGGTGACGTCCAGTGACCCACACGTCCGTCGAAGACCGACCCGTGCCTCACTCGTTGTCGGCGCTGCTCACACCCACACCACATGCTTGCTTGCTCTCGTTCTCGTTGGCGCTGTCTCGTTGTCTTGTCTCGTTGGACGAATTGTCTCGTTGGCGCTTGTCAGACACCCACACGCACACCACATGCTTGCTTGCTCAAGCACTGGGAAGGACGAATTGTCTCGTTGTTGGCACTTGTCAGACACCCACACACGCACCACACGCTCGCTTGCTCACTTGCTGGCTTGCACGCTTCCTCCTCTTTTTCCTCTCTGGCTTTCTTTCTTGTTCTCTTCTCCCTCCTCTTACTCCTCTCCATTTCCTCTTTTTTCTCTCGCCTCGGAACGGACCTCCAATTCGTTTTATATCTGCGGGCCGTCTCAGCGGGCGCAATCCGCCCCAAGCTCATGGTTACTATGACAACCCGTACGCTCCTAAAAAAGGCGGGGATCGGTGCTCTCAAAAAAAATGTGCATAAATGTTGCTGAGGAAAAATAAGGGCGGGCGTCAGAGCTCGCGAAAGAACGTTGCTGAGGAAAAATAAGGGCACGCATCAGAGCTCGCAAAAGAAATGCGTGTAAACGTGTCTGTCGTCAAGAAAAAAGTTTCCCATGAGAGAGATCTATTCTTTACCCTTCTCAATGCATCACATTTAAAATCCCATTAGACATGGGGATGGGGCTAATCTGAACATGCATTTAAGGAAATAACTGTCTAAGGACCTGGATGTGTGGATGCATTCATCAGACTGGATTCTGAAATCTGTAACACTATATTTCCATGAATCCGAGAACATACTTGTGAAGTTTCACGTCGATTGACGAAGCGATTCAACAGGAAGAATTTTTTAAAGATTTTTGTTCAATCCAATATGGCTGCCAGAAAATGTGCCCTATTCATTATTTGTGAACATGCTGGCATCCCGAGGGCTTGGGGAACATGTGGATGAAGACTTCCCGGTATGTCAAGCCGTCTGGAGAAGAAGATTTTAAAATGTGTTTTCTTCAAAAAAAAATCATAACTGTTGAACCATGTGATGTACGATGTCAAAAGGTGGACAACTTTGTGTTCCTCTTGGATAGGCGATTACACCTGTAAAGTTGAGACCCGATTTTTGAAGGCTTTTATGGTAAAAAAATAAATAAATACATAAAAGTGGCTTCTGAACCACGTGACCGATGACATGAATTTTTTACCTCCCATACAATTTAACTCAAGACGACCCTCAAAAATTTTCATACTGATCGGATCAAGCGTTCGACATACGCAATTATGACATCATAACGAAGCCGATGAGATCATCAAAAAAATTACTTATTTCCCATGGGGAGGACTTGACAGTTGACATGTGCCAAATTAAAAAAAAACAATTCTCTCTGGAGCGGTTTCAGAGATGGAGGTTCAAATAGTTTCCTTTTTGCCAACATGGATGCCATACCACATGGGCTATGACATCATAATTATCATTAAAACATTTTACACGAGTAGCCGCACCGATGGTGAAAAATTAGCGGTTGCAGAGAAAACAGCAAAAATTAGCATGGACGGACGGGCAGAATGAAGGTCCCGAAAATATAATTCCGCCGGGTAACTTCGTCAGCAGAGGCAAAAGAAGTGTATTGAGAGAGCCCGCCGCACATCCTCAAAGATCAAAATATACCACAGGTGCCAACCTGATCTTCGCTGTAACATCCGAGAAAAACTTCTCCTGCAATCGGGTGGTGGCCAGATTGGGAAGAAAACTGCTGTTCGACGAGAAGTTGCAGAGTTTGAAGGATCACTGGTGAAAATGGCTGGATGTAAAAGCAACATGTGCTTTGCCACTCGGATACCATGCACTGTGTAAAGGAAGAATGCACACGTCATCTGTTTGTGAATGACAGTAAAAACACATGCGGAAACTCCCCATCATCTCAACATGCACCAAGATGAACTTCGATAGTCTCAAGAGAAAATGTAGTTATAAAACCCAACAATGTAAAATCCATCATGGCAAAAGCAGCTGGAGGAATTGTACGTCCATCAAGTGGCCCTATCCATACATCCGGACCATACTCCGTGCAGAGCATTGGTTCTGCCTTAGCAATCTCCTTGGCTATTGGGATCAAGTGCCCCCGTTTGGTTGAATCGTGTTAAATGGCTCTGTCCATTCAGTTGTGGTGTTTGGTTTTACATGCCATGTTTTTGGCCCAATGGGTTTCCCCAAACGCTTACAGCACACCATCAGAGTGCTATCGCTCTGCCTTGAACTTTGAATCAAATTTCCACATCGATCCACACAGGGCTCAACATAAATGGTTGCTTGGTGACTCAGGGGAAGAGGGGAAGTAGAGGTGGTGGTCAGACAAGGAAACCTCCCCGATCGATCAATTTGAATTTTACTGAAACGTACCCTCCAGTCTGCATTAGCTGTTAGAAACTCCAAATGATCATTGCGACGAATGGAAAGCATCCTTCCGGTTAATAATAACCACAAGACTCATCGTACAGTACGAATGAGGTGTGTTCTGAAAACTGAGAATTCAGTAACTCCTGATGTTGTGAGATTCTGAAGATTGGACCAAGGGCAGTGCAGCCTCTTGGATGTGAACCACCAATGGGGTTGCAAAATTCCAAGGACGAGCAAATGGAAATGCAAGATCAGATTTATTTATGTTCATTAGCTCCAAGACGTTGTTTCACATGTCCAAACATTTGTTGGAGGATTGGCAAAATTATTCGTAAAACCTCTTCAACAAAGTACACAAAATTGTTGCAGTTTGAGATTTGTTCAAGGAAAAAATAAAAAATATTTAAAAAAAACAAAAACAGAAGATAAGGCTCAGCTATGCAAAAAAAATACCCAGAAGCTAAATTGTGAAAAGGGAAGAACTTGAGAATGTAAATTATTGTGGCTGAAGGAATGATCTTGGGTGAAATATGAGCCAAGTGAGGAGATGCAACGGAAGGTGCATATGTGAGGTGCAAAAGTGGGTGCACCATTGAGAGCTCCACTAAACTAAATGTACTGTGTTAACACAAATTCATTAATTAATTCCTATAGTTACTCCAGCATTCTTTTATACTCGACATTATGCAACAACGTATTGAATCTTGAAGGCAAAGTAGGAGAGGTGGTGGAAGAGTGAGGGCATGGTAGGAAGTGAAGAAACTTCATAAAATGCTGGTATGAAATATTTACCACTCCACAGACTTCTTGTTTAAGATTCAATCAACAAAACGGCTTTTAAAACGGGTAGAATATACTTCAGGCCATAGGGAATCTGGTATAGGGGAGCAAAGTTTCCTCGCACGACTGGGCAGGGCAATTGAAAGAGGTTAACGTCAAGCCCTTTGGGATATTCCTGAGTCTGGGACTACTCACTGCTTCGGGATGAGGAATGGTACGTCACTGTGTGTTATTAAAGCTCGAATAAATTTCCAAACCAAAGTGAAACATCCAATTAACATTGATGTCATATTACAAAACTCACTGAAGTTAAGAGAAATCACCTGTAAAATGTACATGTTCCACTTAATGGGACACACGCAGACGGGGGACACACAGACACACACAGTTTTTTTCTGTTCAGCATTCTGGGAGTCACACTGATTTCATGGTTGGGACGAATTCATATGATTATATCAACATGATAATTATACATACCAGCAGCTTGTTTCCAACTTCGACTTCTGTACGTTTCATGTCAAGTAATTTTGTTCGTTTTGACCACAGAACTTCTCCATCTAAATCCTACAAAAAGGTTTTTAATGACGAAGTGAAAAATTACTCAAGATTACGATTGCTTTCACTCCAGCAGATGCATTAAATTGATCAGTAATGAAAGTATCACACCATGATTTCAAAAACAAGATAATTTATTTTTTAATTACCTGGGAATTTTTTGTCTTTGCATCTTCTGACTTCAAAATCACACTAATTAGGAAATGAGATGCAAACGTGCAAGTGAAAATTTAAGAACAGTGAAAATAATAATATAATGCAACTGCTCGTCAAATACAAATGCAGGGTATCCCAGATAAACCTGAACCATTTATATTTAAAACGAGCAAAGTTACCCGGCGTTGCTGAGTGCCTTCTCCAACCCCACCCCAACCCTTCCACTCCCTCCTCCCACCCACCCCTGGACTAAAAATACCACCACCACCCCCTCACCAGACTCCCATCCAACCCCACACCCTCGCCTGACTCGCACATCCTTCCTCCCACAAAGGATCTTTTACAGGGTGTATATTGAAGTGTATGCATACATCATAACTTAAAAATAAAATAATAAATATTTAATAAAAAACAAGAGTGCACCCACCCTATGGGTGTGTTGAGGTTATGCATCACTTGCTGGAAAAAAAAACAAAAACGTATTGTCTGTGTTTTGAAAGATTAGATATTTGTGCGGTGTGCTCTTAAAAGGTTATAGATGGTCTAAAGGGTAAGGTACGTTCCAATAGTGGTTCGTGTCGAAGGGGTCGAAAGGGTCTAAACTCTCAAGCATGTAAAAAGGGTCAAAAAAGGTCCAAGTGGTCTAAAGCTCTAAAGTCTAAATAGTCAAGGATCCAAGTTGTCCAATCAGTCTGAAGGTGCAACAGGTCTTAAGGGTCTTCGGAGTTGAAAGGGTCTTGAGGGGTTTTACAGGTTTGTGGGGGTCTCCAGGGTACAAGGGATCTTAAAAGGTTTTGGGGTCTAAAGGATCTTTGGAGTGTCAAAGGTCTTAAGTGTCTCAGTAATCTTCGGGGTCTTTAAAAGTATTGGGGTTCTTCAGGGTCTGGAAGGGTGTTGGGGGTCTTTAAAGGCTGAGGTGATGGATGAAAATACCCGAAGGACAATCCCCGGGTCAGACTTTGTGTGCCAAACATGATGGCTGTCAGCCGAGCAGTCTGTGAACCGACACACAGACAACCAAACGCCAAATTTTATTTATTGGATAATAATTATAATGAAGATATTTAAATTCCAATAAAACTTCACATATTTAATCAAAACACCATTTTGTGGACTCTCGTTGTGTCTCTCATCCTTGCTTGCTTTATTATTATTTTTTTCTACAGGCAGATAAAGCACCAAAGCAAAGTGGTGCTATAAAAGTGCAGCACGGGTTGAACGGTCCCAGTCGGTATTGGTTAATTCTTCAGCGTGGTTGAAAAGATGAATTTAGCGTAAACAAGTCATACCAGGAACAAAACTCATCATGATGAAATTAAATTACAGATTGCCATTTCCACTACCCAAGCCTCAAATATGACGACATACATTGAAGAGGCTGTTACACAAACCTTTGGATCTTTTGGAACTTTGACAAAATTAAAATAAACGGGAGCAGTCTCTGGCGTGTCATCGCAAATCCCCACCCTTCACACCATATATACATATATATATATATATATATATATATATATATATATATATATATATATATATATATATATATATATATATATATATATATATATATATATATATATATATATATATATATATATGGGTGTTTATATAATATATAAGGGTGTTTCACTCATGGTGGTAAAAAAATGAAATTTGTTGAAAATTGTCAGAAGGGGTGTCCCCTTGTTTCTTATGACCCATAAATATTTGAGGCAAATATTTGGTTTGATTCGTCAATATTTACTGGTCCCACAGTTGGACAAGATTCCACATTTCAAGTGAAACTTCGAAAAAAACAAATGGAGGAGAAGACAAAAAATTGCAACGAACGTTGATTGAACTGAAAATTAACAAAAAAAATTATGAAATAGAAATGTAGAACAATTATGCAAGTAGAGCAGGACAATCAAATTGTTGGGCTCAAGGAGCAGGAGGGAACTTAGCAGTCACTCCAGCCTTTGTTCTCTTGACGGTCTTGCGGTCATGATGAACAACTTTGAGGAGGAACTGCTTCTGCTGCTCGTCTTCGGTTCAGGCTTGGAGTTTTTGTATCAGTGCTACTCCTCTCTCTGCTGCATCATTGGTGACCTGCAGGCCTCGGACGGTGGCTCGAGTTCGTGGATCTTGCAAAACATCTTCCACGTTATGGGTAGTGACCATCCTCCCAGCAAAGATCCCAATGGCCTCCAGTGTTCGCCCTGTTACCAATTTGGAAAGACCGTCAGGGAGAGTGAAGTTCTTCTTTTCAAGTCTCTTGAGTGCTTTCGAGGTTGCTGGAAGGCTTAGGTTCTTGACCATGGCCGCCCGGTCATCGGGAGACACTCGTTTGTCGAAGAAGGCGAGGGCCACTCCTTGCTCTGAGAGGTACCAGAGGTGCCTTTGGAGGGCCTTCTCTCCCATTGACCCGAGTTCTCCATCCACAAACACCTGGAGAATCGCCAAGAACTCCAGGTCATTCTTCGGTGCACAGTTTGGGACAGCTGCCTCATGCCAGAATCTGACGTAAATGAGACTGACGAAACGGGCCAGTTGTCGGACTCCGTGTTTTTCCGAGCTCGTCAGCTCCAGTTGTTGCAAAAACAGGGCAATCTTCAGGATATAAATAGCCTTTGCCATCCATCTCGCCTGAGGGTAGACTCCAAGGGCCCTAAATCGAGGCAGATCTCCGCTCCATCCTCCGAGGTCGAGAAGAGAGCTGAAGGAGTTTGAGATAATCCTCTGTTGGGTGGGCTGCATCACGGATGACTCTCCTGAGGAAGGCTATCATCTTCAGCCT
>NC_140961.1:10075340-10080340 GCF_056783735.1 Eptatretus burgeri | reverse complement strand
GCCAAGGAAGAACTTTGCACGACGGAGGAAGCCCAATCGGCAACTTGCTTTCGCGGCCAGCTTGGGGATGTTTCTTTCCCAGGAAAGATCAAAACAGATAGTGAGGTCCAAAAGTTTGAATAAAAGGGGACTTCTTCAAGAGGATTGTTGATAAAGTAGATTGGGGTTGGGGGGGGGAGGGTTCCAGATAGTCCTTTCAGGGAGAGATGGTGAGAGTGTGAGATTTGTCAGGATTCAAAGACATTTCACATGTTGGACCAGCTTGTGATTTTATCCAGATCTGCAGAGAGTGAAGAGGTTGCTACTTGCCGGTCTAAGGGATGACAGATGGTACGGTAGAGGGTGGCATCGTCAGCACGCGCGCGCACGCGCACAGACACACACACACACACACACACACACACACACACACACACACACACACACACACACACACACACACACACACACACACACACACACACACACACACACACACACACAAAGGCCATTTTCCCCGCTAAAGCAGGGGTTAGCCTTGCGGGCCCCATGACAATCTTCTCCACTTTACCCTATTTTCTGCATCTCCCCTTCTTAATCCCCTTGCCCACATTTCCTCTTCCACCACATTTAGCCAAGTTTTTCTCGGTCTTCCCCGTCCTCTACTTCCGACTGCACTCATGTCCAACACTCCTCTCACCCAGTCACTTTCATCCTTCCTCAACACATGACCCAACCATCTTAATCTGTTTCTCTTCACAACCTCCATCACAGACTCTATTCACATCATCTTCCGCAAGTCATCATTTGTATTCCTCTCTCTCAACGATACTCCACACATCCACCGAACCATTCGCATTTCCACCCTATCCAGCCTTTGTTGCTGCTCCATGTTCAGTTCCCATGTCTCACTCCCATAAATCATCGTACTCCTCACACATGTAGCATACACCTTTCCCTTCAGCTTCAACGACACTCCCCTCGTCAGCACACCACTCAGTTCCCGAAACTTCTTCCATGCACATCTCACTCGAGCAACCGTCGAAGAGTCTGATCCACCTTCTCCATTCAGCATGTCTCCGAGATAGCAAAACGTTTTCACCCCTTCCAGCTTCACACCATCTCCAAGATCCAACTCAACAATTCCTAAATCTGCTGCTCCCTCGATGCACATCTTACACTTGAATGTAGCTGCCACACTGGTTAATGACCCTCTCACCCCACTACATTTTCAATGAACCCATTCAGCACACATTGTGCACTGAATGGAGTTCACTCCGACACCCTTCCTGCACACAGCACACGGCCACTTCCCAGTCCTTTCCACTTGCCATCACCTTCGTCTTTCCGATATTCACCTTCAAACCTTTTGCCTCCATACATTCCTTCCACTTGTTCATCTTCTCCTTCAGTCCATCCATACTCTCTGCAATCAACACCAGATCATCTGCAGACAGCAGCTCCCACGGTAAACCCTCCTTCACCCTCCGAGCCAGCACCTCCATCACAACTACAAATAGAAGTGGACTTAGTACCGACCCCTGGTGCACTCCCACCTTCACCTCAAAAACTCACCACTGTTTCCATCCTTCGTCCTTACAGCTGTGCGTGCTCTCTTGTAAATGGCCATCACTACTCTGATCAACCATTCCTCCACTCCTAACTTCCTCAATGCCCATGCCATTACTTCGTGTGGGCCCCTATCAGATGCTTTCTCCAGATCAACAAACCCAAAAAACAACTTCTTCCTCTTCTCCATGTACTTCTCCTGTAACTGCCTTACAATAAAAATCGCATCTGTCATTCCTCTTCCTGGCATAAATCCAAACTGCATTTCATCAATCTTTACCTTCTTCCTTATCCTCTTCTCCAACACCCTTTCCAATACCTTCATTCCATGCTCCAATAACTTTATTGCTCTATAGGAGCCACAGTCCAGAAGGTCACCTTTCCCCTTGTACAGAGGGATGAGGGTACTCAGTTCCCAATCCACTGGAATGCAGCCTTCTTTCACCAGCAGATTCCAGATCTCTGTCATTCTCTTCACACCCCAACTTCCCGCTGCCCTCAACATATCTCCCACAACTCCCGTCGGCCCTCCTGCTTTTCTACTCTTCATTGCTCTTATAGCTTCCTCGACTTCCTTCTCAGTTATCTTCTCTGCTGGTCCTAAAACCGGGTTACTCTCGATGTTGCTATCCCATTCATTTTCTACATTCAACAGCCTTTCCATATATCTCTTCCATCTTCCTTTAATTCCATCTGAGTCCACAACGATTTGTCCCACTTCATCCTTCAAGCAACTCACCCCCGTCACATCAAATCTCTCTCTCGCTATCTGCTTTGCAATCCTGAATACCGCTCTCTTACCCTCCTCCGAATCCAAGCGTTCTCTGAACATTTTCCTATGGGCCTCCTGCGCCTTTGCAACCTCTTTCTTTGCAGCCTTCTTGGCTTCCTTATAACTTTCATGTGCTGCCTCTTCTTCCACCGTATCCTTTGCCTTTTGACATTCCTTGAACTTCTTCCTCTTCTCTTCAATCGTCTTTCCAACTTCATCATCCCACCACCATGTTTCCAAGTGCCTCGGTGGTCCTTTTGTCCATCCACATACCTCACCAACGGCTCCCAATACACTATCTTTCATTGACATCAAACCACTTTCAAGCTCAACCACATCATCTTCAACCATACTCAGCCTCTCTCTTAATGCTTCCTTCACTGTCGCCTCTTTCAACCTCCACACCTTCATCCTCGGTTGGTACTTCACCCGCCAAATTCTCCGCGCACCTTTCACCCTTATATCGCAGACAACCAGGTGGTGCTGCGAAACAGTCTCCTCCCCTGGGATCACCTTTGTGTCCCGGAGGTTTCCCCTATCTCGCTGACGCACCATCAGGTAGTCAATGGTTGTCGTCAACCCACCTGACGTGTATGTAATAAGCTTATTATCCGCTTTCTGGAATTGAGTATTACAGATCAACAAATCAGCTCCATCAGCAAACTCCAAGATCCTTTCACCTTCTCCATAACCCCCATGGACTCCCTCAAAACCGTCTATACTCCTTCCCACATGTCCATTCAAGTCTCCTCCAATCACAACAACTTCCTCATCTTTCACATTTTCCATCAACTTCTCCATCTCACACCAGAACATGTTCTTCTCTTCATCGCTTCGACCGACCTGCGGGGCATATCCTGAGATGACGTTCACCAAGAGCTTTCCAATCACGATTCTCACCATCATCAACCTTTCACTCACTCTAGTCACACTGACTACACTGTCTACAAACTCCTCAGAAAACATTACACCAACACCATGCACGCCTTCCGGGCACCCTTGCCACATAAACTTGTACTTCTGCCCCTGCCTTCCCTTCACCATTCTCACACCACTTCCCTTCCACCGTGTCTCCTGCACACAACATATGTCCACTCTTCTTCTGACCAATGTTTCAACCACTTCTCCAGATCTCCCTGTCATTGTCCCTACATTCCATGTACCAAACCTCAGAAACCGATTTCCACGTGGGGCATCAGACGATTGGTCATCATAAATGGAAAAATTTCCTCCCTTGCTTCGATCGGGTTCCCCACCTTGAGTTTTTACGAGAGGGGGTGAGGACCCCCACGGGGTACTTCGGGCTGTACCCTGCCCATCAGTTGTACTCATCATGGTTTCCTTTTGAGGCGATGTTTTTATGGCCGGATGCCCTTCCTGACGCCAACCCTTTTAGTCGTCAGCAAAGAGATAAAGAGGATATTCCAGAGTCGAGATGTCATTGACGAAAACCAGAAAAAGCACAGGGCCCAAAACGCTGTCTTGAGGAACTCCAGCCTGGACAGGAGGAGGGGATGAGAAAATTCCATGAAGGGTCACACGTTGGCTGTGACAGGAGAGGAAGTCTGCGAGCCAAGAGTGGAGATTGCCTTGGATACCAGAGTAAGAGTTTGGTGAGCAAGGTAGGGTGCCAGAAGTATAGAAAGCACATGATATGTCTCTGAAGAAAAAATTGAACGAAAGCAAAGTTGAACTAAATCGGCACCGGAAGAGCGCATACTTCCGCCAGGCTGAACATTTTACGTTTTGTATCCCAATGAAAGACTGGATCTGCAGATGTAACCATTTGTCCTTGTTACAAACCAAAATTGAATTGTCTTGTTCTTGTCACTGACCCAAACTCATCCACCAAGTTTTCTCATAATCCATCTCCAACTTTTTGAAGCATCATGCTATATATCGTTTTTGGACCCATCTCTCGATGGTGAAGAATCACATCAAAAATATTACCCCCATGTGGGGGTGACGGTCATCTCTGTAATGTTTTTTACTATCATAATCGATGAACCGTTGCCAGATATCTCTGAAAATGACAGACGAGATAGGTTATGAAAAAGGCGACCTTCACAACTTTCGTGACCTCTTGACCTTGACCCTGACTTCGAATCCAGGGAAAAATATGTCGTTGGGTATCACTCATCGACCTCTACCCACAAACCAAATTTCATCAAGATCGGAAGTAAAAAGTTTTCTTTGTACCGGGAGGTGTTTTTGACCATCTTCCAGGTTACGTGGCGGCCAAACGGGATGGAAATTCAAAAATCTGTCCGGATAGATACAAGATAATAATTTTTACTATCATAATGAATAAACAGTTGCCGAATATCTTGTAGAATGGCAGACAAGATAGGTTTTGAAAATGGCGATTTTTATAACTTACGTGACCTGGTGACCTTGACCCTGACCTTGAACCCAGACAAAAGTTATATTGTTGTGCAACACTCATCGACCTCTACCCACATACTAAGTTTCATCAAGATCGGAAAGAAAAATTGTTGACGGACGGACATGTGGTCCGGCTTTATTCGGTCATCTCGGAAGAGATGACCTAAAATATTAAAAATTTTCTCGTATCTGGATCCAGATCTTCACCAAAATCGAATCAATTTGTCGTCACACACCCAACCTGTTCACCAAGCTTCGTCTGAATCCTTCCACAACTTTTTGAGATATCCTGCTC